>NW_026099573.1:32079665-32102506 GCF_025091365.1 Daktulosphaira vitifoliae | reverse complement strand
AAAACACATCATAGTAAAACCAATACCTTCTCAGCTTCGCATCGAAGCTAAAACACATCATAGTAAAACCAATACCTTCTCAGCTTCGCATCGAAGCTAAAAAATTTGAACCTTTAAATATTTATATCTCATAATAAACAATAAAAATTTTTTTATATATATATATAATATTAATGACACGCACACATGTACTGGTACAAAAACCAAAAATAAAATTATACAAGAAAAGTGTTGTCGGCGTGTGGTGAGCGGGGTGAGATGAATGCGTTAGACAGTCTGGTCTCAAGGCCATAGACGACGGGGATACGCGAGAATAACGACTAGTGGTGTGTGGAGAGTTACAAACAAACATACAAACATATATACATTAGAGATGGGAATTATGGTTCACCTAAGTGATCCGATTCATTCGAATCCGGTTCAAAGACCCGTTCGCGATCTAAAAGATATTTTGAGTCAATTGAATGGAACATTCAGCATAGTTTTGATTCTTTTGCGGTTCTCGATTCGCGAATTGCATGTATGATTCGCGATTCGGATTAGGGATGTGTCGTATAAACAAATGACATATGAATATGTTATCGTGTTATCATTGATATTTGGTAAGCGATCAAATCGGTACAGTGTGATTTATAGGGGAAAAAATTAGTTTTTGGGGGATCCGGATCACTACGATTTGGCGATCTGAATCATTTCGTTCACTATTTTGACCCGTTCAAAGCGATCCGTTCGTTCGTGAACGACACACCTCTAATATACATACAGGTGAAACTAATAGAAGCGTGTTAATTAAAAAATGGTTAATTTTAATTTATAGATAAAAATTGTTGTCAATTATCTTTTGTTAATACATTTTTCAGTTTAGTACGGCTTGAATTTTATTTCCCTGATTAGTATGGTTTGCAAGTACATATTACTGATTAATATTCTCTTTAATAATTGTTTATCAGTATGTATACAGTTCCTACAATATAATTTCTCATATAATATATTTTTCAGAATTACTAGTCTTTAAAATACTATTCTTGTGGATACTTTTCCGAAGTAATACGATACCGAAAAATATCATTCTTATTATTTATGATTACATTTAAATAACGATCTTTAAAATATTACTCCTATTAAATATTGTTCCATGATAAACTATTCTGTATAATCTCTGATAAGTATCTTCTTCATTCAACATAATAAGTTGACAGTAATAATTGACATAAAATTTGATTTTTATGTCTACACTAAAAAATAGATCTTATCTATCTAGAATAAAATCTTATCTATTTTGTGTCTATACTTTAATCCTTATGTCTTTGTAGCAGATGGTGTTACATGTGCACCATCCATCTTTATTTATGTAATTTTTGTCTGAATTGTTTTTAAGTTAAAATTTATTCGATAAAAATTTAACTGTCATTTTCATATTTCTTGATTTTACGGTAGTGAGTTGATGTAGTCATCTATTATCATACAGAATAAATTTGCTCAGTTAATCATTCGAATAGAACAGGACTCATCTACATAACATCGAATTCTATCGATAACCCAGAAATTATGAATATGACCTAACTAAATTCAAGTAGTACTACTTCTATACTAAATTTTATTGAATGAAATTAAAACCGTTAGTAGCAGCATCAATTAATTTTCATGGTTGTATACTTTGAAGAAAACAAGAAAGGTTGGTGTTTTATAAATAAAATTTTATCTATTAAGTTTAAATTATTTGTTGTTAGATATCTTAAACATTTTTTAAATAATTTTATGTCAAGATTAAGAGTATTCTTAATATTAAAAACAACAGAAAAGTATTATATTCTTAAAGTAAAACACAATTGGAAAATGATATTTAAATATCTGACAGACATTAATACATAATACATTCATTCATAACACATTAAATTTATATTCTGATAAATATTGAAAAGTTAAATTACTTACACAATAAATTTGATTTTATTTTCACTGGTATTTATGCCTTAGTAAAGCTAAAATATTGAAGTTAATGTATAAATGTGTATCATTTTAAGCTAAAGAAATTCATTTACTGATTATAATGCTTGGATTAAGCTTAAAAGTTTAATTCTCTACCAATAGATTAAGTCGATTAATTCTCATTTTATAAACAATTGTTTTATATTTTTTTTAATCCTGAAAAATTATGAAATATGTTTTTTTCTTTAGTAATTATATGGTATTCCTTTTCAGAGTTTTTACCTAGGATATCCATAATAAAATTTTTATAATGTCATGTAATTATGCTGATGGTCTATCACCATATGAATACAAGGGTGAAGTTGGCATGCAAGAGGTAAATAAAACAAACCATAAAGGGATCAATATTTTGTATTCTATTATTTTTAGGTATTTGACTCTCCTGAAGAATTAAAAAAGAAAATCACCATATTAGCCAAGTGGATAAAAGAATCAAAATATACTGTATTTCATACTGGTGCTGGTATCAGTACATCTGCAGGTATTCCAGACTTTCGGTTAGTATCCATTAATTTTATGAACTATTTAAGTGAATAAATTATAGGATGAGTAGAATTAGTAGTATAGGCAGGATTTATGAGTAAGTTAACGATTCCTGTAAGAGTACTTAGTTATGTCAGGCATGCACTTCAGAATTAGTTTAATAGAAATATAGTATAAATTTAATTAATAAAAACAAAAAAATTAAAAAAGAGTAAAACATATAATCTATTGGGTATAAAGTTGTCATTTGTTTACTGAGGTCATCACAATAATTTAATAATATTTCAATTTTTTAAAAATAAGTTATACCAATTTTATAATGCAGAAAATGTTGATAAAAAATTCAACATAGGTTAATGGCAGTTAGCATTTTTGTTTTTTTGTACTTGACATTTAAAACGCTTGCTGAATGCTACAACATATACTTTAATATTGGTGAACAATTTGCTTTTTTATTTTAAAAAATATTACTACAATTTTATTTTATGACAATGAAATCAAACTAAAAACATATATTGTTCTATTTTTAATAATACCAAATCAAAATTTGATATATAATATTGATATATATATATTTGATATATAATATTTATTATTGTATCTAGAATAAATATTTGGAAAAAAAAAATATTTTAATGTTTTACAGCAGTATATTTTATCCATAGTTTTTTATTTATAGAGGACCAAAAGGTGTGTGGACTCTTGAAAAGGAAGGAAAAAAACCAGAAGTTAATTTGGATTTTGATGATGCCAAACCAACAATTACCCATATGGCTATCAATAGTTTGGTTAAACAAGGTTCATATACATATTTTTTTTTATTTAGATTTTGTTAATTAAATATTATAATCATTTTTATTTTACACAAAAAGATGTTAAATAAATAAAATTCATTTGAATAAAAGATTAATATTCTTATAATTTTCAATGAATAATTTAAATAGTTGAAAATCTAAAAGTTTGACTTACAGAAGCTCATTAAGCTTTTTTATAAAGCTCTAGACGTATTGAGTATAGGACAGTTTAGAAAATTGTAGAATAAATATTTTTGTACCTTTTGATGTAATTTAGTGGCAAAAGAGTCCATCTTGGAGAATTTTATTAAAATATTTAGAGAAACTTGAAAAGGAATAGATATATGAGAAATTTTATTATTTATTATTTAGAACATTCGTAAGTAATAATTTGATCAATTTTTCATTAATTTTTTTTTTTAAAGGGTACATTAAATATGTTGTTAGTCAAAACATAGATGGCTTGCATTTAAAATCTGGTTTACCAAGAAAATTATTATCTGAAGTACATGGAAATATGTTTACTATGAAATGCGACAAATGCAAAAGGTATAAATTATAAGTATATATTTTCAATTACTAAAAAGCTCTTAAAGTAGAAATGACAAGCTAACTGATATATTGCAAATATATTATAATTTCTTAAGATTTGTTAAAATTTTTTTTTTTTTTTAATATTATTTCTAAGATTAATTTGTTACATTCCATAATTATCTATTATGGTTGATTCTTTTAGGTACTCAAACACCAAAATTAGAATTATTTTCTAAGAAAAGTTTTTTGGAAACTGGAAAGATTTTTGACAAATTTTTATTGACAATAATTTTAAACATTTGCCTTGCAGACGAAATCTGTTTCTGAAAATTCAATTATTAATTAAGGTATTGTGTAGGGCTTAAAAGTCATATAAAAATATTTTTCTTTTCAATTTTTAATAATGTTTAAGAAACCAATGACCTTTACACTTAAACTAAAGCGAATACAATGTACTTTAATAAAAAATCAAAATTATATTAAAAATATTAATTTAAAACTAAAAAAATATTAAAAATATTTAACTCAAAAAGCTACCAAAAATTATTTAAAAAATGCGAGTATGTATTTCAGAAAAAATGTTACCAATATTATCGTTAAACACACATGCTATGTGTTTATTAAAGCATTTTAGAACAGTGATTTTCATCACTGTCAGATATCAACCAATACTATTCTACTGACTAGGCTACATAATGGTGGATCCCTACTATATTTCACTTTTTAAAATAGCTCTCACCTTAATAGAAGTAGTTAAGTGGCCCCATTCCCAAAAATATCTTCCAAATCCAATTTTTATATATCATGTATCTTTCTCTATTTGATTCATCTGTCCTTGGTTTTCATTTTCCAATATATCCATCGAACTCTTCTTTGATTATTATTTTTTATTAAGTCTCTGGGTTTTAGTGTGTGTCTTGTTATATTATTTATTCTGGATTGAATACACTTCTATAAATATTATTAACTTTTATCATAGCTTGCACTTCTTCATTTATTCATTCTTCATTGTCCATGTGGACAAAAATATTTTTAACATTTTTGAAAGTAACACATTTCAAAAGCTTACAATTTGGTTTTTCTAGTGAGTTCTAGTTCTAGTTCTAGTGAGTTAAAATTATTCAATTTTTTTAATTTTTATATTGAATTAAAATATTTGTAGGAATTTTGTGAGTAAAACAGCTGTAAAAACTGTTGGACAACGTTGTCTTGGTATTAAATGTTATGGAGCCAATAAGAATGGTCACCAATGTCGAGGTATATTGTTTGACACTATTTTAGACTGGGAACATCAATTACCTGATGAAGAATTAGAGTTAGCAGAATTACATTCTAAGTAAAATTTTCTCTGTTAAATATCATTTAGATTTCACTTAGTTTTTATTAAACAATAAATGTAACATTTTTAGGATGGCAGATTTATGTATTTGTCTAGGTACCTCATTACAAATACAACCAATTAATTTAGTGCCATTTAATGCAAAAAAAAACAAAGGAAAAGTTATAATATGTAATCTACAAAAAACTAAATGTGTTAGTATTTTATTTTCATAAAACTTTTACATTTAAATTATATCTTGTATTATTTTTAGGATCGTAAAGCCGATTTAGTGATTCATACATATGTTGATGATTTAATGAAATCATTGATGGAAATTCTTCAACTTGATATAGACCAATATGATGAACTCAATGATCCTACTAAAATTATAAATAAAATTACTGACTGGACTATTTATGATAATAATATTATTGAAATTCGAGAAATGAGAAAAAATGCATTACGAAATAAGAAACGAAAGAAATCTATGGTTAAAATAATTAATGACCCTGTTAATGGATTAAATGGAAATCATGACAAACAAATATTAACACTATCAAAAATAAGCAAGCTAAATAATTTTGATAATATTATGATGTAATTATTCTTATATTTTATTTAAATTATAGTTATATAACTGCTATTAACCCTTAGTTTTGGCAAAATACATTATACTTTAATGAATTACTTTTAGTAGGCAGATTTAAATATTTTATTTTTAGGGGTTTAAAAATCTTTCTTAAAATGTTAAGATAAGTTACACAATTAGATTTAATTACTAATTATTTAAATTGTAGTCTGTAGCTTGTATGTAATTATTTTGTAGCTAATTTTTTTTAACTAAATATAACATTTTTAAAATATTAATAATCAAATTTAATATGTGTTGAACTATTTTAGTTTGTATTTATATATTTCAATTTAAAATATTATTAAGTTGTTTAAATTAGTTTATATATTAATAATTCATTATAATTTTTTCATCATTATGTATCTTTCAAAAAAATTATTAATAACAGATAAGTAAGAATTGACTGAAACTTAAATAATTTATACTATGAACATGTCATATAAGTTATAATAAATTATTATTATTGTAAGATTATAGATTTAAATTTTTAATTAGCTGCAAATCTCAGATGTTGGAACTCACTATCAAGTCTTTCGAAAATTGTTTAGTTCTGTACTTTTATCAAATTGTTTATAGTACAGTGTTTTACTTTGAATGGTTGCATATTAAGTTATAATATTTTAACATTAAATTATTTTTTTTTGGTAAAAAAAATGATGTCAAAACAAAACTATTACTTTAAACTGTTTTGTATACTATTATAAATCATAATGTTAATTTTTACTTAAAAAATTAATCATATTATTTCTCAATCATAAATAAAATAATTATTATAATTTTACTATTATATTGTGTATTAAATGTTAAACAATTTAATTTAATTTAATAAATGAAATAAATTCAGAAACAAAAATTTTTTTTCCTTGTTTTTCATTGAACAAATTTTATCTTCCCAGTCTTTGCAACTTATAATAAAGCAAAATAATTCAGTTATAAAAAATATTTGTAAAAAAAAACCAAATAATATACACATAAAACTTTTTAAAAATATTACTTATATTAAATCACAATTAAATAAGATGTTGTTTTTACAATATTTAGAAATAAAAACTAAAATTAGTAGCTAATTAATACAAATTTTAGTCACCAAAAATTGTATGGGATGATTCCTTTAGGTTTATCAATAAAACCTGTTTGAATAGTTTTTGAAAGAAAAGTTTTCAACCTCTGAACAGGGCCTCCACGGCCCTCAGGAGTAACTTCATCAATTTTTTTCATATACTTGCTTTCAATATATCGTAACATTTTAATAAACTGTTTCCCATAAGCTAGCTTTAACTCGTATCCAGTAAAAACCAGTACTTCTTGTATTAACACAGCGGTAATATCTAATTGAGGAACCATATTTACTGTTGCCGATAATAACATCCAAGCTTGAGCAATCCCTAAGGCTTTCCCACTTTTGGATTCTGTCACAATAAGAGCTGCAAATAATCGTATGATCCCAGTCATTCTAGTAACATATTTATCTTGTTTTTCAATAATGCCATCTTTATAAATGTATCCTAATGATTTGTAATATTCTTCATCAGTTTCTTCTTCTGTTTTTGCAGCACTATAAGGGATAAGGCTGGGACATCTTTGTTTAAACCTAGCATATAATAACACACCAAAATCTGGATGTTTTATCCATAGTTCTATTATTACAGAAGCCACTTCAAATGCTGTTTCTTTTTTGACGCTAGTTACTAGTTCTCCAAAGTTTATAACTTTTTTGGCTAATGTATCCATACAGAAACTCAAGGCGTCTTTATGACAATTGGCAGAAATCATTGAATTAGCTGTTTTTACTGTTTTACAATTTAACAATGAGTCCAGTTTTTCAAATTTATCTTGCATATGCCAAGCTGACAGGGAAGATATAGTATTGACAGGAGTATTAATTGACTTAGTTAACTCTTGCCTCAAAGATTTTAAACTATCATCAGAAATAAAAGCAGAGTATGCATTTTCAAAGTTTATTAAATAATCTTGAAGGGCTAAATGATTTTCTAAGAAGTGCCTATATTCTTTTTTAAAGTCATAATGAACATTTTTTAATGTAGGTTTTGGTGAAATATTTTCTAATTTAAAAGAAAATTGATTAGTACTTGAACTAGGAATTTCTTTATCAATTTTGAATGAAAATTTTGAAGGGTCATTATCAACTTTTTTGGGTATGTCACTAAGTTTAAAACTAAAACTGTTTATGTCACTTTTTGTTTGTAAAACATTATTTTCTACTTTATCTGTTTTATTATCAGTTTGTATGTTAGTAAATTTATTCTTTTCTTCATTTTCATTAACTTTAAAACTGAAATGTTTACTTTCAGATTCTTTCATATTTTTCTCCAATTGTTCATTATAAACTTTTAAAAGTTTTTGATCAAATCTATTTTGAACTTCAAACAATTTGGTTTTTAGTTGGTCATCATTAACAATTATCTTACTGGCATAATTTCTATCTATAACTAGTTGTTTACGACGTAAACGTTTCAATTCTTCATTAGCAGTTAATACATTAGACTGTTCTTTTCTTTGGCGTTCCCAACATACAGCTTTTTTACTTAATATATTACGAACATGAGTTTTTCTAATAGTTTCAATTTGATCCATAGTTATTTTATACAATTCATCAAAAATAAATATTGACGGATCTTGAGATTCGTTAAAATTTGTAATATTTGATACAATCTCTTCAGTTTTATTATTATTGTCAGTTATTAAACTATTTTTGGGAGTATAATATTCATTAACTAATTCAAGCTCTCTATTAATTCTATAAAGATGTTTGGTAAATAGTGAAATACCTCTTTTAGTATCAAAGCTATTAATGGAACTACATTCCGTTTGATTTGAATAATCAAGTTCCTCCATCGTGCAATTCACTAAAATTAAAAATTAAAAAAAATTCTATTGAAACTATTTCTACAATGATTTTCAATAGTAAATAACAAACCAGATGACAGAGTGAATCTATTAAACTTAATAATATTATCATAGGTTTTAAACAGTAATAAACTGATAACGATAACGGCCACAAATGAAATATGGTATTAACCATACTAAATATTTAAATTTAAATAACGACAATTTCAAATTGACATAACACTGCTCCTAATACATGGAACTTAAACTATTTTTTAAGATTTTATTGTAATTATTTAATTATTGAAATATTGTTATAGTAACTGTTGAACCAAATTTTATCAAAATGTACCCGTATTATCTATCTTAGATGTTGCACTTGATTTTAGAATAATACAAGGCAATCTTGTGCATCTCATAATCTAGTAAACTAGTTATTTTTATACATAGAAAATAAGAAGCAAAACTGATTCTATGGGATCAGTCACTACTTTATATAATATGTTATAAAATCTTCCAAAGTGTTAACATTGGGAGATTTTATTTAAATTTTTATCAACATAACTAAGTTATGTAAACTAAAGTTTTACATGTAGTCTTCTCAGCTTCACATCAAAGTTAAAAAATGTTCTATAAATTTATATTTGAATTTTAAAAAATTGTCCAACCCTCCTTCCAAATTTCTTTTACATACACGTCTTCTACACCTCTAATTGTAGTCTAATATAATGAATATAATTATGATATAAAATATCCCTTACTAAAACATAAATAATTTTATTATAAATATTAATAATAAATAATATAAATAATGAATATTAATAATATTAACTAGATGGAATAAGTCTAGAAATAAACAAACATTTTACTTTCCTAAACCAAAGTTAAAAGTTGACCTGTCACCTCTAAATAATGTTTCTAGTTATTTGAAAACAGTTGCTGTGTAATGTATTTTAAATTGTCAAAAACTCAAATTCAAGCAAAAAATTAGATTCCTAGGCTTGCATGTTTTGTGTTAGTTTTTTAGTAAGCAACACAAAAAATCCCAAGGGTTGTAATGATACTTCCTGTCACTCCCTTCAAGTTTCCCCGTTATCTACCAATCACTTTAAACTTAGCTTTATATATAAAAAAATATTATGTACTTTTTGGTACAATTATTAAAAATCAGTTTTAATATTCACAAAATTTAGTTTTCAACACATCATTTTGATGTTTCGATGATATCAGTAAAATAGGTATGATGTAAATGTACATAGATGAATACCATCACAATGTTATTTTTGTCATTGGGCAACTACGGCCGTCTTTTACAATAACTGATAACAAAAATATTCAAATTATCAACCAGCCAGCCGGCAGACAAGCGCATTGCAAAATCGCTGATAATTTAGCAGCCGACATACGGTCGACGAATGGAGCGCTGGTGCTACTGCGGGGGCGCACATCGCACATCAGCTGCTTGTTTTTTATGGGTGTCCCGGAGTTCCGCCGATCTACTCCGCTATTTTCCGTGCCATCCATTACAATGCTAACCCGGTGCGGCCATTCCAGTTTCCACTCTCCAGTACTGGCCGCCGTCGACAACGTCTCAGTCAGCTGCCGTGCGAGCAGCAGTCGTTGCTACTCTCGTTATTCGGTGCCGCTGACACACACGCGCAATCGTTATCAACGCCCGGTCCGGTGTATGAGTTGGTGTGTGTGTTGTGTGTGATTGATTGTGTGTAGTAAGAGCGCGCGCGTTTGATTCTTAATGTATGATTTTTGATTTATCATTTAATTTTTTTCCATTCGAAAAATTTTTTTCTTCATTTTTGTATTAGCGGATTGTCTAGATAAAATATATTTGTTTTTAATAATTTCCTACTGACAACGAATATGTTCGTTTACTTACGTTTATTAACATCTAATAGTTAACATTGGTTGACTAGTCGTGTAATAATTAAATATACTTAATCTGAATAACTTGTTTATTTTCTTACGAAATTATGTGTAACCAAAAAAGTACGTTGGTGTATATTACACTAGTTTTATTAGTGCTGTGCGAATTTAGTTTATCAACATCCCCAAACCATGTTCTGACCGTGGATTCCGTTCATATTGTGAATCACACCAAGTTTTATGATAACCAGGCAATTTATGTTAAAGTTATGATTGCTATAACAGGCCACGAGTTCCAGGAGGGCATACAATTTAGACCTACATCACGAGTGGCATTAAGGGGTTCAGAATGTTATAAAAACCACCCAATGAAGAACATTGATTCTGATAAACATGTATTTGAAAAGGTAAATAATTTCTTATTAATAAACTATTTTTTATAATTGAAATTATATTCTGAGTATAATTATTTAAAGAATTTTTTTTTGATTGTGTAGCAAAAAAGTTTTGTTCATTATCATAACAAATTTCTGATAATTTTGTGAAATAAAATCAAATTTTTATACTAATCGCTTAGAAATGTTGTTTCTCATTGTAGAGCTTCATAAAATGTTTTTCTAAAAGTATTAATAATGGATTATTTAATTATCTTGAAGATAAATATTTTTTGAAAAATGATCTTCGAGTTAAATTTATTGTTCGTTATGATCATATTTGACAAAGCTGTGGTGTAAAGATATATTTGTATACAATGTAAATTATTGAGTAATACTCTTCATAGAAATTGAGTCAACATTTTATAATTAATACTGTTTATTGATAAATATTTCATGAAATTTATTTGAATAATATTAGGAGGTTGTAAAAAACATATAAGTTTGCTTTATATGATTTTGTTTTTTGTAAGAATCAATACAAAATTTTTACTTTTGAGTCCAATTACTTTATTATTTTTAGTTAATGGGTATACAACACTATGAAAATGTGTTAACGGACATATCCTATTACTGATTATGGATGGATTACACATGGATTATTTATTAAACCTATTCTAATTTTTATACTTTCTCATTACCAGTTAAAATTGTTTTATTTCTGGAGACATTTGGCTGTTGATTAAAAAAATAGTTATATTTATTTAAGTTTAAAATATATATATATATATATAAAAATAACAAAATATAATTGGTCTATTAGTCTTTGATAAAGAATATTACATGTATGACATTTTAAAATAAATACTAAACTATAATTGTATCTTTTAGGCATATAATAAAATGTATTCTTCAAAAAACAATTTAGGAAAAAATATTTGTATATAAAATTGTATGAATAATAAATATAAATTTAAATATATTTAGTTAGGTAAACTGATATGTTTGCGACTTAAGTATCATCCTTCTTATAATTAATTTATTAACAAAACTGATTCCTATAGTAATCAACAAAAAAAATTTGTTTTAAAAAATATTATATTCCAATTCTGATACACTATCGCTCCACAACTAAAATATTTCATAAAAACCTTTTTTACTAAAATTTTGATGATACTATGACTATTTTACTCTTTTGCATCTAAGACATGTTTAAATATGTGTAAAAATTCTTTTTGGGAAGAAACTGATTTTTTTATAATATTGTGAGAATAATTATGATATTGTTTTAAAGAAAATATGTTAAAGGATATATTACAGAAATACCAACTTCCCTAAAATATATCCCTATTTTTAATGAAAGAATATACTAAATTATTCGAATAGAATATAAGAGACCAAGTAATTTATGAAATCCTTTCAAATTATGCAAAATATCTAAAATTTGGATGTTGTAGTTATAATATTTTATTTAAACATATTCAATGTACTTTTATTAAAATGGTCCAGTGTAACGAAATTTATTAAAAATACTTTTAAACATAGTATGTATTTAAGGTTTTTTTAGTTTTCATAAGTCTTAAAAACTTTCCTTTAAAATTCAAGGTAACTTAGAGCGTTATGTATTTTTACGAGATTTTTGCATCTTCCGATATATGATCTAGCAAGATAAACAATTCATATTTTCTGTTAAAGTATAATGTAAACTATCATTTTAAACAAATTTGTTTAAATTGTGAATATTGATATTTTATCCTAATATATATGTATATAAATCCCCTATAAGTAGCACTTATGGTATCGAGATGCGTCTTTTAAGAATTGCGTTGACTAGATTCAATATTTAATTAAGGATTATCCGTGTGGTACTTGAATTTTGTTTAGACAGTTACATTGTATATTTTAATAATAAATTAGAAAAATGATGTTAGCGCAGGCAAGAGTAATTCTTTTTAATAAAACCATAATTGTAATATTTCATTCGAAAATTGTGATAAATTATGAAATTCATAGAGTAATTCACTTTTATTTGTTTTGAGTTATACATAAATACACAAAGAAAACATTTTCGCGCAATTATTCAAATTATACCACTGATTTTTAAGCTAAATTATCACGGATAATTTGTTTATAAAACGTCTAAAGACCACCATGTTTCTTTTCTGAAAATAGTTGTTACTAATACGATACAACGTGTATGGTCATTATTTGTAGTCGTGGTTTTAAAATAATGACCATTAAATTTAAAACCCGATTATACTAATTATTAGAAGAATTGTCTTTCCCGTCTAAACTAAAAATCTACATAAATTTAATTTAAACTTCAATAGATTATGATTATCAATAGGGTAGATTTTGCGGTCATCAATTTTGTGTTTAATAGATCTCTTTTGTAAAAGTTTAAAAACGTATTGAGTTTGATTATCAAATTTATTTATTTTTTTGTAGTGCGTTTGTATTTTGTATTTTTATTTTAATATAATATTAATAAATTAGTTACTACCTATTTAATCTATTACTATTATTTTACAAAGAGTTAAAATATAACTTAGCCATGTAAATCTAATTTATTCTTAATAACCTAAAAGATTATTAAATTGTTATTTCATTTAGTTTATTCATGTTTTCAATTGGTTATAAATTAAAAATGAAATAAATTAAATTAATGTTTTTTTTATATTATATTATCGCCAAAATTGTTACTATTAATTGTATTTACCATTAAAATTTTTATCTTATTTATTTTACTGTAAAATAAATAAGCGGCTGCTTTATTTCTATTGGTTAATTGTAGTGGAGTATTTTATGTATACCGTACTAAAACTTCATTTCAAATTTTTATTAAATACTTCTTTATTTAAATATTATTTTCTAAAACAATACGATTGAATTATATTTCGTATATGTTAAATATTTGTGAATTTGCATATATTTATTAGTATTTAATCTGCCCATTATGATATTATACAGTATAATATTATTCTTATTTGTATTTACATAAAATAGACATGCTAAGGTAAACAATCAAACATTATATTTCAGCTATTAATTAAAATATTGAGTACATGCACTTTTAAGATATGTCTATAGTTCAATGTAGAAAATGTGGCGAATTGGTGGATATAAAAAATGTTTAGATATAAAAATAAATTTTTTATTGTTTTGGTATGTAATACTTTTGATAACATCAATTCACCAATGCTTAGATTTGATTATTGCTTTGAAAAATTATTATTATCTTAACTTATAACTTAATAAATTATTTAAAATATTAAAAACAAATAGGAATAAGAGATATGAAACTGTATAAAAAAGTCATTCGTTATTTTTACAATTTTTTGTAAAGATTTATTCAGAACATCTAGATTAAAACTACATTAGTTAAAAATTATAATCCATTGTCTATGTAAGTATAATATCGACAGTTCATAACTAAAAAGATAACGTGAGAGTTCTTTTTTTATACATAAAGCTTCTACATTAGGTAAATTCAGTAATTTCTAATACTTAAATTCAAAATTTTGAAGCGAGGTCCGTTTATATGTTTATAATATTTTATATGTTTATTATTCTAAACCAAACCTAAGGATTAGAAATACGTTGCATTGCTGCTTTAGTAGCGGTGTAAAATGTTTCGTGAACTTCTTAAATATCCTGTTTCTACATTTTCTAAACATTATGATGAACGATTTTAAAAATTTGTACACGTGTATTTTGTTTTGTATATTATAATTCTTTAACTATAATTTATACATAGTGGAATCATTAAAATATTAAATTCAATAGATTGAATATATTTTAAACTCCATTCAATAATTATTAAAATCCTTATTTAGAGGTGTATGAATTTAGTGACTAAAAATTGCATAAATTTTTCTAAGAATGACATTTTTTTAATACATATCTAATATTTTCAAAATAGATTCTATTTAGATTTAAATTGCAAGATTCTTATAAATGAGTTAGTTAAATTGTTGTCAGCTATATATTTACAAAATAATTGTTTTACTCAGTAAAATTTTATTGTTAATATTCATCGAATTTTGTTTGTTTTTTTAGGTATGGGGTAATGATACATATGCCTTGATGAATATCGTGTTAAAGTTTGATGAAGACCTTATCACTCGGAGTCTTTACATGTGTGTAAATATACCACGAAAACCATATAGTGGTTTTGTATCATCACTATGGAGTGCATTAGCTAACAATGAAGATACATCTGGTAAATGGGTTAATCAAGGCGACTCTGTTGCAATTCGATGGTCCGATGATCCGACCATAATAAGCACTGATACACCAAAGGATAATGTTCAAAGGTGTGTACTCAAATAATATTTATACTTCGAATTTCTTCCCCAGACTGAAATTTTGACTATTTGATATTTTTTTTGTTGTAAAATCTATATTTTATTTCTTAACTACTCTGCATGGGAGCAAATAGGATGATGACTTGGCTAGTTAGCAACCCTTCCCACCACAAATGAATTTTGCAGTTCCTTTAAATTTTTTTAAAGGAATATTGAGTAATTCCTTATATACAGGTGATTGATTTATTATTGACCACTAAATTTCCCTTAAAATAAAAATAATTTTGAAAAAAATTATTGATTTTGTTTAGTATTATTTAAATATCAATTTATAATTGGTTATACTAACTTAATTTTTTTTTTTATGGTAATATACATGTTTAACTAGTAGTTAACTAGTTAATAACTAAGTTATTAAAATTTCTAAATATAGACTATAGGCGAGGTGCTGTTTATGTTATTTATATCATTATGCATTTCTCTGCCGCGTTACTCCTCCGACCTAAGTATAAAAATATTTATAACATCTGAACTACTGATTAAGAAGTTATCAACCGATCATTTTTTCAGATGGATCATTGTCTATTATATAAATTAGTTAGATGTCATTTAAAAAATTAAGTTGCTATCATTGTAAGGGATGGACATAAAAAATATTTAACCATTTAAAATTTGAAAAATAAATAAGCCCAAAAAAAATTTTTTTTTTCAAAATTATAATTTTAGAAGACATCTTGAGGTCAACAATAACTTAATAATCCTGAAAAAACAGTACTCGTTTTTATAAAATCGTGTTTTGTAATATTGTAATTGTGTACAATGTTGTCAGTGCTTTTAGTTTTTAGCTATTATAGTTGCAATGCTATAGAAAATAAATGATATTATGTTATTATGAATTAATAGATTGACAGAAATAAGTTAGGGTATATTATTTTGAGGAATGCAAAAAAAAACATTTTGGCCTTTGGAATACCCCCAGTTTAAAACACTATTTGCAACTATGCTACTATGTAATCTTTACCATTATATATGAGCTCGCAAAGCTTATATTGATTTTCCCTATTAAGTTCTATGAACTCGATTATGTTTCGTTAGCCTTCTCAGAAATTAACAATTTCTATGTTATTTACAAAGCACTGCTGCTTAGTTATATTAATTATCCTTCTTATAGATTTTGTTTATCTTTCATTGAATTTTGTATATTTTCATTATGTTATTACAAAGAAAGAAATTATCAAAAAATTCTCATATGATACTTTTAAAATACACTCGAATGGTAATTTTAAAATAAAGTATCGAGAATTTGTACATAAATGCAACAGTTTTGTTACTATTTATCAGAATTAAGGGGGTTCAAACGCTCGAGCACCACGAGAAGGGTCCATCTCGAATTTTACTAGCTTAGTCATAACTAGTGACAGAATTTTTCTAGGTTTTTTTTTTGCTCATCACTTTTTTATAGTAGCGATATTTCCATAGTGGACCCCATGTAGGTCTTAATTCGGCTCTGCTATTTATCAAAAATTTCCCAAACATTGTACCTGTTAAAAACACTCAGTATATATATATATATATATGAAAATTTGGACATTTTTTCTTAAGAGTGTTTGACGGTGTTTTGGTTGCTTATATTAATTTATATGATTATTGCATATAAGTTTTATAAACCGGTTGGCCAATCTGCCTTAATAGTTTTTTTCTTCAAGTTTGATGGTAATAATAGTTAGTACCTACCAAAAATGGTGTTCTATAAAAGCCTTGTATTATGGTATGCAATCAAAGATTGATTACACTGTTAAATTGCATTCAGTTTTTAAAACATACAATTTAAATGAAAAATTCTAAACTTAAATTAAATTAAATTAAACTTAAATTAAGAGTGTGCAATATTTACTTATTATTATTACAATGTAATTTGTGTTATAATTAATTGTTTTGTTGAATTATTAACTATTGAGTTTTCATTTTAATGGAACATTTCTTGATTGTTTAAAAATGATGTAATTTGAATCAAATTTATTGAAATAAGTAAATACAATGTATGTAGAAATACTTTTTTTTTTTCATTATTTTAAAACCTCTATCATACAACTGAAAAAAATGATAATATTGTTTTTTTTTAATTTCATTTTTTTGTTTCAAATAATAGCCTTGAAATAACCCAAAGAAGTTTTTTGTTAATTATAAATTTATATCAGATATGCTGTTATACAGATATATTATTATTTGGTTTAGATATAATAGGAATCAACTTTATTCTTTGATTACAAATACTTAAATTAGTGTCACGTTCATCCCTTACGAGTACAAACGACTATGAGAAAAGTTCGACTTTAAATATATTTATCCACTTTATTTTTGGATTATATTTTTCTAACAATATGTAAGGTTTGGCAGATTTTGCTTAAAACGTGTTTCATCTTTATTTCTATAGCTTTGGGATTATTCTATTTGAAATTTTATTTTATTTATTTACAGTCGAAAACGACGACAAGATAGCCGTACCAGTTTACTGAAGGGGGTCACTTCATTGAGTACGGCCTATTTATCTACAGTAAATTTGTTTGGTCTTCGAATGGAACATTCAGATGCCGCAGTAGACTACGATGAATTTGGTGTACCGCAGTTGTTGGTTCAAAGAAATACTTCGTTTCGATTATTTGGGAGTGGTTGGACAGAACATACTTTATTTGTACTCACAGAGAAAAGTGGCGAAAGGGGGACACCTTGTGAATTCCCTGTTGGTGAAATTCAAAAGGTAGGTAATCAATATTTTATCTTGTAAACTAGCAATCTTGTTTGGTAGTATATTTTTTTCATTAATTTTAAAATGTAAAAAAATATAATGGTGTTTCAACTACCAAGTGGTTGAAAATCTGTTGTTTGTAACTTTTATGATTAGTACTCTAGCCGTTGGTTTTTTTTTATGTTTATTATTAAATTATTCCTGGATATTTGTAATAATGATATGAATAATAATTATTTAGACTAATATATAATTTTTAATCGCATGTTATTTTGCTTAGGTTGATTTGCTCCAGAATGATCAAAACACCGTAAAATTAACAATCATCTTGCCACAAGCTAGCAAATCAGGAACGACATTCTATTTTTGTTCTAAAGAAGACGATAAGGCGGGTGCTATATGGACCCACATGGGTAGCGAATACTATAAACAAATGGGCGTGTACGAGAAAATGTTGCCGTTTTGGCTCCAAGTTGCTATTATTCTTACTTGTCTGTCTTTCTCATCATTATTTTCTGGTCTAAATTTGGGTCTTATGTCTCTGAACCGAATGGATCTTAAAATTATTTGCAATACTGGTACCGATTCGGAGCGAAAATATGCCAAAGCTATACTTCCAGTCCGTATACACGGTAACTATTTACTGTGTAGTATTCTTTTGGGTAACGTTATGGTTAACTCAATATTTACCATCCTTCTTGATGATCTTACTTCTGGTCTCGTGGCTGTTATTACGTCAACTTTAGCTATTGTCATTTTTGGTGAGATTACCCCTCAAGCTGTCTGTTCTCGACATGGTTTGGCTATAGGTGCTAAAACTATATACATTACAAAAACCGTAATGGTCCTTACTACTCCACTTTCTTGGCCAATAAGTAAAGCTCTGGATTGGGCTTTAGGAGAAGAAATCGGAAGCACTTACAATAGAGAACGACTTAAGGAATTGGTTAAGGTAAGTGAATTATATTTCATGATTAATTTTACGCATTAGTTTCTATGTTAAAATACTGTTGATCTTCTTTCGATAAACTATAATAGGCAAAATTCTTAGGTACTAGTGTAACTGCACAAATTATCAAGGCGCTAATGTAATAAATTTTACTGATTTAATTTTTAAGTACTAAAGTAGAATTTCTAAAGAGATGATTTGAAAAAAATTTGGTCCGTGTAATTTGATAAATTTATGTGGTATTTATCACATTAAAATTCCATTGCACATGTTGCATAATGATTACAATTTTATTCTTATTACATATAGAAATCATCATTGGTCGTATCATGTTGTTTTTTAGAATAACAAAAAGATTTTTAATTGATTTTTTCTTTAAATACAATTTTTCATTGATATTATTTAAATTAAATTAAATTTTTAATTAAAAAGAATGCGGTGTCTGTATAATGTTTTGCGATATTTTTTACGTCTATGGTAAATAACTTAATCATATCAAAAATATTTCATTATATAAGTTTTTGAAAATCCTATACTTATTATTCAATCGAGTGAATCGGTTAAATAGACATTTGAATGAATCGCTTTAAGTATATTTGTACCGTTCAATTAATTATTTGTAAGTAATTTTAAAGTCAACCAGACGAAAAAGTTTTTGGATATTAGTAGTTTCACCTTCATCTCTAATTGTTGTAATTTAGTCAAATATTTCTGATTACACAGTAAAAGCCTATACTTAGTCCAATTGTGTATTTAATAACATTATTATTAAATATATACATTTTAATTTAAAAATACATTCAGATTGTTATCGCAATATATTGTATTTTTTTTAATGCATTGATGAACAGCGATCGCGTGTGTTATTCACAAAGATGCTACTTTTTAAGAGCTATTTCATGGTTGTATTTTTTGCTAATTGTCATTCAGTGCGTGTATTTAAACGTTTATGAATTTTGTAGACGACTAAAATAGAAACGTGGCGTCGGTCACTAACAAAATATATTAATTATTATTTGTATGAGTTTGATGAAAGGGTGTATTGATGTATTTATTATATATATATATATATATAAATTTTAATTTTTTTAAAATAACCCAGTTTTGATAATACTTATTGATAGATATTCATTTTTTTTCTTCAATTTTTTATTATATCTTCTTTATTGATATGTAATTATTTCGTTTTATTAGTTAATGTAAATATTATTAATTATTCCACTTTTAATTTAGAAAACATTTATAATTTAAAATTAAATAATCCAATTTTTTTCAAAAAATTATTGGCATGATTTTTGAATAATATTGTATTCAATAATAACTTAAATAAAGTAGATATTTTTTTGTAGGCATAATTTAAAATATACTCTATTCTTAAAATGCACCGAGTTGCATCATAAATCATGACAGTAACAATGAATAATGATTTAAATGTACCATATGTTGTATTTTAGTATACGAGTTGTTTATTAATCGCATACTTAACTCATTAAAAAATATGTTATCTTTATTGGATGTTGATACTTCTAAGAAAGTATTTTCTCTGATATTCTACAAGACCAATAAAGAAATAAATTATTCAATGTTACTCAAAACAGAGTTTCTTTCATAAATAGTAAAAAGAATTAAATTATAACGTTAGTGTCCCACAGTAATTGAAAATCTAATCTTTATTATTTAACTATTAATTACAGTATATTGAGGCCGATTTATTTTAATTCTTACTGTCTTAATTATTTAATACCCTTAAATATTTTGTTGAATAACAATATACGCTGATAATTTTTGTCACATTTAAATTGCATCGACTTAAAATATACTTAAACATCTTGATACATTATAATATAATAAAGTAATTAATATCTTAGGCGTGTGTCACTTGTATCTAATAAATAACTGCAGTATTTGAATAAAAACTTTTTTTTTTTTTAAATTTTAATAGTAAGAAAATTTTATTTACATTGATTTATAATACTGAAATGATTTTAATCATTGTATTTCGAGAGAAAATTTCTACAGTATTAATTATTTACAGAAGGATAAAATCTAAGTGTAAAAAAGCCTAAAGGTGCATTTTATTTATTAGTAAAAAACTAAACTCATGAAATATCATTGTCCATTTTAGCTTTTTTAAATTTATGACTTTAAATTTGAATACAATTAGGTAATTAAAATATAAAAATAATTGTATAAAAGAATGAAGAAGGTAAAAATTTGAAACTGCGTCAATTGTTCTCTAAGTTACAGTAACATTCAACATGCAAAACGCCTCATTTCGTAGTATTGATTTTCGTTTTTTAACCTTAAATTGTACTTGACAGCACGTGTGCATTAAGCCACAGGAAAATAAAAATATTATTTATTAATTTTGCACTAATCATGAATAATCGTCGAAATTTAATATTTAGTTAATATGTTTAAAAGAATAACCTTCCCAAATTTTGTCATAGTTATGTATATTAATTTGCAAAAAAAAATCATATATTTTCACTTGAAGTTAAAATTAGAGGCAAATTAATAGTCGTTTAAACTTCAAATAATTTCTTCATTTTATGAATTGTTATCTATGGCAAATAAACACGTTTGTAATTAATAGTTCGTTAAAATTTATCATACTGATACTTTTATTGACATTTAGTTTTTCAAATACATTATTCTAAATTACAAGGTGATTGATTAACTATGTCTCACTCAATATCTTTAAAAGTATAAAAATTTTTTTAGTTTTATATTTTCAAAATTAATAGCGCCCTATGCTATAAAATATTCAAAAAAAATTTTTAATCCTATCTACCTCTCTCCTTTTTAAAATTGTATCAACTTAAATTTTTTTAATGAAAACATATATGCTTAATTAGCTTAAAAATAAGAAAATAATCCAACTAAGAACTGACTAGTCGATAATAACTTTTTGAACCAGCACTTAAATGCTAAAAAGCAGGAGATGTATTGCGGTTCATAAATTATTAGGGATAAAAATAAACAGATCTGTGCTTCGTAACCAGTTATTATAGTTAAGTGTTAATATTTTCCAAAATACTCGTTGTTATGGAACGGACATTTTTTTATTTTTAAGCTAATTAAATATTTACGTATTTATATAATAGACTTAAATTGATACTATTTAAAAGAAGATAGAGAGAGGATAGAAACAATATTTTTTTAATTATAGTACATATGATACTATTTTAACTACAAAAAAAAAAATGTATAATATTTTTATACTTTTAATTTATGTTTTACAACGTGAGACATATTTCATCAGTCACCCAGTATATGCTTCAAATTAGTTTATTGTCTTATAATCCAATAGTCCTTTATTTTTATCAAAGATGTATAAATCTTATTATTAATGCAAAAAATATGTAGTATCATCGATAAGGATATTTATTTAGCATTATTCATCAAAGTATAGTTTTAAATTTGTAACATTAATTATTTTATTAAAGTAATTTTTAGTCAATTATTTTTTCTTACGTAAAAAATGTTTTTATTAATTATAAATTAATAATTTAAAAAAAAAACGTTTTTATTAATAACATTATACAAATAGATATCAATTCTTATTATAGCTGTACTTTTGAAATTCACCATTTAAACTTAAAATAAATAGTTATATTAATTTGAAATGAAAAGATTTACTTAATTTCACATGAACTCTACTACATATTGATATAACTCAGTACCTTGAAGCGTCCAAACAAATTATTGTTTTTTCATAATTTCGACTAATGTGCTATTTATAATTCTCATTTTTTAATATTTTATTGCAAGGCATTAAAACATTTTTTTAGTGTAGATGTTTAGGGAAGCTGGAACTATTTTTTATATGAAGAGGGGCAAAATTATATTAACTAAAGATAAAGCCCTTGATTGTTACTAAGATAAAAAAGCGGGTGAAGCTATTTTTTTTGATGATTTTTAGTGATTAAATACAAAAAAAAATCCGGTAGTTTATAAACTTTATCCTTGATAATGTGAATGG
>NW_026099573.1:32067565-32079651 GCF_025091365.1 Daktulosphaira vitifoliae | reverse complement strand
AAAAAAAAATCCGGTAGTTTATAAACTTTATCCTTGATAATGTATTATTTGTATTATAATATTAATAAATATTGATAATATACTAAAATAAAGTATATAGGATTATTCAAATTTTTTTTTATTTATTATAATGATTAAAAAAATACATTATATTTACTTAGGAAATTATCCAAATCAAATTATGAGCCTTTTAAAACAAATTCAAGCATTTTAAACAGAATAACTTTTCTAAATTAAAAATTAAAATTTATACGTACATATAAATATGTATATGGATGAAGTACTAAATAAAAAACAAATTTAATCTTTGGCAAAACTGAAATTAAATTACTAAAGATATTTTTAAAACCTAAATCGATCTGGTTTAAGTTTTATATTTATTATTATTAAAGATCTTTTAACAATAATAATTTTTTTTTAGCAATAATATTTGTCAGATTCAATTGGGAGAGTGAAATGATATTTTTGTCTTCTTGTATTTTGACTGGAGGACACTGCCCTCCTGCCTTCTGGTTCCACAGCTAATGTGTAGATTAGAAGGTCTTATATTTACTATGTTTTATTATTGTTGTGTTTTATTATCTATCATATCTTAGTTTTATTGGAATTTAGTAATAATTAACTTAATTTAAATCATGAATACATTTTCTTAATTTGTAATTTGACATGCGGTAATCATGGTTACTATACATATTAAAGGAAAATAGTTTTTGGAGAACCTAAACCATAATGCATATATTACAATTAAAAGTTATGGGTTTATTGTTTTTTAAATACTTCGTGTGTGCTGGTGTATTTTATTAACATTTACATTTTTGTTAACATTATGATCCACGAGGAGATAATTAAATCATTCACAGATCATTCGGCAAGGTTATTCGATACATTTTAAAGTCAGCTATTTTTATTTTTTGGACTTAATAAAAGTCACACATTTTACTTCTTAATATTTTAGCTTCTATGCGAAGCTGAATAGGTATTAATTTTACTATTATGTGTTTTTTTTGTGTCTGTTACAACTTTTTCTCAGCACTCGCCGAACCGATTTCTTTCAACGATACGTCAAAATATCACAAATCGAAGACATTATCCTCAAAAATTAAAAAAATTTCCCTCGTTCCCCGTAAATGGGAGAAACCTCCAAAAAAATTACAAATTTAAAAATCGGAAATTTTTTTTACTGCTATAACTTTTTGAAAATGTATGGATCAATAAAATTATTTTTTTAATAGATATATTAAGTATTAACTTATCATTTAGTAATTTTTTTTTAATCTGACCCTTTACTTGCCGATAGGGGAGGATTTAAAATGTCAACTTTTTCACAAAAAATTAATTTTTTTAACTTTTGAAAGTATTCCGAAAATACTGATACTTTTATTTTAAATCTTATATCATAAATTAAAGCTTATGTATACTTCATTATGAGCAAAAAAAAATTCGGTCTTTTTATGTCTTCACGGTAAAAATGGGTACCGTATGCTAATTCTGTGTTCAAATTCTCCATTTTATATTTTACATTATTAACTTTATAATTCTATAATTTTTTGAAAAGTGTATGGATC
This sequence comes from Daktulosphaira vitifoliae, assembly GCF_025091365.1. Classification (NCBI taxonomy): domain Eukaryota; kingdom Metazoa; phylum Arthropoda; class Insecta; order Hemiptera; family Phylloxeridae; genus Daktulosphaira; species Daktulosphaira vitifoliae. The sequence continues at coordinate 32,078,086 of NW_026099573.1, read as the reverse complement.
AATACAATTTTTTTATGAGAAATACTATTTATATACCTCTTTCATTCGACATACTTTTTTTTTAAATTGGACCATTTCCCTTTATACAAGGGAGGGGTGTTCAAAACTTAAAAATGCATATAGGAAGTAGAACTTTTTCAACTTAATTTTTGAAAATGTTCTGGAAGTAATGACACTTTTATATATACCTTAAATTAAAGCTTATGTAATGTACTTTAATATGGAAAAAACATGTCAAATTTTATTTTGTTTTCGTGGTGAAAATGGCTACCGTATTCAAAAATATACTATTTTTATGTTAAAATTCTCGATTTTTATTTTAAAAAACCTTAAAATAATTGTTGAGTTAAAAAAAAAAATTAATTCATTTGATTTTTATATCATTTAGATTCAATAAGTTCAATGAATATCAAGGTCCCCATCACTGTAGTCGCCCCTCGTTTGATGAAATTTCTTATTCGTATTAATTATTTTACTATGTGATTTTTTTTTTGTGGCTCTCATTTATCTACTCAGCTCTCAATGGACCACCTTTTTTTAACGATACATCAAATGATCACAACTAATATCTAGTTAATTATATTACTCTCAAAAATTGAAAAAAATGTCCACTTTATCAATTAAAAAGTTACTTAGCCCATATTTTCCATATAGACAATTAAAATCATCCATTTTTAATGATTTTTATTGTCGAATTAAGTTTGATATAAAATAAGGTTTTAACTACAAAATTAAATAATTTTCCTTTGTAATTTATTAATTTTTTAACTTTATTTGTGTGTTACTACCAGTTTATATAATTCCAAAATTTTTGGTAACATGTGGCTATATAAATCTTTTCTAAAGAAATTATATAAAATAATTAAAAAAAAAAATTATTTTTATTTTCACCTGAATTCAACAAAAAAATTTACAATTATAATTAAAATGTTGCTTGAAATGCTTGAGGATATATCCATGTTTGTAGTTGAGTTCTGACGTTTCGGAATCATTGCAGAATCCATCTTCAGAGTGATGGTTGTTAGTCGGTGGCTGCAACTATACGTCAGAACGTCAGAACTCAACTACAAACATGAATATATCCTCAAGAACTTCAAGCAACAAGACAATCCATGAAAGCTTTAACACATTCCTATAATTAAAATGTTATAATAACCTTGATCCAGTAGATTTTTTAACAACATTTTGATTGTTTTTTTTAGTTAAAGTAAATCATTAAAATGAATTCTGAAAAGTTCTGAATATTTTAATTGTAGAATCTTTTTAAACGCCAAAAGTTAATAGAAATGATTACTACGATTTCTATTTAAGTTATCTTCTATTACAATAAAAATGCAAAAAAATACTGTTAATTGCTATTATAAATATTTATTTGTATATTATACTTCTAAATCAAAAAACTAAAACTAATCTTGAATTATAAAGGAAATACATTGTGTTTTTTGTATAATCCACAAACTTCTTAAAATGAAACAGTATCTACAGATTTGCATGAAAGCGTTTTTTATGATATTGATTTTAATCATTGTCAGATATCATCTATACTTGTCTCAACTATGGCACGTTAACACTTTGCCGCGATCCCACTGTGCTATCGTTTTTTTAGCCTAACGTTACAGTTATGATACTTTTAAATATGATTTTGTAATTTATGTTCATAAAACTTAGTGAAACGAATGTTTTTTAATCACTTTTATATGACATACAATTATTTTAATAAGAATATTTATTGGTACACATTTAAATTAAGGCTGATATATTTTAACCCCCGGAAAATATTTCATGTCTTATGATAATTAAAAATGATTTTGAACGTGTATTTGATTTATTAAATTGAAAATTTGCTTAATTATTTATTTAATTAATTATTTATTCTTCGAACATATACGAAACCGAAATTTTATACTCCAAGAATATTTGGACAAATATTCAAAAACATAGTTTTTTTTTCTACTTACTCTAATAATTATATAATAAATTAATAATACTGTTTATGTATTTTGTTTAGTTTACTATAAATAGTAAGATTTAAAGTTCGATTATATTTCACATATGTGTTTTACATACGTATAACTTATTGTTATCACATAGATTTTTAGTCCATTGCCCCGGATCTCAGTTTTTTTTGACCTTCAGAAAAAGTAGTCCATTAAAATATGTAGTAATTTTAACTCAACGAATAAACTTATTTTTAACACTATTCCGATGTAATTGTTCTTACTTTATAGTCTGAAATTTGTTGTCGAACACAAGTATACAGTATAGATCAAAATAATGTCAGTCTTAAGTGGAGATTTAAAAGAAAACATTAATTTGAGAAAATTAGACTATATTTAGGGTGATAATGTATTTTATATTGGAAAAGCGTCTGAAAAACTTAATTCTATAGATGATCAAAAAACTAATATACTAGAAAAACTATTGTATACAATTTTTAATATTGTTCAGCGTGTGTGAATAACATGCGTAAAAGTGCTCTATAAAAAGAATGTCTTAAGAAACTTTCATCCTACCGTATAATTTTTTAAAAGCTACAACTATTAAGTTGAATATTCATGCGTATTAATGCAAGGAAAATACCTTATTATATTTACTTATTTTAATTTCTCAGTCAATTCAACGAATTTAAAAAACGTTTTGATAGTCTTTTAAAATTAACACGTTAGTTTAGTATACTCCCAAATAGAGATAAGTAATCGCAATATATGTTAGATTATTCCTTTCATTAGCATAATTTCAATTGTATTAGTAACTAGTGTTCAGTGTAATAATTAAATTACATTTCATCCATTGCCAAATTTAAATTTGGGTGATTAGCTGAATGGACCGTAGATCTTTTACTTTTTGATATTTACATAATTGTATGCAGTCACGGATTAGTTATGGAGATAATTTTGTTTCTTACTCCGCTACACAGTTAGCTTAGAACTAATCTGTCATGCATAATATTAAATATGTACTGGGTGTGTTTCTGTTAACTGATTGTTCTCAAGAAATGGTAATTAAATGACATTTTTTGTTTTAAAAATAATTTTTTTTTTAATTTTAACATGTACTTTTTGAGTTGAATTTAATAATTGACTTCGTAAAAATCATGCAGTAACAATTTTAATATTACACTGAATTCTGAAATAAATTTTATATATAATTATAATTATTATAATAATATAAAAGGGAATAAAAATTTAATGACTTCTTGTGATTATAAAATATTTGTTGAGAATCAATTATTACTAAATTTTGTATGTAAATATCAATATATAAGTATTTTATTTTGATTCAGTCGTCTATGCTACACACCGTACAAAATAATTTTACTTTGTATTCAACTTAAGTGTACTCATATATGCATGTGTTTATAAGTTTGTATAGGAATTATTTTATGATGGTGGTATTATGTACTTAGTCTCATCTGCTCATAAATTATTTGCTTTAGTAAAAAATCTGTTCCATTGAGATGAGATAATTTTACTTGCAGACAGTATGAATGATAAATTAATTTGGAACAAATTTTGAACCTTTTGTGTCCATTTTTACATAACACAGGTGAAGTACAAACAAATAAAATCATTTTAAGATATTAGAGGTAGGAATTTGAATCTGGCATAGGACTGTGAACAATGTATTATAATTAATTATTATTCTATAATTAACACACTATAAAATTTTAACCTTTCCAATGGCTCAAGTAATATCGAAGGTATCAATTTTAGTTATAAATTATAAAGATATAAAGACTATATTATATAGTAGGATCCCGATTCTTAGCCTGGCCATACAGTTTAATACAAATCATTAAAGTAAATATATACTATTTTGTGAAATGAATGAAGTAATTTTCTGTCACGTGAAGTTAGGATTGGGTTACTTGGAAACCAGAAGTTTTTTTAGTGGACCGTTTTTACTTTCACGGCCCACGTAATAATCTTTCAGAAGAATTATAAATTGTGAATAAAATAATCCATTTTATAGAATATATTTCCGAACCTAATTTAAATCTATATTAGTTACTGCATATTCTACTATGTTTTATATTTAAAATTAACTTGACTACGAGTATGTATTTTTCGAAAATGATGTAGAAGGTACAGAGATAATTTCGTTCTTATTTATTAAAATACGCATTGTATTAAACTTATTAAGTTAATATGTGTCCCATAAATAAACCAAATGTTTAACCATTGTATCATATTTGAAATTTAAAACTGTTTTATTTTGATTATTGAATATTAATTAACACGAATAAATAGTAATGACGCTCTGTTTTAATTGTAGTCAACCTTTAAAACACAATTCTTGACACATGTTTTATTGTTTGCTATTTTACGAATTGTGTTTGTGGTAAAATCTTTAAGTTTGAATGCACTTTTACTAATTTAACTTAGTTCACATATTTTCTAAAAACACGAAATTTAAAGTATTCATATGTCCCTTCGGCTTACAAATTATTGTAATGTCAAATAAATATTATATGAATTTTAATAGCATGAATATAGTAAATGCTATGTTGTATGACCAAAAGAACTTATGTAATGCTGTCGTCAGGTTCGTAAATATTGATTAACTCAAATGAAATTTTTTTTTTTGCATAATTACATCTGAGGTGAAAAAACTTCAATATTAATATTAGACAAAATTATAGTTTTCAAGGTCCTCTGAGTTCTTAATTACTGAAATGAAGATTAAACTATATTAATTGTATACACACGTCTATAGTGAATTTCATTGACTCGTCACTATGCACTAGACTATTTAGTTTCAAGTGTAGCTGATGAAAAACGTTTAAAATTACATTAAGAATTAAACGACTGCTACTTTAATGAGTGAGCAGTATACTCGATTATTTATTTCGTAATGTAAAAAACACAATAATACTTTAATAAATAAATTTATTTTTTAAATTAATACTTTCTATAATCTATAAGTTTATGACCAACATACTTCTTTTATTCTACATATGTAGAACAAAATTTTTAAATAATAGAAAACAAAAAATCATATTCTATAGAATACTGTTTTCGTAAGTAGAAAAATATATCTTTTGGATAAAATACTACTATTTTAATTTATAGTTTAGTATATAACATTTTTTTATAATGCGATTTTAAAAATTTAAAAATAATCCTGAAATTATTATTAAATCCGAAAAAAATAAATGTAATTTTTAACTTGGAAGTTTCAAATACTTTTTCAAGTTGAAAAAATTTATTCTTTGTGGTAATTTTACATATTAAAACAAAAAATAATAATAAATTTCATATGAAATTTTATAATCGAAAAAATATGTTTTTTACTTATGAGAGGTATTGAAGAATTAAAAAAATATTTTTATGTAAACAGCTTGTAATAGGTTCAACTGAACATCACTTTTAATATACATACATTGACTTTACTATAGGTCTTAGGTAAAATAAACCCATTCAAAATAATATCAAATAAAGTTAAGAAAGTTTATGTTTTCGATCAAAATTTAGCGGTTATTATCATTTAACCAAAATATTAATATTAAATGTTGTACATTTTTAACACTATGTTGTTGACGATGGAGCCGAGTTATTCATTCAGCCAATTAATACTTACTCAATGATTTTCTACCATTTGCTTCCATTTTTTTGAGACTGTGCAAACATCTGAAAAACTATATTTTTCTCAACGAAGTTTGCTATCTGCTTTAAGGCATACAATATGTAACTGTTTCATTATATTCGTTATGAGTTTTTTAATTAATTTTGGTAGTCATAGATATAAGTATATTACATTATAATTAATGTCCTCAATTTAAAATTCGCATGTTATTTTCATGTAGTTTTTAAAGATAACTACGAGGTGTGTTTAGAAAATAACGAATATTTTTAATTTTCGCCGGTTTGGAGATTCCGATTTTTTTTTCTCATAATGTTTTTATGAATGTCCCTGAGATATGATAAAATTTTCAGCTGGAATTATTTCTTACTTTGTTAGTGGCAGCCACTAAGGTTAGATGTGTATTTATGAGCTCGGCAATTTTCATTTGTTAAAAAAAACAAAGGATTTGTATTAAATTTTGCATAAAAAATAAAATGAAGTATAACAATGTGTGTTAAATGTTAACAAAAGGCCTATGGTGGTCTACCATGAATAAAACAAGGGTTTACGAGTGGTTTCCAAGATGGCTGTGAAGATGTTGAAGATGACGGACGCCTCAGCACATCAACAACCGATGAAAACGTGGAGAAAGCTAAAGAAATGGTTATGAAAGATCGCCAAATCACAATCAGAGAAGTTGCTGATGATGCTGAAATATCGATTAGGCTCATGCCATGAAATTTTTTCGGATGTTTTGGGTATGAAACGCGTAGCAGCAAAATTTGTTCCAAAATTGTTGAATTTTGAACAATAACATTGGCGAATGAAAGTTGATCACTTAATGGAGTCAACGACGATGTAGAATTACTGAAACGTGTTATAACAGGTGACGAAACATGGGTTTATGGATATGACGTCGTAACTAAGGCTCAATCGTCTCAGTGGAGGCATTCTGGATCGCCAAGACCGAAAAAGGTGCGATTGAACTTGAAGGTTATGCTCACTGTGTTCTTCGATTTAAATGGCATAGTGCATCATAAATTCTCACCACGAGGTCATACGGTTCAAATCTTGTATTTCTCATAATGTTAGTTCATTATTTTTTTTTTTTTGAAATACAATTGATGATATTTAGAAATAAAATATTCATGCCCTCCACTCATTTTTGACAAAAATATTCTTTTCTCTTTTTTTGAATTTGAAATTTTTTTTTGTGATAATGATTAAATTTTCATCTCTTTGAGAATATTGTATTTTATCATACTATATACTTTGTAATTTTTTTAATATTTTAAGAATTTTGAAAAGTTTTGAAAACGCTCTTACACTGTTTATCTTTAACATTTTAGCAATATTGCACTGTGTAACCTCTAAATAATTACTTTATCTTATCTTCCATGACAATATTTCTTAAAATTTTAAATTTTTGAGAAATGTAAATTAGTATATCTGGTAACTTACATTGTAATTATAAATTTTCATGATACTAAATTAACTAAAAATTCGTTTGTTTTGTGTTAAATAGTAGTGAACACATATTTATAAAAAAATTAAGATTGTTATAGATGGCGTTAAAGAAACAGTGTATATTTAGTGAATACACTATTTACACCATTTATTCTATTTAAGTACAAATTTTTTTTTCTGATAAATTAACTTTCCATATAAAAATAATATATTGTAGTATTACATTTAGACTTATATGTTAATTGATTAAAAAAATAAGAAACTTTATTTTGTTTTCTGACCGATATTAACAACAGTTGTTTTAATAATAAAGCATAGCAGACGTATCGAGCGAAACTCAACAAAGGGTCATGGAAAAACTAACTGACTAGTATAAACGAATACTTTTATTGCAAAAGCCTAATCGTTTAGTTACCTAAAAATAATAAGTGTTTTATCAATGTTGTTATGTGCATTTATTTTATTTTTAAACTTTAAATATTGAGCTAATCAAATTTTTCATGCTATTTTCGATATAATTTACTTAATATTGATGGATAACCTCATAAGTTCATTAATTATTTTTAAGTAATTTTTCTTTTAATTTTAAATTTTTGACCTCGTTACTAAGTCGGTTTTGAGAAATGCTACGAGACTACATTTTAAAGTAATTTCAATAATTTGATGAGCATATAAAAAATAGTAATGTCAAAAATATTTTTCCTATAACCTAATTTATTTTTCTCACAATGTGTACTAAGCGCATTTGTCTGAACCACCTAAATTCCAATATCTAATGTACCGATTGTAGTAAAATCTGTTGTTAAATATTGTAGTACACCACATATACTACTATCTGTAATTTTTCTTGATCGAAAAAAAAAAATTTTTAATCTGAACCTCCTCACCGAAATTGTGATAAACGGTCGACTTTGTTCCGATAAAAAGGGGCTAACAGTATAGCCAAGTCGAGGGGACACTGCAAATGACGGCATCGAGACTAGACGCGATGTGATATTCCGCCAACGCCAAAATAACCTTCAATATAGGTCAATACCGTGTGGCGCTTGCGTGGTAATTACGCGCTCAACCGAAAGGAAATGCGGAAACCTCTTCAGTTTCCCTAAATTAGACCTGTATGTGTAACTTTACATATATATTGCATATTTTATTGTACAATAACATATAAAAAGTGATGTTACTGTGGAAATTAATGCAAAACATGTTGCCTTAAAATATTAATTAAAAAATATTTCAATTATTTTGATAACATAATATACTATGCCTTTTTTATTCATATTATATAGATATTTGCTGAAATGTTTTCAATATTCACTGCAAAACACGTGTGCTCCCTCCGTTGATTCTTTGTGATTGATTTTGTCATTCAAAATTTCGATGAGATTCTTTCTAAATACATAGATATAGATTTAGGTATAGATATAAATTTAATAGTAACTTTTTGGTGAAACGTGTTTTTTTTCTGTGTATATTAATAAAATGTATATCCTTAAAAACACTTAGGATTATTATAAATTTTCTTTTTGCAAATTTAATATAGACTGTCATCAAATTTTTTTTTAAAAACTTTTAAATTTATGTTAAATGGGAATTTTTTAGAAGAAAGCTGAACTTTCAGCTGTAAATATTTTGTGAAATAATGTCTCAATCATGAAATTGCTACCAATTTATGGATATTTTTATAGAGAGCTCAAATATATAAATATTTTGTTTTTTTACATGACAAACAATCGTGTGAATAGAGAAAAAATTATGTTAAAATAATAACAAAAAAATTGTATTTATTTTTTTTATTTATGGTATAGTTTTTCATGATGATTTAATTACTTAATTAATACTTCATAATTAATTCATAGTCATCTTAAAAATTAGATATTATGGAAAAAATCTAAAGCCAGATTCAGATTTAGTGTCATAATTTCATATAGAATTTACCTAATGATTTGTAGACTACAGATAATTTTTTATTATTTTTGTTTTGTGTAATTCTATTACGAACATTTCTATGGTTTTGTAAAGTTTTTTTTTAGCATTTACTCAAGTTATTTAAGGGATTTATTGTCGTTATAGTTTTTGTGACATGAATATTATGATATTATGTTTTTTTTATGGCAATGACACTTTTGATTTGTCTTAACGTTGCTCTCTGTATCCAAGTAATTAGTCATTATACATATTTATTGTTGCGTGACTTGTAAATCAAAAGAAAAGTATATTCATACCTCAAGATTCACGAAAAAGAAGGAAAATCAATAGATAATGATATAGTTAAGAATATGTTTGGTCGATAATAACTTTTGGATCAGTATTTCGGAAGTTATTAACAGTTTATTGTAATGACTAAAGGAGAAGCACAGTCGTTGTTATTTTTATCACTAGAAGTTTCTCAGTCGCACTCGTTTTCCTTCCTAAGTATAAAAAAATTAAATGTTATTGAAATACTGGTTCAAAAGTTGTTATTGACTAGTCATTTTCTAAATAGATTATTATCTAATAAATAAGCTGATTAATTATGTATTTTTTTATTTGAATAATAAAGTAAACACCCTTTTAGGTAGAAGGAATGAGCATAGAAAATATTTAACCATTTAAAATTCGAGAAATAAATACTACATAAATTCATCACAATACTTTATAATTAATAAATTCAAAAATTGAAAAAAACATTTACCTTTAAACGGAAAAAAGTACACAATATTATTTCAATTTTTTGGTTAATTAAGTGGCTCATGATAAATGAATTACCCTTAATTAATTTTGATATATTGATTAATTAATTAATCGATATATTTAATAAAATACTTTGATTATATTTAAGCCAACTTTTGGTTTCGATGCAAAGCTGAGAAGTTATTAATTGTACTATGATGTTTTTTTTTTTGTATCTGTTACTTTTTCTCAGCTCTTACCGAACCGCTTTCTTTCACCGATATGTCAAAAGATCAAAAATCGTATCTAGTCGAAGACATTACCCTCAAAAATCGAATAAATTTCTCTTGTTCTCTGTAAATAGATAGGGTACATGTCAACAAAAATAACAAATTTAAAAATCGGTAATTTTTGACATTTTTTTCAATTTTTTTTTATTAAAACTTTTTGAAAATAGATAAATAGAAATAATTTTTTTTTTTTAATTGATATATTAGGTATTTATGTATCATTTGGTATGTATATTTTTTTAAATGTGACTCTTCACCTGGTCACAAGGAAGATTCAAAATGATAACTTTTTCACAAAAAGTAAATTTTTGAATATGTTCCAGAAATTTTCTGAGCTTTAAGCATACATTAAATTAAAGCTGATGTTACATACAATAAGTTGAAAAAAACCAAGACTAATTGTTTTTTATGTGTTCAATTTTTATAGACGTTTGTCATAGAAGTAACTAAGTATACAATTATTTCATATTTTTAGCTTCGATTCGAAGCTGAGAAGGTATTGGTTTTACTATGATGTGTTTTTTTTTTTTTTTTTTTTTTTTTTTTTTTT
>NW_026099573.1:31980704-32067558 GCF_025091365.1 Daktulosphaira vitifoliae | reverse complement strand
TTTTAGCTTCGATGCGAAGCTGAGAAGGTATTGGTTTTACTATGATTTTTTTTTTTTGTGTCTGTTACCACTTTTTCTCAGCTCTCACCGAACGGATTTCTTTCAACGATACGTCAAAAGATCACAAATCGTATCTAGTCGAAGACATTACCCTTAAAAATTGAAAAAAATTCCCTCGTTCCCCGTAAATGGGGGAAACCTCCAAAAAAATTACAAATTTAAAAATCGCTAATTTTCGAAATTTTTTCAATTTTTTTTACTAAAATGTGCCGTAACTTTTTCAAAAATGAACGTATCAATATAATTTTTTTTTATAGATGCTTGATGTTTTTACCTATCATTTGATATATTTTTTTTGTAAATTTGACCCTTTATCTGCCCACAGGGGGGGATTTAAAAAGACAACTTTTTCAACTTAACTTTTGAAAATGTTCCGGAAGGTCTGACACTTATATATATATCTTAAATTAATGCTAATGTAATACACATTAATTTAAAAAAAAAAATTTGACCTCTGGACTTGTCTTCATGGTGAAAATGGCTATCGAATGCTATTTTCGTGTGAAAATTCTCGATTTTATTTGTTATATTATATTTAACTTTATAACGCTATAACTTATTGAAAAGTGTATGGATCCACACAATTTTTTTTATGAGAAATAATATTTTTTAATAAACCCTTTTTCATTCGACATACTTTGTCTTAATCGAGATATTAATAAGGAACCATAAGATCAAGAAGCTTTTGGAATAAAACACCAATTTTTTTTAAATTAAACACTATCTAAAGATTTGCATCGAAGCGTTTATTTTTGATAGTGATTTTAATCACTGTCAGATATCATTATACTTGATCCAACTATACCACGGCAGCACTGTGCCCCGACCCCCCTGTGCTGGGTTGTTTTTTTTATCATTTCTCCGTTAAATTTACAATATAAAAATATTGAATATCAATATCATACTAAGTTTAATTAATAAAAAATTATTCAATATTAATTCATATATACTTATAAATCAAAGAACTACTTTTGGAAAAATTCCTCCGATTTCTTAAAGTTATACTATATATATATATAGATTTGTATCAACCGAAGATTTTTTTATGACAGTGATTTAGAAGTATTTTTAGGTAAGTTTAGTGAAGACATGTAGTTGCTTTACATGTAGGTTGGTGTGGTATTTTAGTTTGAGTGGAAATAAAGGCAATGCAATTTGGCTTCTTGGTTGACTGTACAAATTCTAAGGTCTTTATGGATGTTGTTGTCCGTGATGAACCATGAAGGAAAAGTTATTTGATATAAGCATAAGGACTGAAATGTGTGGATAGTTCTGAGATTAAAAAAGGGTCCCCGCTACAAAATTCAATGTGTTAAAATTTGCCTACCAATGCTTTTTTTATCTTGTCTATAAACTTCTACACATTTAAAGCGAAGTTGAATCAAGAATTATTTTTATCTAATATCTATCGATTTGATTGTATAGTTCATACTTTAATAGTTTTCGTAAAAAGTTTTTATATAAATAATGCTGAAGGTTTTTAACTACATGTAAAGAATGTTGAAACTAATTGATATTTTTATTTATTTAATTGTTAAGAAATTTTAGATCTTTTATTTAAATGTATTTAGGTGTATCTGAGTAAATACATATTTTATGACACTCAACTAACAATCTATGTTTGTTATTTTAAAATTGAAGTATCCTGAATGCAGATATTCATTTAATAAAATATTACGTCTCTATTTATAAAATGACCTACTTGAACGAATGAGTTATTAGGGCATTTCTAGTTTTCATATTCGACTATGTTTACACTATATCTAATAAACAATTTATTTTTTAATGGCCTGCAATTGATTTCAAATTTTTAGCTTCTTTTATATATATAAAATTAATTACTATAATAATACTTAATACATCTATAATTTATGCTCAATTTTGTTTTATTTGCAAATAAAAATTTATTGATCAAATTATCATACATGGTTTCTATTAAATACGCTTATTTATCAACGTAATTGCTTGAATATATACATTTCATAAAAAATTATATATTTAAATATGTTTTAATTACATAGGGTTACTAATTCGAGTAAAAAAAAAAAATTAACTATTGCAAAATATTAAAATTATACAGCAAATAACTCGCTTGGTAAATAGAAATTATTATAATAAAATTATAAACAAAACAGGATTCCAAAAAGTCAATCAATACAACGGAGTCTGATCGATTTAAGTTAATTCTTGTTAAAAATTTCATAGCCTAATCCTTCTTAAAATTTAAAAATACATTTCTCAATGTTTTGTTTTAATAAAAGTAGAGTACTTCCATTAAAATTATTTACTTTAAAAAGTTGTTTAAAGTATTAAAAATTCAGTTAATTTTTAATTTCAAGTGCTTTTTACAATAATTAAAAATTAAAATTAAATAAATTATATCTTATTAATTGTTTCCTACGATTATAAGTATTGTATATCATTTAATTTTAATTTACTCAATTCTAAAATTTATAAAATTATTGTTCCTTTGAAATTAATTAAGTTCACGTTAAAATATAAAAAAGGTTACAAAAAATAATTGTATAAATTAAATAATAAAGATCTTGTTAAATCTTTATGTAAAATTTTAATTCACCCTATAAAATATTTAGTTCAGGTAAAAAATAAAGACAATTGAACAGAATATTATTTAAATAGAATGTGTAGTCGTGTATATAAAATTTTTTATAAAAGTATTAAATTTTATTTATTTATGTCTCATTTTTTCTAACTAACGTGAGTTGTCAGATTTAATATTATATATTTAAGGATAATGATGTCCTTGTAATAATTGTATGTATACAAGGAATTTGGAACACATATCTAAATACTCAATTTTTTTTCCTCGATACTGGTGGATAAATATAAACTTGATACATTAGCATTAAAAAACACAGTAAAAACCACTTATTAAAAAATACAATTTATGCAAATAGTAAGTTTAAATAATCCATTATCTGCTTATTAATTGAATTTTTGTTTTTCGGATTATGCTAAACGCACACCGAATTTTACTTTATTATAATATCTAATCATAATGAATGATAACATTCAATTTAACCTATAGTTTATTTTGAATTAACAAGAATTAAATACAATTTTACTGAAATGTTTTATTTTATTCGAAATAAAAATGAGTTATATCAATTGATATAAAAAAAATGTCCGATTTTTCGTTTAGTGGAATTTTTTTCGTTTACAAATGGAGCCATAAGTGTCATAGTGTCAGACTGTTGTACGTTTATTATAGAAGACATATACAAATATTACTTTATGGATCATTACGTTTGCTTAAACTTTTGGCGGTAATAATCTTGTAAAAATATTGTACACAGTACTCTTGATTGGTTTGAAGAGATGTAATAATGTAATATTTATGTCAATAATATTTATACTAAAAATTTGAGTTTTATATTTAAGTCGCAAATTAGTGTTTCATTTTTTGAGCATACTTTTCAGAGAAATTGCCGATATGTTCCCTAAAGTCTTATTTAGACATTTTGTCTAAATAATTAACTTACTGACAATATTAAACGTAAGATTAGTAATGAAGTGGAAAAAATAAAAAACTATCCAAATTAAAAAATTTCAAATACTTTTATTTAATGCCGTTACCATTTAAATTATGTTTGTCTGGATAATAAAGTTAAATTATTAATGAAACGCTAATTTTCACTTTTGAAAATAATTAAAAGCCCTTAAAAATTCGTTTTCTATGAAATATTAAATATTTTCCATTGAAGAAGAAAATGTGTAAGGAATTTTAATTTTAAATTTCGTGATATATTTTCATGTTATCTCGTGCATTATTTTTAACGGGAATTTTAAATATCACATTTTTATATTTCCCAAATAATTTTATTTGACTGTAAGCTAATTAACTTTTTGTCGTTCGAATGGATCAAGTAAGATATATTTAACAAAATGCCTGTGTATTAAAGATGGGTGTTAATTTTTTATAAAGATTTTGAAAATAAAAATTACTTCAAGTGTAATTGCGTACAAATTGTTTGCATTAAAGAAAAGGCCGTTCTATTCGGTTATACTTAGATTTGCCTTTTTGTTCAGTTAAATCTAAACGAACATTTAAATTTATTTTCATAGAGTTTTTATTATTTATGTTTATTATTACATTAATCAATAACAGATATGTTCACGTGTCAAAGTAAATCGGCTTATTGAAACATGTTAAAATTACTTTTCCAATAAAAAAAATAATAATATACGAAATACATTTATTTGAAAAGAAACCTATAATTGAATTGCAAGAAAAATATATGCGACTTGGCATTTCGACTTTCAAGCACATTGAACATACAAGTAAAACATAAGAGAGCCTACTATTACATTTGTTATATTTGAAATTATAGTTGAGTCTAGTTTTTCTTTTGAGCTCATTTTTTGGATGGCAATACCTTTTAGCCATAATTGTTGGAAATCAAGTAAATTTTGGCACATATATCGAGCTCCAAACTTTTTAGAGTATCATATGTAAATTTTAATTTAATAAAACATTTTTATATTTGTGTCACACTTGTTAATTTTATTTGGAATACTGATAATATATATAGAGTACCAGTCAAGAGTATAGGGGTTAGACTCTCATTGCATACCTAAAAAAAATATTATTAACGATAATATTAGCAAAAAATTAATTATGTGTTTTAAAAATATTCGATAAATTCCGGATCTGCCCTATAAAGTATCTCTAAATAAATTTTGATAGGTCTGACGTCTATTGTGAATGTAATTTGAACACTCTATGAAAATTATATTATTTAAATTTTCTTACGAATTTGTTTAAGATTAGTATTTTATTAAAGTATAAACTTTTACATTGTAATATATAAGTTTATATACTGAAAATATATATATTTCCTGTTCAAATCACTCAAAATCACAAAAGTCGTGTGACCTCGAATATGCCATTATAGTTCTTCCGATAATAGACGACCAATGATAACTGTTAGTGGACTTGAAAAGAAATTATGAACAATTTTACGTTAAGAGCAAGAGTGTTGATGACGTTTTTCAACAAGTTATTTTTATCGAAAGTTTTTATTTGTCGCCTTTATAATACTACTTTATAATAGACCCGCTGTACCGACAGTTTTTAATTTTTATTTTATAGTAACTTACTTAGATTTCTTACAATTTAGTTTCAATTGAAACAACGTATAAAACTTTTAATTTTTTTTCTTTTTATAAAATTTTAGTTATACATGTTAATTGTTTTATTTGAAAAAGCAATCAAATAATAAATTTATATCGTCAAGGTTTTGTTGCGTCAAAAATTAACATTTTTAAAAAGCCTGTTGAAAAAATTATAGGAAAATATACCTAAAACACTTTAGAATTCAATTAACAAATGTGTTGTAGTAAATCCTTTATCTGCGATGTGTAAGCTTCAATTCAAAACTAATTCCAGCGTAAACATAGTTGCGTGCGTTTTTTTATTTTCCCTTTTGCGTGTTAAAGAGTGTAATTACATGTTTGGTTAATGTCATTGTTATTACTAAAAGATTTGACCATTATGATGATATATCTCAATTAAAAAATCTATGTATATGATTACAATTAATTATTGCGTGAAAAGATTTTTTAATTTTTTTGTGTTATCACTGAAAATTAATACTTAATTGAGTATTTTTATTCCAAATAATCTATGTGTATAAAAACTATTGCTGCTCTAATAAGTGCTTATATTTGACCTAATAGTGAACATAAGATTAAACTTTATATTAAAAAATTCATCTTTTGGATAAGTATCCTTTCTTTAATTGTAGAACGTAATAAATAATTAAAATAAAAGAGACTCAAAAGTGACGTATGTTTCAAAATTGTTCATTTATTCTCAAAATTAAACATTCAAACTTGACTAATACATTGTTGTTGTTATTATTATTATTTTTATCTTGTGTTAATTTTAAAATACTAAAAAACTATCAAAATAACTGTCAATAAATTTAGTTAAAACAACATGCAAAGAACTTATGCTATTACAGTTTGGTAGGTTTCCTAAGCAATTCATATTTACTATAGGCTTTCTAGCTTCTAGAAAATACATTTTAATCAACAACTAAAGTTTACTTTTCGGTTTACATTAGTTTTAATGTAAATGTTGAGAATAATAAATAATAATTGTATTACACTATACCAGTATTTTAATAGTGTCATATGCTTCTGTCTTCGAAATTAACAAAGATTTTGCAACACAATAGAAAAATACATCCTTCATCATATTCTATTACTCAATTGTGGCGGTTTAAAAGATTTTTTTTTTTTGTTTTATGATAATCATTAGGAAAATATTACTAAAAGTAGGTTGTTTTAAAACCAAATTTAAAATTAAATTAAATAAAAGAAAGAGATAGTTACAACATTATTTTTTTATTATTATTATTTTATGAAACACATGAATCAATATATCAATAGACTGACATTTTTAAAATTTATTTTCTAATTAGTTGAGCAAGACACAGTTTTAGAATATGAAAAATGCGAGACTCTTCCAATTCATTAGTTGAGTTTTTTCAATAATCTTATAATCCTCTGTAGAGGATACCAATAAATACGTACCAACTTTTAATTTATCGTCTTTTATTGTCTCGTATTATCATTGTAAATAGTAAAATGTACATGTTTCACAGTGTTTATGTTTAATGTCGAACATTTTCTAATGGATAATTGGCTTATTACGAGGGTAAACACGATGTCTGTCATTCAATTTAGAATAATTTTTCGTGCAGACACGCAAATAAGAAAATCCTTTCATTTAAGATAGTTGCCATCAAATGGTTTACTAAGGCAAGCATCTAAGTACTTTATGTATAGATGAAGAGACGGGGAACATAATTGCTTGCTAAAGTATAATTTTAACTGGTAGTGCGACCCCTTACAAAACGGCAATCTATTTCATATGAAATAGTTTTCGATTACTCTTCAGTTTAAGAACACTCTTGGGACTACACGAGTGATGATTACTCTCAAACTTGCGGCTATTTCTAAGGTAACTTTTACTCATTTTCTTGTCATGTAAATTACAAATATACTTCAAAATTAATAGAATCCTTTCCTATGAATATTGGCTAAACAGTAGAAGTAGTATTAACCACCAAAATATTAATATTTATCGGAATCGTATATTTAAGTTTTACCGAGAAAAGTATTGATACCTTAAAAATAATAACCATAAACTATTTCACTCGACAGTATTGACATGTCTAAAAATTGGAAAGTTCATTTTATGTACTGATCAAAAAATGTCATACTTGTAACTTTTAAAATTATATTCTAAACACAAAGATAAATTGTATTATAGTAGCTCTATTTGTCCACCACAACATACAAAAATTTCTATTAACGTTTTCCAGTGTTCCAGTTTACTTTTACATAACTGGTGAGGTTGTAACCAAGTATAAGAACCCTTGACCATTACTTTGTTATGCTCAGGTAGATCATACTTAGAAACAGTCTAGTCCCCTTCGGTAGGAATAAACCGTTGGGATACCCCTTGTTTGTGGTTAAAAGGTCAATGTTTACTTTGCATTTAAGTTATAATATGTGCACATCTTTTCTCATCAGATGCAGTTAAATAATATCTGTGTATGAAGACCGTTTTTAGTTGTACAATGTACACTTTACAATTTATGTAGCTATATAATAATTTTATAATTTGTACCAACAATGATTATATGTAAAAAAATAATAGTGCTAAAAAACAAGACGTGCCGTTTTATGAACAATAAAAATTATTATTCATTTTAATTTATATACATAATACAGACGGCGGAAACTTGATTGATTGGGTTTTCTATATAAATATATAACTTGTTAATAGCTCGGCTATTGATTTGCATAAAAGGGTGATAACATGATTGTTGATGACACTCACAACTAATTACTGAAGGTGTAAATTAATTCTACTAAAAATCAGGTACCTCGCAATATTCGTATAGTCTTCGCTTGTAAAAATTAAAGCAATATAAAAATATTTAAATAATAATAAAATATAATTTTAACCTTAAAAATTCAAGATCATAAATTTATAATGAAATTATTGAACTTAAAATGATTTCTTGTAATTAATTTAAAGTAATGTAATGGTAGCGCAGTGGATCATTCAGTAGTCGCCTTAGCACTGTTTTTATGTTGGTTTCCGGATGGGTGACCATACGGAAATTTTAACAGTGACACACCTCGCCCTTTACTGGCTCCCTCAGTCATAATGAGATTGCGTCAGGTCAACAGCCGTTGTAAAAATCCTGTCAAATCATTGTAAGGTGAGCCGCGACCCAAAATAGCTGGGATAAAGATTTTTATGCATTCAATGTACATGTATTAATTATTCAAAATGCATTTCTTTGAAAACTGAAACTGAGTTTATCACTAAAAATTTTAAGTGCCATTTATTGATTATATTTCTTAACATTCATTATAATGGAGGGTCAACCAATGTACATACACAAATTGTTGTGTTATTGTCTCCTACTTAACAAGTTCACAATTTAGGAGAAAAGGTCGATGCTGTCCGCCTCACGTTATTGATTTACGTTAAGGACACCCCCCTGATCACCTGTACGTTTTAACGCAGTCGAACTCTGATACACGTTAAGACCATAGTACTTGTCCATGACGTACACGAACGATAAAAAATTGAAACTTTATTAACGGTATAGTTTTAATTTTATACCCGTGTAGCATATGAAACTTGCAGCAGGGTTAGAATAAGTAAAGGGTTTTTAGGGCGTATAATATGAATTGCTATCTTAATATTCGTCCGAGATAAGTTTTACTGTTACTTTTTTATTTTGTTATCTGGCGCCTTGACATAAATAATAGAAGCGTTACATTGTCGTCATGTACTAATAGTGTGTCTTGTCTTAAGCCGCACTTCCTTCGCAAATGTGTATTATACTCAAAAATATCATGAAACTTGAATTATTATATCACCAACAATTTACATTTTTTAACGTAATACTACAAGTGTAAAAGTTTACATTATTTTAATTTTTACATGAACTATATTACTTATTTACAAAGTGTTGACCGTAATTATGAACTGTTAGACTAGAAAACTCTTGATTGCAAAAAGTTTATACTAAATTATGCGTGTTAAATATATTCAATCAAAAGTCTTACTAACGAAATAATGATTTAAATGCAAATTCATATAAGATTATATGTCTATTTAACGCTTGGTAAAGTAAATAAGGGATAACACTACGGGTAAATAACAAAATAAATCTTGAGTTTAGATTGTAGTACCATTTTTTCGGGTATTTTTATAGAGAATAAAAAGGTAAAATTACCCAAGCATGAATGTATAAAGGGTAAACAGGCATTAAACATTCATTCAAAAAGGACACTTACAAATTTACAAAGAAAACATACATCTCCTTGTCGCAATAAATGTTTAAATAAAAAAGAATTTGAAAAATCGAATAAAAATGCCTTAGTAAAATGATGTAAAATTGTTTAAAATTACTTTAACAACTTCATTTGGGTTCTTTTCGTTCATGTGATCATTAATTTATTTTTAAAAATTCTACTCTTATTTTATTCTGATCTACTAATGTGACTATGAAGGTTTATGTTATACAGATCATACACGTATTGATTCATTTGATAAAATTTTGAGAATTAAAAATATTTAATGAATTAATCATGTTTTATTTTTAAAAGTATATTATTTTGGTTTTTTTTTCGAGTTAATTACAATGAATAAAAAAGAAATGTTCAATGTATATTATAAATAATACAAAAAATATTTTAACCTGTCTATTATCAAGGGAAATTATACATTCAATTTTAATTTTAAATTTACTTATTACACTTGGGTATTTCTAGAAAATTAATACTTAGAAAATAAAAATATACAGAATTTATAAAACTTTAAGTATAAAAAATAATAATGAATTCTCTCATTCTCTAGATGACTGGCGATGAATACAACGATTTGGAAAAAGACGAAGTGAATATTATCTCTGGTGCCTTAGAGTTACATCGCAAAAAAGTTGGTGACGTTATGACCAAATTAGAGGACGTATATATGTTATCCTACGATACTGTATTGGACTTTGAGACAGTTTCAGAAATCATGAAGTCTGGTAAGTTATTTCATTATTTTGTTTTGTATATTCACGAGCATTAAATGGAAAGTTGATTTGATACAGTTATAAATTTATGCTCAAAACATTACCAGGTTTTATGATTAAAAAAAGATATCTCAAGTTGACAAAATTAATTAAAATAAATGTCCAGTTATACTATCAATATAATTCCTAGAAAGTTTAAACAATGAGGTGCGAGAATTCTTGATTACTCTGAGTCTATTATGCTAAAATAAAATAAAAATCTTACATACAGAAAAAGGCTAGGCTATTCAAACATAATTAAAATTTTATTAAATTTTGATACTTAGTGTAAATTAAGTGATTAGTTAAAAATTCAAAACGCTACCTTTGTAAATATTTCATGCGCTATGATCGTACCTTTTGCTCAGTTTATAGTAAAGTTTCTTTGTTGATAGTCATAAAATTCTTTTGGATTGAATCAGTTAAAATCAAACATAGCGTTTTGTTTATTTTTTGTTCTTGGAAATCCGATCAGATACCTAATGAATAATGTAAGTATATGCGTTACTATTTCTGCGTATACAACATTTTATTTTCGTAGGTCATTGAGTTATACGCTAGTGGGCTATATTGTTATGTTCAGATAAATCCACGTTTTATATTTTCAACGTTCCCGTGGCAGGTTATTACTCTCAATTCGAAAGCAAATAGATATTGTAATTTGAACATTGTGCTTTTGCTGTTGAGTTTATATTTTAATCCCTACTTGAAAGTAGAATGTTTACTTTTCTATAAAAATGATTCAAATTAGAATTTATGCTGTAAAAATTTCCCACCAGTGCTACTCAAAACAAAAAAAAAACAATGCAAATAGAATATGAAAATGTGACAATTTGTTGTTAGTTGATTTAGCTGGTTAAGCAGGTGTCCAACAATTTCACGCGACGTTTGGCAATCATTTATGTATGCACTAATTTACTTATTGATGTTAATACTATTCGCTTTAAAGACAGTAGAAGAGTTTAATAGTTTATTTAACACGTTTGTCTTGTCGAGTTCTCAGTGTTTCTATTTCATTTCAAATATACAATAATTATTATAACCCAAAAAATGACCTAAAAGTAAAATTATCACTTCTATTTTTATTTAAAACAATGAAATCCTAAAAAAAACAATGTATTTGTGGCCACTGATATTCACAATGAAATTGTCAAATTTAATTTTCGTTTCTAATAATTTATTTTTTAGTTGATGTTCTTATGTTCATTATTACTATTTGTCACTTAATGTGTGCCAGTTCGGGTCATATTATTTTTCTAATTTTTTTTAATTTACATGAGCTATGTGTTTATTTTTGTGTTCGTCTGCTTTCAAATACTAAAATTAATAACGACACATGAATACACTTTTTTTTTTAATACCTTTTATAACAAGTTAAATTATTTATTGTTTAAATATATTCTTGAATATTTTTATATTTAAATTTACATTTAATATAAATCTATTGACTATAAAAACAATTATTAAACGTCAAGATTTGGCAACTTTATCAAACTGACATCTTGTAAAATTCTGTACAATCTATTTTCTAAATTTAATCGTTCCTTCCAAGGTACACGTAACATCGCCAAAAGTCTAGACGGTGTTTTTTTGCTATATTCCACCTTTATTATTCAACGTTTGCAATATATTTAGAATAATATTAGTTTCTATCAGCATCTTAAATGTGTGTATGTCAGAGTTACGGATAAAGCTGAGATGAGAATGTTCAAAAAATATTTTAAGTCATTTTTAGGTGTTACCAGGCATCAAGCCAATAGTGGGGCAATGGATACGCTATAAATAAATATAACTTGGTATTAATTAGTACGCGTATACATTTTTTAAGACAAATAGGGAAGTTTAAACCATTTTTAATAAATTTAATGCAAATATTTAGTTTTATTAACTTTACAATTACATAAAATAAATAAAATGCTGTGTATTTTTAAATAAGAAGTTTTGTAAAAATTCTTATTTATTTAAAATGTTATAACTTTATACTTACAAAAAAAAAAAAAATTTAATACACTATAGTTTTTATAACTCAACACTAAAAATATTCTTGTTTAAAAATTAATTTGATCTAATTAGTCTTTATATTTAAGGTAACTTATTTATCATGTACAATAAATGCATTCATTAAATAGTGAACAAAGTTTCTCGATGGATTCTATTAAAATATAATAATTAGTACTATTAAAATGCTCCTGCTTCTGTCACGTCCTCTTGAAATCCTTTTTACATACTTAAGATGTTATTATTTTTAAGTGGTTATACATTGTATGACGTTGTTGCGCTATTGTTAATTTTGCGAATTTTATATTTATAGATAAATATTTTCTTATTTTGTATTTATCATGTTTAATTATTTCAGGATATTCAAGAATACCTGTCTATGAAGGAAATCGACAAAACATAGTCACCATGCTGTATATTAAAGATTTAGCTTTAGTTGATCCTGATGATAACACTTTGCTAAAAACTCTTTGTCAGTTTTACCAAAATCCTTGTTATTTTGTTTTTGAAGATACAACATTGGACGTACTCTTTAAACAGTTTAAAGAAGGTAAAAATGAAATTGTATTTCTTACTTACATTAAAAATAAAAAGTTACCACAAAACAATAAAAAAATTTCTATATGAAGTGGTATTTAAAAATAAAAAATATAGCAATTATCTGGTTTGATTAATATGTGACCATTTTAATCCCTAATGAAACATTTAATAAAGAAATGCTTATGAGGAATATGAAATGATTCACTAAAAAAATTCAGAATATTACAAAAATAGACAGACATATGTTTTAATGACATTGCTCAGGTTATTGAAAATTTCTTGCGTTGACTTTTTACCCACATAAAAAGTATTTCGATTCATTTTTTTAATCATTTCTACAATCTTAGAGTGCGTAACTGGCTTTTCGCCATATAATGGTCGTTGTTTGAATGGAACAACCATGTGGTTGTTAAATATCGAGGTTAATTATTCGATCTTCTTCTTTTTCCTCGCCTTAATCCCAACTACTGGAGTCGGGGCCACCCTTATCGTAAACTTCCACTTGACACGATCCCCACATCATCTACGCACACATCAGCCGTCCTCATATCATATTCGATTACATCCCTCAAACCCTTTTTTGATCTTCCTCTACCACTTCATTCTTCAGTATTCATTTCTATAACTGTTCTTACAGCTTCCGATTCCTCTCTCCTCATAACACGACCAAACCATCTAAGTCTATTTTCTCACATCTTATCTATCATTGACACTACACCTATACTTCCTCTTACATGTTCGTCCTTATCCTATCTTCTCTAGTCACTCCACTCATCCATCTAAGTATCCTCATTTCTAATACACTCATTCTCTGCTCTACTTTCTTGTCAACCGCCCAACTTACCTTTCAGTATCATTGGAATTCTTTTATCGCATAACACACCAGACACTTCTCCTGTTTCATTTTTTATGTATTTTATTTTATTTTTTTAAATAGTTTAAACACTTTATGTGCGATAAGAATTGGTATACAAATAACATCGAATTGAAAAAAAAATTATACTTGCGTAAGTGGTCTATTTCAAACCATCCCTGTTTTTATGTTTATCATTGGATTTTTATAAACAGCATACTAAGAGACATTTCATTTGGACAAGTGTTTAAAAATAAAATTCATTTCAGTTTTAAAATATAAAAAAAAATGTTGAAAATGCTATTTTTTACATTAGTGTAATTTTAAGATATTTTTTTAAGTCTCTAAATTGAGTGTTTTTTTTTAATTTTCGAACACACAGGTTTAATCAGTTTAGAGTCGGGTTATTTTAACGTATTGATCATTTAAATCGGTCCAATGAGAGATGAGAATTTTCATGGACAGACATAAAAAAAATGCAGACTACGACAAAATTAATACCTTCTTAGCTTCGCTTCAAAGCTAAAAAATTAAGATGACTTCAATCAATTTATAGCTTTGATGCGAAGCTGAGAAGGTATTAATTTTACTATGATGTTTTATTTTTATTATTATTATTTTTTTTTTTTTTTGTGTCTGTGAACGCTCAATCTCAGCTCTCGCTGGACCGATTTTAATAAACAATACATCAAAAGATTACAAATTGTATCTAGTCAAAGACATTACCATCAAAAATTGAAAAAAATTTCCCTAGTTCCTTGTAAATAGGGGAATTTCCAAAAAAATTACAAATTTAAAAATCGCTAATTTTTGACATTTTTTTAATTATTTTTACTTAAAACTGCCATAACATTTTCTTAAATGACCGAATCAATATAATTTTTGTTTTATAGATGCACGATGTCTATAGCTATCATATGATATATATTTTTTATAAATCTTTATCCTTTACCTGCCCACAGGCGGTGATTCAAAATGACAACTTTTTCAACTTAATTTTTAAAAATGTTTCGGAAATACTGACACTTTTATATATACCTTAAATTAAAGCTTATGTAATATACTTTGATTTGAATAAAAAAAGTTTAACCTCTAGTCTTCATGGTGAAAATGATTACCGTATTAAAAAATATGCTATTTTTGTGTTAAAATTCTGGGTTTTGTATTTTATTTTATTTTAAAATACATGACACGAGGAGTGATTTTCATAAATATTATATAAATCAAATTGATATAGCATAGAAACCTATTTAAATTTGTTTGCTTTTTTTAAATCGAGAAAAATAATTTTGAAATTTGAATTAGACTAAATTGCTATTTTTTCATTTAACGGAAGCGACGTACGGTTGGGTTTACCCAACAAGCGTTACCGACTCGGCACGCTTGTGTCTTACGCGCTTGGGGTGTACATGATTTCAACCCGCGTTTGACAAGAAATTTTTTGCATTTTTTTCTTAATTCTTTTTAAGTTAGAATAAATTTTAAACTCATTTGATTTTTATCTCATTTAGATTCAATAACCTCAATAAAGATCAGAAATCCCATCACTATAGTCGCCTTTCGTGAGAAGACATATCTTATTCATATTAAAATTATTTTACTATATATTAGGTTTTATCTTCGATGCAAAGCTAAGAAGGTATTTTTTTGTAACTGTCATTTATTTTCTCTGCTCTAACTTGACCTACTTTTTTCAATGATAGGTCAAATGATTACAATTTGTATCTAGTTGAAGATATTACCCTCAAAAATTGAAAAAAAAATTCTAATTTATCTATTAAACAGTTACTTATCCCATGTTCTCCATATAAACAATTAAAATCATTCATTTCTAATGTTTTCAAAGTATTTATTGACGAATACAGTTTGATATGATAGGTTTCAACTACAAAATTAAATCATTTTACTTTGTAATTTAATAATTTTTTTACTCTATTTGTGTGTGCTTCTACTAGACTATAATATTCCAAAATTTTTGATAACATGTTACTATATAAATCATTTCTAAAAAAAATTATTGTTGTTTCTCCTGAATTATCAATAGATTTTTACAATTATAATGAAATTTTATAATACGCTCTATTAAGTAGATCTTTTTAACAGCTTTTTTTTTATTGGTTTTTTTAGTTAAAGTAAATCATTCAAATTAATTCAGTTCATATTTCAATTGTAAAATCTTTTTAAACACCATAAGCTACTAGGGAATGATTAATATTATTTCTATCTAAGATTAAAAAAATAAGTTCAATGTGTCTTTTTCCTTATTTTTAACATATTAGAAATCAAAATCAGTTTAATTTAAAACAATTTTTTTTTGTTCTTATTTATTCTTTTATATGTAATTACTTATTTTTTAATAATAAGTAATAATATTAAAACTTAGAAGTGATAGAAAAAGTCTCATTGCACATTTAAAACATCAAAAAGTTGATTTAGAAAAGTATATTTTTGTTAATGATGAAAGTTCCTTGTAGTCCAGTGAATAAAACTTATAACTTTGTTATAAGTAACAAAAATTTTAGTTATTGAAAATAATTTTATAATCCTTTTTTTTACTTAATTAAGCTTGAACCTCTCTTTATAAATAATATGAATATTTTATTTTCTCATTATTGTATCACCAACATTACTCAATAAAAATATTTTTTTCTGTAGGTATCAAAGGTCATATGGCATTTGTACATCGGGTGAATAGTGAAGGTGAAGGAGATCCTTTTTATGAAACTGTTGGTATAATAACTCTTGAAGATGTAATTGAAGAATTAATTCAAGCTGAAATCATGGATGAAACAGATGTATATAGTAAGTGTCTAATATTAAAATTAGTGTATAAATAAAATATTAATATAATACTGATCATTACTTAGCGGATAATCGATCTAAACAACGTAGACAACAAAGATCATATAGAGCACAAGATTTTACTGCATTTGCTGAGCGCAGTGAAAACCAACGAATACATATATCTCCTCAACTGACATTAGCTACATTCCAATTTTTATCTTCGAGTAATAAGTGAATAAATTTGTTTTTGGACGATCATAATTCATATTTTTTTCCATAGGTGTTGAAGCGTTTAAAACTGATGTTGTGTCAGAAACTATTTTAATGCGTCTACTTAAACAAGATGTTATATTCCATATAAAAATGAAAGATAAAGAACGATTTAAATCAGATCCAGCTAGTGTTATATACCAACAAGGGAAACCTGTAGACTATTTTGTACTTATACTAGAAGGTCGTGTGGAAGTTACTGTTGGTCGTGAAAATCTTGTTTTCGAGAGTGGTCCATTTACTTATTTTGGATCACAAGCCTTACATCAAAATATTGGTTTAGGTTAACATTGTCTATTGAGTAAATTTAAATATTTTTCAATAACTTTTTTTTATTCATGTGACAGGTGAATCTCCTCCTGCTAATCCAAGTGTAGGAAATTCAACTGTCAATAATATGGGCAGCATACAATCAGTTAACATTGATGCAATGTTACGATATACATTTGTACCAGATTACACAGTACGAGCTGTAACAGAAGTGATGTATTTAAAAGTTAAGCGATCTTTCTATATGGCAGCTAAACGAGCCACATTAATGGAAAGATCTAAAAAAATGTCCAATGCTGGAGAGTTTGATGAAGAAGTAGATAAAGTAAGTTTTTAACAAACGCATAACTTAAGTTCATTTTTACTTTTTTGATAAGTATTTTTATAAATATATTTTTATTAGTTTAAAGCATTTTAATTTTATAATATAATATTTACAAATTTATATTTTTTAGTTATTTCATACTTATGGCGATGAAGACCGAAAAAGTATACAAGGATCTCCAGACATGCCAAGAAATGCTTCACTGGTAAAAAAATTTACTAATGAATTAATTAAAATTAAAAAATAATTTTATAGATTAAATTTCAGTAATGTTTTAAATCTAGCATAATTCAGTGTGAATATATATTATGAGTATTATGACGTAGTAAAAATTAAATTATGAAAAATTTAAAAAAAAACACTATTAAGCCCAAAGTTTAAGATTTCACTATTAATTTATAGGTGAAGTTATCCAATGTCTCCAGCCTTCAACCTAAAACATATCTAGAAACTATTATGTAAAAATTTGTATCAATATATTGCCTAAAACTAAAAAATAAATTTTTTTTTTTTTTTTAATTGTTTATGGTGAGTGGTAAAATTAAATTAAATTTACTATTTTAGTTTTACTCCATATTTATGTCAATAATATACACACATATAGTTAAAAAACAATTCACATTAGAATAGTTATTTGTTTTTCATTATTTGATTATCATAGAAACTTTCTTCCATAACAAAAATGAATAAATATAATTTAAAAAAAAATTTTAGTATTCAGGTATTAATAATGTGAACATTAAATATACATTTAGACAATTTTCATATGTACATAATATACAATTCCTAATTATATTTCTAAAATTAATTCAATAATATGTATTTTATGTACAGCTACATCATCAAAATAAATCTTTAGTTCCCCTGAAATCTGAAAGCAGAATAAGTAATTCAAAAAGAAATAGTAATGAGCTGTTTATATGAGGTAGAGAAAGTGTGATAGTGAAAAATAACACTTATGTTTACTATTAATAAACTAATTTATTAATTCTTACATTTTTATGTTAATTTTAGAATAACTAAAAATATGAGTTTTTTCTTAAATTTTCTATTATTGTGAATTATTTTCTTTTTTTGAATACAAAATCAAAATTGTAAAACTTTTTTTTATACATTTATATTATGTTAAATTATATTAAGTTAAATAAAGAAATAAATTTAGTTATTTTTCTTACTATTTTTACACTTATAGAATAACCCAATTTCTCACTATTCTAATACAGCAACTTTATATACACAATTAGATTAGATTTTATTACTTGTGAAATATTTATTTGTAGTAACTTATACATTGATCATATAATTTTAATTGTGTGATAGATTAGCTTTATCAGATTTTTAACCATTTTACACTGTTTTTTTTTTAATTACTTAAATTTATGAGTATGTGGTAAAAGGTATTAAATGATTTTTTCAACTTATTACAAATACTTGCCATAGAAAATCTATAATTAAGTAACACTTAATTTTTTAATAAAAACTCCCAACCTATATAATTGTGTAATCATAGAATTAAAATTGTATTACTAATTTCCATAGTTTATAAAGTAATTTTTTGGCTATAAAAAGTATTAGTTTTTTGAACTAACAACTTTTTTCTATACTTGTGGTTTTTTTTTTTTTGTGTGAGCTAAATGTTGAACACATGTCTAATGTTAATTAATACAAATAATTTAAAAACTTAATTGATCTTAAATAATTGTTCTTTATTATTTTTAGACGTCTACTGCTTCAGCTGCAATAACAGGTTCTGATAATACAACAGTGACCTTAAATAATGGTGAAGTTACTCAACCAGTAGCAGTATCATTTTCACGGACCCCTCAAGGAAACTCTGATGCTTCTGTAGAAGAGAAAGCTACCTTGCTAGGAACAAATATTTTATCAACTGCTTCTAAATCGGACAATAATGATAAGTCATCATAAGAATACTAAAAACTAGTCTATTTACTAGCCTTTTTGTAAAATATTTTTGTTGCTCCACATTAGACAAATAGGTTAAGAGATGATATTTTTATATCATAAGCATATTGTAGGCAACACTTTTTAAATTATTTTATTATCATTAATTTTATTGTTATTGTTTTACGTTTTATGATTTATAAAAACAGTAGTTCTAGTCCTATTTTACTGTGTTCAAGAAAAGCTTGGAAATTATAAGTAATAAACTGAACTATTATTAAGTAATTGTTTGACTTAATAATGCATGTTAGTAGTTATTACTTATTAGTTGGTATTATACAGGGTGTTCAGTAAGTCAGGAAACGGGTTTCTATTGTTCTCATTGTTACAAACAATTTGTAACAATGAGAACAATAGAAACCCGTTTCCTGACTTACTGAACACTCTGTATAGTATAATATTACCAAATATTGTATTTACATTGCTTACTGCTCTCTATGCCTAAGTATATGAACTTTTATGCTCATTAATAGTGATAATGTAATTATTATTCATGTATCGATTATTATACTACTTCTTGCTAACATTTTTGTATGATTTTTACCATCACGGTATATTATATATAATTTAACTTTAAGATTCTATTAAGTTATTGTTATTATATTTTTTTTTTTATCATTTCCTTATATTTGGTAAAACATCATAGTGACGCAAAAAAAAATTGTTTTGTAAAAATATAAGTGAATCTCTTGAATTATTTTGTGTCTCTTTTATGTTGAAATACTTAAAAATTATATATTTTATTTTAATTAATTTCTATTATTTATTTATAATAAATTCATATTAAATTTATCTACTACATCAAGACCAGTACTCATGATTTAAAATTTTTGAAAAATAAGTATATGAAATTCTTATTAAGTGTCTAATATGCTTTATTGATTGTCATATAGTTTTTCAATGTTTCAGAGTGTATAACAGTTAGCAGAATTTTTTTTCTAATAAATTGGTTAAATAAAACCTAAAATTGTAGAGAAAAAATTATCTATTTAACTAATGTATATTGGAGTATTACTTTATTAAATAATTTTTATACTATAGACTATAATAATTTTTGTTTATTATTAAAGAACCTAAGAATTCCTATTAGAATCACACCTTTTATAAAAATAATTTATATCAATAATACTTTATATGTCTTAAATAAAATACCCAAATTTAACTTTCAGCAATAAATACATTGTCATTTTTTTCATAGTTTGTAAATTTAGTTTTATTTATAAGCTCATACATACATACGGAATATATATATTATAGATTTACCAATAGGCTTATATTAATTGTTGTTAAATTGTAAATAAAATAATCTTAATTATCAATTTTATTATTTTATGTATATTTATACATATTTTTTGTAAATTTTCCATATTCATATATTGTAAATTATAGTCGCAGCCTCAAATTGTGAATCAAGATCTTATTGGTTTTCCGTATACTTATTAAATCATGTAACAACCATTACTCCAGCTAGGTCTAAAATTTTCACCAAGCTAAATTACTATTATGTATAATATGATATTTTTTCAATTAATATAAAAAAATATATTTTTTATCTACAAAAATCCAAAAATTAGAAACATATTTCTTTATTCAAAGTAAATTTTGTAGTATAAATATTTTTTATTCTATGGATTAATATTATGCATGTTTTTTTAATGATACTTTTTCTGAAACACCACATAGCCTCCTTTTATATTATATGTATAAGATACACGTTTATTTGTTTTCACACAATTCACTTAAATTAAATCACTAGTATGAATAATATTTGCATAAATGAAAAGAATATTAATGAGATTTTATTATATGTAATAATGTATATTATGAAATATTTATAAATTACTAATAGTTTTTAATATTTTAAATGAGTATAATGTTGTTATTGTTTATTTCACAAAAATATAAAATATAATTATATTAGACTTGTAGTAGAAAATTTTTATTATACTTGATATTATTAATACTATCAATAATATTTTATTAATATTATTGAAACATTATGTATTGATTACAAAAAGATTGTAATTCTGTACTATTTTAGTTTTAAAAATTGTTATTTATAACTAAATTGTAGACAACTAATTTATTTAATTGTGTAAAAGTTATTTTTGTTTAATTTTTAATAGACTTTGGTTTTATGTTGTAAAATTTATCTGTACAATAACTGTGCGATAAAACTAAGTGTATTTTAAGGAAAAAATTGTGGATTAGTCCATTTATTGCGTTGAGTCTGAAATAAAATAAATTATGTTGCTGTTGATTATAGAGTATAAAACTTAAAATATTAGTATAATGATTACAATTTATAAATAAATTTTTTTAAACTTTTGGTTTAAAATAAATGTGGTTATTATTACTCTTTTTATTCCTTTTTGATTTATTAAATAACTTCAATTATATTTTTTTACGCCAAAAAAATTATTTTATTTTATTTAAGTGTACTAAATTATCATTATTTTACCAAACCTCGTTGTGACTAGTTTAATAATTATGATTTTGTCTGCATCTTAAATCTATCTGGACAAATCTTCCATATCAATCCTGACTGAACCGTGTAGCATTACTTTGGTTCAAGCGATCCACAAGTGCTGGAAAGTTCAGCGTTCAATAAGTAACCCAGTATTTTTTCATAAGTACTAGGACAGTTCAAAGTTCAAAATAGTACTATTAATGTTCAATAGTGCAATTGGTAACCTTGCTCTCAGTTTATGTACTGTTCATTCGATCAATTTGTACCTAGTACTTGATTTTATTTTAAGTACAATTATAATAATTATAATGGTTATAACAGTTATATATACAGTTATAGTTTAATATAATGATTAATCCTTTAATTAGTAAATTAATAAAATAATAATATTTTAAATATAACAATGATCTATAATGACTATTGGACTAGCGCGAATTCATTTGGTGAGCTTTGGCGCAATAACTAGACGTGCCGATAACCATTGACCAACAATTCTAATAATTGTGATTTAATTAAGTTGTGATTTGTGTGTCATTCCCGCAAATTATTGACAAATATTATCATTTTTATAAATGCACCTTTTGAGAACTGACAAGATTTTTGACTCTCTCGTATTTTTCCTGTTAATAATTTGTTTCGTGTTTAACTCAAAAGTAAGTAATAAAATTATTTTTTAACGTATAGTAGTATATTAAATTTGTAAGTAATTTTTAGAATTAGCTTATATAAAAATAAAATAAATTTTAGTGAAATATGCTGTATGATAAAATTATTTAAAGAACCTTAAAGAGACATTGTCCAACACAACATTCTTTAATTTAATATATTACTTTTATAATATTAACTAATAATATTACTGAACAATATTTACAATAAAGAAATGCTTTATTATATTGAAAGTTTGATGAAACAATAATTAAGTGGTCTTAAAAATAATGGTATCACAAAGTGAGGCATCAATAATACATGTGTTGTATATTCAGATAATTTCTTTAGAAACTTAGGATTATGATCATGAGTGCTACTTAATAAATTAAATCGATTAAAGATTTAAAATTATTTTTCTAATAAAAAAGGATAGGATGGGTATGAATGGAAATAAAACTAAGTTTTTATACTTTGAACAAATGAAACATAAAATATAAGGATTTTTAGGAATCCTTATACTTTAAACGTATAATAAAATTCATATTACACAAAAGGTTTCATGGTAACCTATAAACTTCGAGTTATGATTTTTTTAAATAAACCTAATCCTAGGGCACACTTAAAACTGAGAAGTAGATTTTAATATTATCTTGTTCACTTTAAAGTTGATAAAATAAATCAAACTAGACCACAATGTTTTCTTGGTTTATAGCTAAAAAAATCAATTTATTATTTGGTTTTTTTAAATACCCATTTTCAAAAAAATGTTTAATCTTAAATGGTATAAAACGAGATTGCTTCTTATAACATACATCAATTTAATGCACCATGTTAAATATTAAATCATTAACATATATTTATAATGTATGGTAATTTTATTTAATAGTTAGTAACTAATATTTATTATTTATAAAATAAATCTTTGATTTCAATCATTTATCTATATGACTAGATAATTTGCCCAAAAAATACAACACAGAATAGTTATGTGCTTGATTTAAAATTAAAATTAAATGTTTCTCACTATTACAAGGTTATTTTCTACAAAATATTTACAATGACCATTATATATTTTTATTAAGAAGCATACTCACTGATTGTAGTTTTTCTATGCAATTATAATAGCGAAAGTTAAAAAAAATAAAATACTTTTTTGGTCCCTAATTCCAAAATTATTATTCATATTATTATTGTTATTAATTATACTATATATAATATAACATAAATAAAATTGAGAAAAAAATTTTATTTCATTGTAATCTGAAAGTTTTGATATTAAAATTTTTACTTAGTTTATGTTAGGTCTAACATAAAATTTTCTATAGTACTACATTTCTTTGAAGTTTAATAGATAAGTTTAATTATATTTTTAAACTTGTTGCTTTAAATATTTTCTTTTATAACTTACAGTTTCTATTATTAAATTTATTATTGGATTTCATACTTTTGAAAAAATAAAATCCGGTAGTTCACTATTGTATGTCATACTAGAGTGTAGTAAATTAAGAATTTAAAGATTTATTAAAACTTTTAAAGTTTTATCATTTAACTATGTTCAAAATCAACATCCAAATATATTAAAAATAATTGATCATATTGGAGCGGAGAAAGAAACTTCAAAGAGATTAATGATGGAACACTGAAAAACAATAGTGTTAATGATTCAAAACAACTTTAAGAAAAACAGATAAATCAGGCAATTTTGGAGGATTTTTTGAGAAAAAAAAAGTTAACTAACCAAAGTAAAAATATGCATAGTAATTTTTTATTTTAGTCACATGTATCAAGTTGAAGCATAAACGAAATTACTTGCATAATACATAAGTTTATGTGTTAGTGTACTCATATATTTAATATTAAGGGTCTCTAGTTGAAAAAATTCCAAAACTGCAACTTTATAATACATAAAATTATAAAGTTATTTGTCAATAATATTAGCTTAAATCAAAAAACTTATATCATACGTTTTTATAAAAACTATTATTCTTTGTTATCAATATTATAACATTTTGATTTCAGATACTCTAGATCAACTACTGCAAAAATGTATTATAAGTGTTAATTTACCATTTAGAATAATTGAAAATCCCATTTTAAAGGAAATAATTGAATGAGGTTTCCCCAACAGAAAAATGTATGCTTCGGCCTCATTTAATAAAAAGTATTGAAAATGACCTTCACAAATTATTCTTAAAAATAAAATTTGAGATGTTTAAATGTGACCATATTACTACCACTGCATATTGTTGGTCGACTTTTAAAAAGTAAATAATAGATTTATTTTTATTTGTATAGGTTTTTATTATTTTAGTATGTTATTAAACAGATTTTATAGATAGTAATATATTTTATTAGATCATACATTGAAATAACAGTCACATGGACCAAAGAGGATTTATTAAATACTAATTGTCTTTTAACACTGAGAAGTCTAGAAGGGTCACATACATATGATATCTTAGTTAAAGCTATAGATGAAGTATACACACAGTTTGAAATTTCAGATAAATTATTTTATTGTACTACATAAAATGATTCTAATTTTGTAAAATGTTTTAAGTAAGATCTATTCATATTAATATAATTAATAACTATAAAATAAATAATGTTGGTATTGCTCATGTTTTTGATTTATGTAACATACATCTGAAAGTATTAATTTTTTCATTTATATTAATGGAAAATCATGAATTTAATTTAATTTTTGAACCCTTGTGTAATCTACACAAATATATTTACTAATACGAGTATAATATCTATTTTATTAATATAAAATAAAATATAACTAAAATTCGAGGGTTAACTATATTACTTTATATAAGCTTATGTATGTATTATCTGTATAAAATATATATTTTTTGTACAGATGACGCATTGTATATATAGGAATACAATATATTATTTTAAAATTTTTGAATATGTACAAAACCTATAAATTTACTTTTAAACCCCGTAACTGTTAATGAACTAATACTTTTAACTATTGAACTATCAAGTAAAATATACGGTAATTTTTACTCCTATGAAAACTACCGAAATTTCATTCGGTAGTATTTATTCAAATTAAAACTATCGAATAATTCTTCCGCATTTAATATTTGAATGAAAACTATCGAACATTTTATTCGGTAGTTTGATAATCTAAAACTAGTCTGCCGTGGATAACAATAGCATTATTAAACGATAGCTTTTTAAAAACTGTCGGATGTACCAATTATCAAAACTATTTGATAGTGCCCATCAATACTTATCATAGCACTCTCTTACCCATAGAGTAGTTACTTTATGTCTCACACTTAGAAGGGGTCTTATAATACATTTTATATTGCAATAAATCATAGATTAAATACAATTGTGTATTTCACTAAATCAATGACCAACTTTATTACTAAATCAAGTCATCACAGCCGGTCTATTTTTATATTATATATAATAATTTGTGTCTTATATAAATTTGATATACCAAACTGAGTCGAGAGTTGTCGTATCTGGTAACACTGAGTCGACTAGTTGAGCTCACTATCAAGAGTTGACACATGATCTACACATTTCTACGATTTCGTTTATTAATTAATGACTTTTTATTATGGGAAATACATCTTCAAGTCATGGGGTTCAAATGAATGCTACTGAAACGGTAGTAACTTCGGGTGAACCAAACAATAATAATGACGTTGAAAAAAATTCTCAAGTACAAAACTCTGGAAGGAAGTTTGAATGTCCATTACTTCAACACAAAAAAGAAAAGAAAAATGAACAAATTTCTGGAAGTAAATCAGAATGTCCTATACTTCATAACTCTGAAAAGAAGGATCAGACAAAAAAAAATGGATGCGTTATTGCTGGAGCAAATGATGAAATAAATCCGCTGAATATGGTATAACATATTATTTAAAGAGATATAGCACTTGAATGAGCTTTTTTTAATTAGTCAGTCATAATTAAATTTTCATAGAGTTTATTAAGAATAAATTTTATTATGTTGAATTTTACTTATTTTAGATGCCTCCCCCTAATCAAAATCCTGCACCAGATCAGCCATTTCCTTTACCGACTGATAGAGAAGTATCAACAATACCTAAGGCTGAAGGTGATTTTTGGGTTTATCCATCTGCTCAAGTTAGTAATAATATTATTTTTATATATTTATTAGCTCTATATAGTTTATTAAACAAGTTATTTTTATGATTTCTTTTTCTTCTTCCTCACGTTAATCTCAAGTACTTCGGGTCGGCCTTATTTCTACCAGTTAATGTTCCAACATTCCAAAGTACCTATTCTTACTTTGTATCGTTCTTCCTTATACACGAGTCCAGCCTAGAGTTAAGTGGTGATGTCTCTATACCGTGGACACTACAAGTGTCGGGTAAACCTGTACACATGACTGGAGAAACAGCTACCGCACAAGTTGTCTGGCTGGTATCAAACACTTTATTCCTTAGGCCTTCTCCGTTTTAAATTACTTTATTCCCTCTCAATTGTTGTCCCTGCATATATCTGAGATGGGAAAATTCATCTAAGTTTTGTTCAAGACACCTAATACTATTTGACAAAAAAATTTCGTCGGCTATCGACCTGACATAACCTTATTAGTTGCCTCTTACGACTGGCAGAGGGGCTGTGGAAGTATTTTTATCTCTTATCCACAGGGAAATATTTTTATGATTTCTTAAAAGTATAAATTTATTAAAAACTATAGAAATCAAACATTTTTCATAAAAAAAAAATTGATTTTTTCAGTGTATATAATTTGAATTTGCTTTTATTTAATAGAATGATTACTTTATATATTAAAAATCAGACATGTATTTAATTGCTTAATTTAAAAAACCTCTATTTGAAAAAAAATAAAAATGAAGACTTGAAATCAATAACATGTACTAAAAAATTAAAAATTGAGTTTTTCCCAGAAAAATGTGCTAAGTACAATAACATATAAAACAGGCTGAATGTCTTAGGATATAGTAGGGAGATATAATATTTTTTTTTAATAAATGTATAATAAAATAATATATAAACAAATAAAAGGAAAAGTAAAGGGGGTAAATGTATATATATATATATATATATATATATTACTGTGAAACAAAAAAAGAAAATTGATATTTTGTGATACATATTTCATTTTTTGCATATTGAAAGTTTTTCATACCAAACTGATTTATTTCTGTTAATTTGACGATAAACTACAATAGATCATCTATAATTACTTATTCTAAAATAAAGCTTGTTAAAATTAACATGTGTTTTTTAATGTTTTTTCAAGATTAATAAATAAGTGATGATTAACTTATTTAGATGTTTTGGAATGCAATGTTACGCAAAGGTTGGCGTTGGAAAGATGATGACTTATCACCAAAGGATATGGATGTAATAATAAAAATACATAATTTTAATAATGAATTAGCTTGGCGGGAAGTACTTAAATGGGAAGCTTTTCATGCAAATGAGTGTATGTCACCAACACTAAGAAGCTTTGGTGGTAAAGCTAAGGACTATTCTCCTAGAGCAAGAATACGAAATTGGATGGGTTATGAAATGCCTTTTGATAGACATGATTGGATTGTTGACCGTTGTGGAAAAGATGTCCGTTATGTTATTGATTATTATAGTATTGATAAAACAGATAACAAATATCAAGTAGCAGCGTTAGATGTAAGACCTGCTTTAGATTCCTTTCAAGCTTTATGGGATCGAACTAAGGTAATTTAATATCAGATATGATACTTGTAATTATTTATATTAAAAATAAAATATTAATTTAATATTATAGGCTGCTTATTGGAGATGGCGTTTCGAAGCAGAAATGGAAAGAAATATTGTCAATAAAATGGAAGAACTAAAAAAAACTGATAAAGTATAAATGTATATAATTTTGCTTAAGAACTGTAGCATAATATGTTAGATTTATGTTTTCAAATATATTTAAAATAAAATGTGAATAAATTTGCCTTATTTGTCCTTCGTTTGTTTTATTTTGGTTATTATATTTCTAATGTTTTTAAGTTGTTTTATTCCTCAATTAAAAAATTCAAACTTTTATTAATTTTTCTTATTACATGTAAGAAAACCAAATATATTTTTAAAGAAAATTATTTTCTAATTTTTTTTAGATGTTAAATTTAATTTTAGTACTCAAGTCTTATTAAATATATTTTTATTTTATAAAATCGTTTCTTATTGCTGTTCATTAGTTTTATAATTAAACTTTATGACTAAATGAGAAATAAAAATTGATTGTGTTATTGATTAAATTTTTTTTTATAATTAATTTAGTACAGTAATATTTTTTACTTTATTATTATTTCTTATAATATTTCTTTTTTAAGGTTTTTAAAAATGATAAAAAAAAGAGGTTGAAATTATACTATATTTAGACTTAATGTGACAAGGTATATTTAAACCTCAATACCATTTAGAGAGTTTCAACTATCCATACAATTACCAATTCATGAAAAAATAAGACAATACTCAGGAAATATTTTGAGAGTTAAAAATAAGAAAAATAAGTCCACTAATGCTTCCCCCTCTTTAAATTCGATCTATATTTTTCTATACTAATGTGCCTTTAAAATCAATTTTTAATTTAAAAATAAAACAAATATTGAATATTATATAACTGGGACTAGTCCATTATTAGAGATTTCTATTAATATTGATTTATGCTTAGGTGATATACGTTGTATTTACTTAGCTAAAACGTGTGGTAATATCCTTTTTGACTCGAGTTAAAAAATTTAATTTATTCCCATTCATAAATCCTTAAAAAAAACATTCATCTAAAATTTGGAATGCATTCTAAAAAAAATTAAAGTATACACATAAATTTGCAAAGAATATTCTATTAGATGAAATGTTGAATTATCATTTACTATTTGACATAGCGTGCCATCTGAATTAATAGGAGTGTATGTAATATGATTGGAAAAAACCTTTTACTTCTCCAATTTTTTAATTAGGTGATAAAAATAAAAAAGGACAATCTCTACGCTTTCACTTGTAACAAAACTCATTGACGCTAGTATTTCAAGAAAATATTATTATTTTCATTATTATTTCTTATTTCTTGTAATGACCTTTTTAGATGAATCTTAATATTCTATTGTTTACTGATTATTCAAAATACATTTTTTAATTTTAAATCAAATT
The DNA here is from genome assembly GCF_025091365.1 of Daktulosphaira vitifoliae. Classification (NCBI taxonomy): domain Eukaryota; kingdom Metazoa; phylum Arthropoda; class Insecta; order Hemiptera; family Phylloxeridae; genus Daktulosphaira; species Daktulosphaira vitifoliae. The sequence continues at coordinate 32,038,111 of NW_026099573.1, read as the reverse complement.
TAAGACTTGATCTGATTTTTTTTTTTGGGGGGGATTATCCGGCCTTTAAGACCATCCCGTACAACAAATATTCCATCACCGCTCTCTGTCTTCTGCTACTTCCCTCCAGTTTTCTCCTGGATCCACTGTTCCAATGTCTCTCTTCACGCAATCTTCCTATCTAAGGCATGACCTACCTAGCTGTCTTTTTTCTATCAGATCCTCCTCAATTACTACTTTTATTATTGTGTCCTTTTTTCTTCAAGCGTGTCCAGTCCCAACATTAACTTTCTTTTTGCGGCTTCCTTTGATTTGCATGATTATGGAGCTCCTCATTGGTTCATATTCTCCATTTTCCGGTTCGTAAGTTAAGATAAGGTCCATAAATTCGTCTTAATGAGATTAATTACTTTTTTTGGAAGGTTATATCCTTTAATATATTGAATAGGCTCAGCCTATGTATAGAATTGTATGCTTTTTTAAAGTCAACATACAACGTGTATACCCCTTGTCCCACATTTTTTGGAACACCTGTTTTATAATAAAGATTTGGTCTATGTTGATCTGTTTAGTCTAAATCATCCTTGGTGGTAGTCTCTCAAAATTCCTTCCGCGATCGGTTTAATTCTGTCTAGGATGCAATACGACAACACTTTATAAGGCGTGTTAAGAAATGCAATGCCCCTAATTGTTGCACTCTAATGGATCGTCCTTTTTATGTATCGGGCATACTAACGCGATTCTCCAATCCTACGAGATCTTTTCTTCTTTCCACACCAATTCTATTCGGTTTTGTATATCTAAAATGGATTCTTCGTCCATACTTAAAAATTTCACCCTGGATCCCATTTTCACTCAGTGTTTTATGATTTTTTAACCTCGTGATTTGTTGTGCTATCTCAATTCCAGATGATGAAGAATATTTATCTTCATTGGAATCTACGTCATTCCAAGCAAATAAATCTATGAGATCCTCACAATTAAGGAGGTGTTCGAAGTAGTCTCTTCATTTATCCAGAATATCATTTGTATTTGTAATCAGCGTGCCATCGCTATTTTTAAGAAACTTTACTTGTTTCTTAAATCCTTTTCTAATAAAATTGATGTTTTGGAATAGATGACGTGACAATATTCATTTAATGGTACTCTTCTGTTTCCTTTAGCGTGTTTTAGTGTATTTTCTTTTTCGTATCTGATTATATTATTTACATCTTTTTTGCATATTCTGTAGTTGTTTTCTTTTTCGACATTTGCTGGGTCATTAAGCCATTTATTTTTAAATTCTTTTTTCCATTTTAAAGCTCTCATACATGTATCGTTGAACCATGTTTCTTTTGTTTTCCCATTATAACATCAGATACATTATTTATAATGCCCTTTACTTTTTTTCCACCTTTTATATAATGAGTCTGTTCTATTAGCATTAAAAAGTTGACGTATCTTATATCTAAAGGTGTTACGACAGTTCGGGTCATGCAACTTGGTTATATCATATCTGGTTAGTTCCTCATTTATTCGAGGGCGTCTTTTTAGTTTGATTTTCATTTTACCTTTTATTATATGGTGGCCTGAGTCTGAGTCTGCTCCTCTGATCGTTCTGATATCTTGAATACAATTTTTAAATCTTGAATTAACCAGAATATAGTGTATCTTCCATCAGGTGACCTCCGTATTCCTTTATAAATGTTTTAGTGGGGGAACATTGTGCTCTTTATTACTAAACCGTTCCCAGCTGCCAGATCTATCAATTTAAGTCCGTTGTCGTTTGTGTCACTGTGTAGACCGTGACTTCCTGTAATTGATCTAAACATAGTTTCATTCCCGACTTTGGCATTTAAGTTTCCTAGAACGATCTGTATCCTATTACTGAATATCGAGCTCAGTGTATTTTCTAGTTCCTCATAGAACGTATCTTTATCTTCTTATGATTTATCCTCCGTGGGTGCATGTCATGTACACTAATGAAGCTTATATTATGTATAATTTTACAAATAAATTTAAATAATACATAATTTTGATGTGAAAATATTCGACCACCACTAAATGCTAATAAATGTCAAATGATATTTTTCACTCAGAATAAAAAATCACTTATTAATAATTATAAAATCAATAATTATGATTTTTTAGTAAAAAATTTTTACGAGTTACTTCTACAAAATATTAAGGTATATTCTTTTAACACGAGCTTAGTTTTAAAATTAACCAATAAAAAAGATCTTAAATAAATCTTGTCAAAGATGGACAAGTTAATGGAAATAATTAACTCAAGTTTAGTTAAGTATGATTAATGTCGATAAATTAACAGTTAAAAGTTAACAAATTTAACTACCTAAGTTAAGAGATATCTTGATATATTTTTTTAATGTAACTAATTAAAAAAAATTTTATTTCATTTAAAAATTAATTTTTCGGCTAAAGTCTCTTAAAATCATTTTTTATTGGTCGGTAACGCAAGAGAAAGGTAAGAATCGATTTTCAACTTTATAAATATAAATATAATATTTGGGGGGTTCATTTTTTCAAATTAAACCACGTACGCAGTATAAACACATATATTTTTTTATGGAATATTGAAGTTAACTTAACTGTTTTTTAACTAATTAACTGAAAAAGCTATGTTATAATGGACGATTAAATTAGTGAAGTTAAAAAGTTTATTAGAAAAATAATTAACTAGTTAAGTTTAAAAAATTTAATTTTTAACTTTTTAATTAGTTAATATCCTCCATTGAATCTTATAAGTTATAACATTATATCGTTAGAAATATTTATGATTATAAACCATCATTTTGTGAGAAAATTCTTTATTGTGCTCGTTATATCAATTTTTGAATTTTGTCTTGAAGTTATGTTACTTATAATAATAAACTTAATAATGTTATACAATACAAATTTTTGAAAAAAGTTTTTTTCTTGGATTTTTCTCACGAAAGATTGCATTAGCACTATGTCTTGATAGTAATTCAGCTGATGTTATGTTTATTTTTAACGATTTTGTTATCTGTCCAGAAGTATTATCTTTGATTGATTTCCAAATTCCTTATAGACACACTCCAAATCTAGATTTATTTTTAATTCCTTTTTATAAAAATAATTCAACTATCAACAATATCTATAGAACACTGTTATTTATGTGCACTGTCGTAATTATGTGGAGGAAGACATGAGTATCATATCCCCATAACAAAAATAATTATATGGTAAAGGTATATTTATTTTTCGTCTGGAGGGAAATGTGAACTATTTTCTTATATATATATATATATATATATGTTTATGTGCAAACACTTAAACAGTTTTTTCAATGTAAAATTTCAGAATAGAACTTTTGAAAAAATATTTTTTAATATTATTTTTCAAGATATCCTGTACCAAATAAAAGTCTATATTATTTATTTGTATAAAAGGCGATCATAACTTTCTTCGATATCTATTCGCAATGTCGACTGTAAAAGGGAAATGTGAATTGACAACTATTGTAATAATTTTTAAAAAAGTAAAATAAAAAATTGCTTTCAATATTTAATGGAATTCCTCTACTAAAATTCATAGACGTAGAGTGGTCAAATTTTTTTGTAGACCTAAATTTAATTTTTACACATTCCAAAAATAAATTTTATATAACAATGCATAAAATTTTGCTGGGTTTCTGGAGGTCTAAGCCTCCTAGCCACCGCCCAATGAATATGATAAAAACATGGAAATATATTATGTTTATCAACACTACATAACGAGATAAAATAATACAAATAAATACAAGTAAGGTAATATAATTATTTTTAAACTTAATTCTATCAAAAACAATTTTGTGGGTAGAATCACAAAAAAAAAAAGATAATTTTTATTTTAAATTGCAAAAAGCAACAGCATTTTCAAATTTCATATTTGCAATCATTGTTAAATAACCTTAAAATCTCTATAGCTCTGTGCTACATTATATTTCAAATAAAAGAAACTAAGCAAGTCTCAAGCCCTAACAATAACTCAAGAAAATCAAATTTTTAAGCGACAAATCTTATTAAAATGCTCTTTTAGATTATGTAAGGCTTCCCTTCTTCTACTCGCTTTTTCTTCTTCATATTATTTCGCGAACAGTACCCTCTAACCCTTATTTTTTTAAACAGTTATTCCATCTACTCTAACGTCATAAATATTCAGTGGAGTAATTGGTCCAACTGATGAGTCAACGATTTTTAAAATTCATAGAAAGAGTGTTCATGTAATATTGTTTATAATAATCAAAATTCTACATCATGTTTGTAACATAATCATGAATAATTATATCAAGATGTTAATTCGTTTTCCAACGAAAATCGCAGATCTGTACCATGACGTCGCCAAAATTATATTTAATAGTCCCAGTGTAGCATACCGAACACATAACCGTTTTACACTTGCGCATTGCTTGTGTGTGTGTGCGTGCGTCGGCCGCCGCCGCCGCCGTAGAGAAGTTGATAACACAACAGCCACCGCCACTGCTATTGCACTGTCAGTTGTCAGTCTATTTGATTATGCGTGCTCGTGATTAGATTGCTGTTCGCCCGGTTTTTGTATCCTGTTGAATTTCTTATTTACTTGTTTCATTTAAAGCACTCGTTGAACTTTAAGCCAAAATTAGCTCACTTAAAAATATACACTTTTGGTCGTTCTACTCTGTCGACATGTCTTAAATCGTACGGGCGTTAACTTTCAATAAAAAAGTGTACATGCATCATAGCAAATCATTATTTCTGTTCAAGACAAACCAGACAGTAGCTTTTAAGGTGCAGTTGCTGTTGGTTTAAAAGTGCAGTTGAGTTATGGCTGAAAAATGCGTCAAGACACCTTTGGCCACTCCTCGGCCTGTACCAATGAAGCTGTTTGCTACTTGGGAAGTAGACCGTACACCTTCAAATTGTGTTCCCAGGTAATTTTTTTACTAGTATGTAGTATCTGTTATTTATAACCAATTATAATTCACTCAGGAGCAATAATTAAAATTAATCAAACTTGTAGTTTTAATTTTTTATTTAAATACATATGTTATGACTGATATTATTTACAAAAATCAATAGATGTACACTGTGTGTGTCTTTCAAAAAACTAAAATCATTTTTTTTTACTTTTAAATTATGAGAAAGTACAATGTTCATTTTATTAGAGAGTTTTTTATTAAAACTCGAAAAATTCTTAAATGTTTTTTGACTGCTAAAAATATAAGAATTTATGTTATTTTTAAAAGTCAACTTTTTTATTTAATCTGTTACTCGGGGATTTTCTATTTAACTCTCCAATTTAATCATTAACTTAAATTAATTTTTGAAACTGTTAAACATTTGTATTTATTTATTTAAAAGTTTTAATTTAATTAAAAAATTATTGAAAAGAAGTCTATTTAAAATTTATTTTACATCAAACTTTATAATTTTATATTATCATGAAATTTTTATTATTAGATTAATAAATTATACACTTGATCTATTATTACACTGATAAATAAGCTATTAATTAAGTTTAAAACAACTCAAAGATAATATTTATATATTATATAAATACTGCATTTTTTTATTACTCAAAACTACATATAAGCAAATTATTAGTCTATAGATCTTTAAAACAATTTTTCATAAACTTAATTATCCCATTTATAAATTTTGTGATTATTCAATTTTATAAAAATAAATTCTATATAATTTATTGTTAAATGTCATGACTAAGAGTAAGTAGTTGATGATATTATAAGTTAAAAATTCAAAATACTTATTATAGGTATTGTATATAAAACTATTAACACCAAAATTTAACTAATAATATTTACTTGCAAGTTGCCAAATAAAAGTACTAGTTTTGCCAAAAATGCAATAGAACGTTATTAATACTATTTTGTTTTATTCATGAACTTAATTATTAGTAGTAACTTTTACAAATTTTTTTTAAACTATCTTTTATATGATATATAGATTTATTTCTTTAATGAATTTATTCTTAATATATAACGCTTTTTAATTTATAAAAAAGGTTAAGGTATCTTTAATAATACCTATAAGTATTATACTAAAATATTTATTTTATTATTGGCACATATTCAAAATTTTAAATGTTTGTATATTTCATCACTCGAATATGAATACATAATTTATAAATTTAAATTTTTAAAAAGGTTTTTTTCTGGTAAAAACTATTTTATTTTAAATTCAATTTATTTTTTTTATTTATTAGAATATTTTTAACTATCAAATTAAAACTTACAAGGTGTATATTATTTACTAATATTAATTTTATAGTATTATTAGTATTATATTATTAAAAAGTTTTATCACTAGAACGGTCAATATTTTGTAACAGACACAGTTATTTTACACAAAACAATTTTTTACTATCCACTCCAAATTGTATTTTTAACAAATATTTTATTTCATAGTGGTTCTGATCCCTTTTCTACCCTTAGCACTCTTTTAATGTATATTCTTTTTTGTGCCTTTATTTATTATTTGAAATAAATAACTATTTTATCAGAATAGTGTTATGATCTTTATTATAGTACTTCAATTAATTATTTTCATAGTAATGTTTTAAATATAAAATAAAAACAGACTCTCTGCTTGAAGACATTCATTCTAGAATTTCGATTTTCACATTAATGTAAATCTATATTAAAAAATCACTGAACTACACGTTTTTTGTCAATTAAATTTTTTTTTAATTAAAAAAATAATGCAGTATATGAATTCACAGCCATCATGCTAATTATATTTGCACGTGCGAGATACGTAAATTTGGCTAACACAATTCTTACTTTGTACATTTTATAGATTTTTACTAGGAATATAATTTTTAAATTGATGACAACTTTGATGTCGAATGCATGATTAATACTTTATTAAGTTAAAACTAGTTTACACACGTGCATAATTTACACTTATAAGTTATGAACACTATAAGCTGATATTTTGAGGTATCTATTGGCGTAAACAATGGGGTTATCTAAAATTTCAGCTGATATGAACCACACAAATATTACATGTAATATTTTTATTGTTATATTAAATTATGGTAAATTATCTGTGTACAATTTATCCATAAGTAATAAGTTTTAAAATATGGCACGAATATACTGTTGATTGTCAGTTCAGTATTCATTACGAGGACATCATCATTTAATGGCTAAATTTAATCATCCTTGTACTTGAAACAATCTAATTATGTTATCATAATTCGATTTTTACAATTTTATCGTTATTAATTGTCGCTAATTTATGTATTCTAAACGACTGTAATCTACATAAATTTCTATTTCTATATAATTCTATAGCATTTTTGTGTGACCGACTGATAAATAAATCAGTAAGATATTATTAAAACAAAATAATTCAACAGCTTCTCAAACGAAGTTACTCTCTCCATTGTCCACCTAATGAACATTTACGCGTATGTTTATTAAGCAGTAATTAAACGTGCATTAAATTGTAATCATATTAAATTGTATGAAAAATGTATATATAATTTAACTTTAAGAAATTAAATTAACCGTTTGGAGGTTTTATTCCGTTAGAACAAAAGAGAAGAAAAAAGATTTTTAAACCCTTGATTAGAAACAACTAGGTCAGTTAAATAAAGTTTTCTTAGATACCATTATTAAGCTTAAACTTTCAAATGGAATTTGTATAACAATGTATGGAAACCATTTTTAGCGTCGGAAAAATTTTTTACGAAATTTTAATCAAGTTTAATTTATCCTCGTTTATTTTTAAGTTTTAAAAACAATTCTGTATTATTGTTTTTTGTTTTTAACTTATATATATATATATAAATCAATTTGTATAGAAAATGTATGTTGATTACTCATTTTACAGAATAATGATTGTGTTTCGATATAAGATTATGTTTTTAAATCGTTTTAAATTGCACATAAGGATTAAAATATTTTAAACGATACAACTATTTATTACAACAGATAGAGTACCGTTTAACGTATTAAATAATCAATTGGCACTGAAAATACTTAACATATTTGTTCATGATACATTATTAACAAAGGTTATGCAAACATTTATTTACTGTAGCCATTTTTTTGTCATTGATAACGGTTCTTCTGTTTACATAATTTTTAAATAAACTATTGAAATCAAATGTTGAACTGTCACTAAAGAAATATTTTTAAATTTGTTTTTTTCTTTGAGTATGGATCTCTTATATTTTGTATTCAGAAAATGAATAGTGAACTTTTGTTTTAAATAAAAAAAAATATTTGCCAGGACATTAATAGACTTTATAAACAATCTGAAATATTTTACCCTACTATATATAAAAAATATGCAAAAAAAAAAAATCATCATTATTTTGGTAGACACTATTATAATATATACTTACCCAATATTTAATATATTAAAAAATATATTATACTATTAATGACTTTAAAAAATAACTAAATCAAGCTGCAAACTACTAATTAATGTCTATTCAAAACTGAGTATCATGTAATATAATTTTAATAAGATTTTCTTAATTTCTGTATATAAATAAACAAATATAGTGTTTTCTTAATACTTTTTTACTTGTAACTAATTATTTTCGACGTGTATTTTAAGATTGTTGATTTAATTTGTGTCATTTATCAATTTCCAGAGAAAAATAACTTGACTCAATTATCAGGGGAAATTCACTGTCAAATAGTTTTTGATGTGAAAAATTGCGTAATAAAAAAATAAAGTTTTCTTTTTATTTAGAAGTTTGAGAACATTTTATAACGTAGATTCTGTCCTTGACTAAGATCAAATTAAGACAATGCTAGTGACTAATTTTAATTGAAATTTGTGTTTGCAATCATTATGGTTTTAAACGTTTGGAAGTTTTGTTTTACATGGATTATATAAAAAATAGCCCAGGGGCTTCCATTTTAAGATATCACAAAAACGACTACTTTTTAAACATTCCATTTGGTCAGTCAAAAACAATTACAAATAATGAGTACAGCATTGATTTGTATTGTTTAATGGAAACTCGGTCGTTGCCTCTGGTGCTGCACAATTTGTCACAGTATCGCCACACGGTTTAACTTAATTTTCCAATAGGGCACTTTCACTATGATCGTAGCCACGCCATCGCATCTCCTCGTGTCTGCTGCAAATTGTACATGAAATATGTGTCGATCGCACGTGTATATTTTGTTCCGGTTTAGGTAAATTGGCAAAAGTATTATACTCTGTAATATTTCGAAAAATTATTATTTTTCTTTCCATCGCAGATTTTTCATGATATTAATATATCGTGAAAACACGAGTGCATCGCACCGTTATTGTTATTTTTAATAATTTTTTTGCGCTAGAGCATTTGACTTAAGTTTAGCTGTCGAGTAACGACAAGAATTCGCCAAGAATAATTCAACCACATCAGTATATTAATTTAACAATGTAATCATATATTATTAAATACATTCAATGAATATTTTGTGTGTGCAAAATGGATTTTCAATACATTGTTGTACGACCATTGCCCGGTAAAATGTAATGTAAACTATAAAACTCGACTTAAAGGTCGATGGTTTTGAACCCGTCAGGCGTCAAATGTGAACGTTTTGATATTTAGTGAATGAAATACATTAATATCTACATAAAAAAAAAGCCTGCCTCCACACACAAGTAAATTTGTTTGATCATTATTAGCAAACGCTATCTATTGTATGCACAAGTTCTAGACAGTGTTAATGCTAATTATTATAAATTGGTCCGATCAAAGCCTCGCAACAATTAATTTAACGCACAACAGTGCCGTTTAGTCGTCTAAGTTTTTTTTTTTTATCTCTTATAGCAGACAGTAAGAAATCGTATTACCGGAATGGAGAGAACGTAATGAATTTTAATTTCGCGTTAGTTTTCCTGAATACATATGACCGTATGTGACCTAATCTATGAATTGATAACGAAAACACGCGATTGTTTGTTTAATTAAGTTTTCTCAAAAGAATAAATAAATAAAATTATCAATTTTATATTTCTGTTTATCTTTTGACTTTCCCTTCAATTTGATTCATGTCAAGTTCAATTTTATTTGATCGCGCTTGTTGTTTCGCATTATAAAAAACTGTAACAATACATCAGCAGCTCTCGTATCTGGCCCCCTCGGTGTCTAAATGCCAATTATTAATGTACAATGTCCTGCGTTAGATCGTTTAAATAAAAATTATTTACGTTGATGTTAAGTGAAGATCACTGTGAATCGAGGAGGGAGGGGTGGGTGACGAGATCGTCTCGATCCCTAATCATTGTGTAAAGCTTTTCGTTTATATGCATGAAAGAGTGGCTATGGCAACCTTCACGTGCAAAACTACAACAACGATACGTAGGTGTATAACTAAAGGCGGCAGTCGACTAGAATTAATAATATGATGTTAACGTGGCACGTGCGTATTTGTCGTTTTCTTTTTGACTGGCCTCTCGTTACATAACACTGTGCAATATCCAAACAATAAAATGCTCGATAAAAAATATTACGCCATTAAGTAATTACACTATTTTTATCGTGTGACAGGCCTATTGATATCGGGATTGTCAGACTCGCTTAATGTTGTTGTACAATAATTTTCTCTTGAGCACACCACAATAGTTGTTTGTGACGAATCTGTGGCCATTAGTCAGATTTGCATTATGCATTGTAAATAACTCTCTTAAAAGTTGTTACTTCTCCAGCGAATGCCCTCAAATCCTCTTGTGGGTGTTATACGAATCAGATGACCGGTCGGTAATTGATACCTGATCGCTGTACTGTACTTAAACAACAAATTTACCGTAACTACATATGTTTACATGGTATATGTATATATACTTATGAGTATTCGTCGCAACACTTCAATACTAAAATAAATTTAACAATGAGATATTGTCAATTTTTAATTAACCATTTCACTAAATTATGAGTTGTACACTAATTGTCAACAACAACTATTCATAACGCCATGGATCGTCATCATGTCGTTTCCACCTATTTTTTGGTTGCCTCCGTTTATTTAAATTGAAAACAAAGTTAAAAAGATTATCATACAATGAGCGATTTTTATTTGGAGGGTTGAGGGGTCTTTTTTAAAATGATTTAAGCTTTTGAGATTTATGTTGAGATGTCAGTTTTCGTATTAATCACAAAGATTTCAAATAGTTTTAGTTGAGCGTACTTATACTTGAAAACTCATTTATGAAACGTACAATTGATAAACATTTCTATTTTATTCAGACTTAATTGCTCCTCTCTCTATCTCATTTAATATTTTACCCCTATGAGAACTGTTTCAGAAAGAAACAATAATTGGGACATATAAGAGTTGTTGCGTTATAAAATCTGACAATATCTTAATCCAATAGGCATAAATTACACAAGCAAATAGGTGAAGGAGACGACGCGATGCTTTCAGCGCACGATTTATTGACGTATACGTGTACACGACAAGACGTGTAGAAACTTTTAGTGTGACCCCCCGCCCCTTTTGGTACTGTCCTATCACCTATATAATGTAATAGCAGTGCATTACTTATACACCTCAATCTCATCTTGAAGTTTGTTATTATATTATCATTGCTTTAGCGTATAGTCAAAGAACGAGTGTCCTTGTCTTTCAATTTTTTGTTTAACGTCTGTACGATGACTACGTTCTATTAGGCTATATTCTTTTGTTTTATCATATATTTATAAAAATGTTTATTTTTACATTTACATGGTAAGGGGTTTTTTTTTACCGTTATAGTCCCGCTGTGTTTCTACGTTTATATTTCGAATGCTTTTTTCTCTCAGAATCATTTCTCTGTTCATGTAAACAATATTTTTCTGCCGTTTATGGGTAACATAAACTTAAATTATTCTATGTTTTTCAAGGGCGACTTGCACATGTAACTCGACAATATGCATTACTCCCTTTGGCGTGGGAAGATTTTGGCTTACATAGAAAAATTTAACATAAATATTATTGCATGATTCATGTTTAGATGATATTATCGTTCCTATCTTGTGCACATTCAATGTCAAGGCTCTGAGCTGTTGTTTATGGCAAGTCAAATCGATTGATACGACGTGCGTAGTACTTATTTATTTGTTTCTGCTGATACACCCGTATTACTGTTTATGTTTTTATTTGTTGTTGATAATTGTGCAATTATTGTACACGTTTCTTCGTATAAGCCTAAGAGTTTAATGCCATGATTTTTACGGAGAAGAACAAATAGCAACATCCATTAACCGACCGTATCCATAGACAAGTATACTGACCGTATCTGAAGCCGTGCGGGGTGAAAGCGAGTTATTGGGTGTAACTGCCCTTGATGGTGCATGACTTTTTTCTATTACTAATCACAATGATCGGTAGGATATGTATTTTCTAACCACTGTGTTTTCCGATTGTTAATTTTGCAACAGTAACTATGTAACTAAACATTTTTCCTGAACCGAAATATAATTAAATGTCATTTGATGTCACTAACGCATTCAATTCGAATCGGATTACTCTACAAAATACAATTTTAATTTATTTGTCTATTTGAGAAACTTTTATTCTGTGTATTTCAATATCATAATATTGATTTATTTTATGACAACACGAAAATTTACGCGTCAATGAAGCGCTGAAATAGTTTGATGCATATTTTTTAATTAACCGCTTTGAAATCAAAAGTTCTCAACTTCGTTGTACAAGTTGCGCAATTTGCTCTTGAGAAAAATATCTAGCAAATACTATTTTATCGGAAAACTAAATGACACTCTCAACGTTCTTGTTTGAAATTTAATTAATCTTTTGATTGCTTTCCGCAAAAGACATTATTGATTTCTGTTAACAAACACCCTTTGAGGTATTTTTATATAAAAACGGCGTTTTTTTATAAAACTTTGCATATCTTGTCGACATCACATAGCTAAGATATTCAGTTCTTGTAACGGATATTTTCAGTTAACCAAATGTTGTGCTATTCCACATCACAATCGTTTCACGTGTATATAAAAATATATTTGTACTTATGGTATGCATTATTCTGCATACACGTTGATTATCGAATGAAAATAAAAAATAATCTTAAATTGTTCGCAAAAAACGTACAGTTAGTCTATCTTTTCAGTTCAGTAACTATATTTGTATTAAGGCAAAAAATTTTCCTTTTAATATTTTTCCAAAAAATTTGAGGGTATGTTGAAGTTTAGTCTTCAGACAACAACAATGTTATTATATTGTATAATATTATAAAAAAATATTAAAATTTAATATTTTATCTATGATGACATTTAATATTATCGTAGATAGTATCATGAAGGTTATTGATAGTTGAATATGTTAGAGGACGCCAAATGTTAAATTTCGATTTACATATTGATCTCCAGTTTATTTATTTTTCGAAAAATTACATTTTTTTTTTTTGTAAGCAAAATCTAATCATCTTGCTAAGTTTCGTAGTTACTTATTTTCAAAAAACCCTGACTTCATGGCTTCTGTTCTTGACTCTTTGTTTGATTGTCTATAAGTTTCAATCGTATCTCAACACATATATAAGAACTTAATGGACATACATCAAAAACACGTCCAGTCGTCTTTGAAACGTCTTCTTGCACTTTTTTATAAACAAAAATAAATTATATCATTGACAAAAAGGAAGTCAATATTGTGGCAAGCTGGATGTGTATAAATTGTACATTGTGTTCGCCGTAGGTTATTCGCTTAATAATTTTATAACGGACTGCGTTGTTGGTACATTATGTACATGATATAATAAATAGTAGTATTTGTAGAAAATTATCTCATAAAAAATAAGGCGTGCTATATTGTACTTAGTAAGAAGTATTAACGTAAACAATAGTTATTTTTTTATCGATAACCACTTGTGAACTTGTTTGCGTCTCGCGTACGGACATCACAAAAAATTATTGTAACGATGCGTAGAACATTATTTCATAGACATTAGTATGTGTTTAAGATACGGGTATTTTAAAAATGTACTTGTGCTTTGTTTGATTATAAGGCGATGATTTATTTCCTGTGCTCGCTCTATTGTAGATCTCAAGATCTATCAATTACTAACGTATACAGTCATTTATTCGCCGTGAAGTCAGTTTTTCGAATAATTATTTTACATGGTTTGTGGCTTGGTTTAAAACAATTCCACCGCCCCATTAATACTACCGGAACTAAGGTGACTAACGTATACAAGAGCCTGCAATGCACATTGCACAACAATATAATTATAATTATTCTATTGTTATGACTGATTCAATGATTACAAGGAGGGGGTGACATGATTTTCACCAACTCCAATTACTCTACGCTGTAGTTTGTAGAAAATATATACAGACTGTTGTTTTGTTAGTGCTATGTGGATTTTGTAAAAGAACAATAGTAAAAGGTTTGTCTACTAAACGTCTTATTGAGTCAGTTTTGCAGGATAAGTTATTTAGAATAGAAAAATTTTTGCCCATTGAAGTATATAAAATAACTGAATATTTTAGTTTGTAATGACGTTCGGATTTTTTTACTAATGAAGTAATTCAACGCCAGTCAATATTTAAATAGTCACACGTTGCATGTAAGATAACGTTATCTAATACAAAAGCTTAAAAATAAAGTAATAGTTATTAACATGCATTAAATTACTTCTAAAGAACAATTCAGAATTAAACACGAATGATTTCACTATTTATTGTATTGTACGTATACAGAATGATCGGTTTATCATAAACCACTCGATTACTCGCAAAATAAATATAATATTGGAAAAATATATTATTATTTTTTTATTTCATTTAGTTATGTACATTCTTTATTTATCAACTAATGATTACTTTTTAGAATCATCCATTATAACTTATATCAAATTAATTTTTCTATTGGAAATATACACATTTAACTAGCTTATAAAATAGGAAATAATCTAATAAAAAAAATTACAACTTTTGGATCAGTATTTCAAAAATTGCTAACATTTTAAACTCATAACGGGAGGTGAGGAATGGCGGCTGTTACTATTTATATCACTAGTCGATTCCCGGCTGTTCTCTTCGTCCATTTTAGGTATAAAAATGAGAATAACATTTAAAGTACTGGTCCATAAGTAGTTTACGACAAGTTAAATGTGTATGTTACCAATTAAAAAATAAAGTTGACACTCCTTTGCGTTATTAGGGATGATTCTAATAATTGTCGGCTGATAAATCAAGAATTATATGTAACTAAAAGAAATCAAACATTATTTTTCCAATATTGTGTTTATTTTGTGCCGTCGAATACAGACCAATACACGTTATTAGACGATTTATGGATGGTTAATTATTATATACTGGCTGGGGATTTATCTAACAAATAAATCGACTTCCATCGATTAATACCTATTTTGTACTTTTTAGATTGTGTTGAATTTTTCCATAATGAAGACATCTATTCATTAGAAAAATATTATATAATATATTATGTTTGGTTTGTGTGGTATTAACTCTCCCCTACAAATTCTATGATGGTAAAATTGAAATTATTTTAAGGAACTTTCTCAGTTAGTTTTGTCACAAATTGCGTTTTTGATAAAATTGAAATGTATACTTGGTATTGTTCGACTGAGAACTAGAACATATGTATTATTATTATTCGTTTTAGTCATAGAATTGTCGTCTAGAAAAATTGTGAAATCAATATAACTGTTAATTTGTTAGCGAACAGAATCTTCTCGATTACCATTAATGCACTTAGTGTGGTGGTGAAACGTATAATATTACTAAAACGCCTAAGTGTAATCTCGGATCTTGTAATGTTAGGCATCTAAGAATTAATTCGCGTGTAATGTGCAGACTTAATTTCGAGAATTAAATTCTTAAAAGTCTTTATATCTCAAGAAATGTGTACGTCATAGGGAAAAGCCATTGTGTGTTTTGGAACATGGTAAAACCGAGAATTCGTCTATCGTCAAGTACTTTTGTTGTAGAGCTGTGTTCGTGGTTTAGGATGTTTTAGGAGTAAAGATAACTCTATACATTTTCCCGTCTAAAAGTGTATTAGGCGTAAACAAACAGAATCAACATGTAAGGAACGGTGTTTCCTCACCTCATCCTCTTCTTAGTTTTTTTTTTTTTAGCCTTACACTTTTGTACTCCGGCAATTTTTAAACGTGCTTGTATATGCTAAAATCGTCTTTCGTTAAAGCCAGAGATGTATAAATATTTATATTTCTTTAAGTATTTTGACGTTCCTTACTTAGTTATATACTTCATGCTGAAGATTCGCTGAATTTAGTAATTGAGAATGTATTTGTGTAGTATTATGTAAAATGCCTCAGTAAATGATTTATAAAAAAAACTTATTGAGTTTTTAATTCGATTTTATCGATTGGAAAATGTTGCTTCCGCTAAACGCATTTACACGTTATATTTATATTTTATTAACACTAAAATCTTACTCCAACCAGATATAACTATCAAAAAGAAAACACCTTCTAAGTCTTACGCACACTTCACTTTGTCGTTTATCTTGACAGGAGTCTCGTAGTGTTTTACTATTTAACTACTGTTCTGTATTACGACAGCTGCACATATTTGAATTTTGTTCGTACAATGCTATTGACAGTAATGTATAAACTATTCTTCTCGATGACACCATCACGGTGCACTCTGATTTTGGCATTATTAGTCATAGACTGACAAAATTAGCAAAAATGAACTCTTCGCGCCGTTAATATTTGTAATTTATTACTGTAGTGATTAGGAATATTTAATTATGCACTGTAAAAATCTCACCCCTCGAACGCAATACGTTTAATAATAGATAGAGAAGGGCAATGGTAGCCGCCCTGAATTGGTTATAGGGATTCTAAATTTAAACGTGTTCAAATACAACTCGTTTAAGTAGTCTGCTGGCATTACAACGTGCGGTTCTGGACTGTTAAAATGCACTGTCGTCTATTCTAGTTAAAATTATAGTAAATTGACGTAGTCTACACGTGATTATTATTAGTGTGCACTATGATACAATAATTATGACACCGTTTAGTGAAAAATTATACCTATGCGGTCGGTTGTTAACGATAATTATCAATTACTTATTATAAGTTCGTGAAATCGGACGTTACCATAGAATTTACCGAATTATTCGCTCGCACTTGGTCTTAACGACGGGAATTTTTTTTTTCATTGACTGCTACATATGTTTTCTTTAAAAACAAACAAAATATATACTATTTTTTATTTTGTAAATACTTTTTAATAATTTTTAATGTTGAAAATTTAGATTATCGTTATAATGAGTTTGTAGTAAGGCACCTGTTACTATGCGATTTTACTTAATTCCGTTATTATAACCAACAAACGCCTCGCCTATAATGGAGTATTATTTGAATCAATTGTTTAGTTTTAAACATTGTTCCAGGGTTTGTTCCATGAACCTGACGAAACTCGTCTTGACCAAACCGCTGGGCCAGGAGATGTCGGCGTTGACCATTGCGGTTAAAATGCAAGTAAGTTCATGCGGAAATTTTTTAATTTGTATTATTTCCTTAATAAACGTGGTGTATTTTAGGGATCAAAAAGAACTCTTCGTACCAATGAATTACCGTTGACCGCAAACGGTTTATTGGAAATCGAGCTACAACTGAATTTTTGCCTACAGGTATAACTTTAAGGATCTCGTTTATATTTAAATTCATGTATATTATATAACTGAGTCAATTGCAATTGGACGACTCGTTTTAACATTGGATATTTAATATACATATGATAGTAAAGTTTAATTAATTTTCGTATATTCTAATACTCAACTGTTTGAATATTCCAATAAATAGCCATTTAAGCAAATAAAGGTCTTATAACCGTATAGATATTACCGTGTTCGAAGAAAGTTTCTCTGTAGTGTCAAAAACGAGAAAATATTACTAGCAAAATCTAATCTTTATGAATAAAATATAACTTGGAACAAATATTCACATTTGACTTGCGCTTTAGTTAAATTAATTTCATTCTGGACATTTTTGTTAGACAAGTTTTATAATAAATAATATTTTTTTATTTATTTAACAGTATATTATCAATACTTTAAAAAAAAGTTTACACGGATATTTTTAATAATTTTCTGTTAGAGAAGAGTGTTAAACAATAAGGATAAAATGATTATTTCAAGAAAAATGTTTACATAAGTTGTATTGGCAGTAACGTTTTGCTAACAGAAAACGTTTAAGTATAATTTCACAGAGTATTTAGCCAGTCTACGTCATGTAGAAAAAGCGTACGTCGAACATTCTTAAAATTTGAACTTTGTTTTTAAAGCAAATTTTACTACTTGCCCTCCTCTAGGGTGATAAGTTTTCATGTTGTTCGAATAATATAATAAATGATATAATTCAGTTTTCAATCAATTCGAAGTTCTGACATTTTTTTATTGATAGTAACATTATTTTTATTTTTGCAGTACCCGCACTTTTTAAAAAGAGATGTCAATAAGCTCCACGTTATGCTTCAACGGCGTAAAAAATATAAAAATCGTACGATACTAGGTTTTAAAACTCTAGCCGAAGGCGTTATAAATATGTCACTTGTAAGTTTGAAATGGTAAGTGTAAACGGTTCGTTACTTATTTTTTTATTAATTTTTCAGGTACTTCAAAGACCTCTTGATCTCGAACTCGAACTTCTGGGTGATCCCAAAGATCCTAAATCACTAGTCGGTCGCGTGTATATAGTATGTTTAAATAGTCAACCTGTAGACCACGAAGGCGTTACCAAAGCCGTCACTGGTAAGTATCATACTATTTACATAACTTAACATTGTTTGCTAACCAACTAGTGTTGTTGTTCTAGGGAGAGGCAATGAATATTCAGATGAAGACGAAGAGTTTAGTAGTGGCGAAGATGCTTCCGATTCTGATCCAACATTAGAAGAAAGACGAAGAAAAAAAACGATTAATACTGGAAATGCTAGAGTAATTAAATTTTTTTTAGTAATTTGTAGTGATAATATTACAAGATTTTTAAGTCGCGCAACTTTCCACTAACATTTCTTTTCAAATACATTTAATTGAATTATTTATACATTCTACCAACTTATTTTTAACAGCAAAGAAATCTAAAACAAAAATTCATCGCTCTTTTGAAGCGTTTTAGAGTAAATGAAGATTTGCATTCATTAGAAAACGACCGCGAAACTATTAGTCAAAAACTTTCAGGTAATAAACTCTTATATTATATTCATAGTTATTATATAGCATTTTTTAATTAAGTAATTTTATCCAAATTATGCTACAAGTTGTAGTCGAAATTCATTTTTTACTAATTAGTAATAACCCCAAAAATTAAATGTGATAGAAAAAATCTAAGTGCTGATTTGAAATGAGCACAAAAATTGGTTTAGAAAAATTATATTTTTGTCACTCATTAAATTTCTTGTTGATCAGTTTAGATCAAATTATTTTCTGAAAGTATTAAACACTTAACAACATTTTTTTGGAGACGTTTTCCATAGAAGTAACGAAATATACAACTACTTTATATTTTTTTATAATTTCTCAATGAAATTGACAATATTAAATTATTGAATATCAATTTCATACTAAGATTTATTACTATACTTAAAACTATAAATTACCAAGTATTTAATCATATATGAAACTTGTAAATCATAGAACTACTAATCAGGATATAATTAGGGAAATAGGAGTTGATGTTGCTTTTAGAATAATCCACCAATTTCTTAAAATCATACACTAAGTACAGATTTGCATCGAAAGGTTTTTTACGATAGTTATTTTAACCAGTGTCAGATATCATCTATACTTGTCTCAACTATATCACGACTCCACTGTGCTACCTTTTTTTTTTATATATTACTCATGCATGATATAGGTGGTGACATGGATCCAGCTGACATCGAAGATCTCTTGGAAGAGTTGGAAGACCAGAGTGATTCAGGGCCAGACCTAGACACGTTGTCAATATTGTCTACTCCTAAACCATCACTTCGCCCTTTCTTTTCTAGTTCTCGTACTAACATGATTCATGAAGGACTCTCAGGTTAGTGAATATAACACGTAGTATAATAAAAATTTGGTTAAAATTTTTTATGAAATATCCAAGTGTATATGTTGTTACATCAGTAATTATTTTTTTCGAGATTTTTATTTGCTCGCCAATTTTAGAACGTTTTTATGGCCATTTTTTTCATTGTAAACTTTATATTATTTAATATGGACGCCAATGTATTCTACATTCTCGCGTGGTTAAATTACTAGTTAGACTAATATGTGGCAAACGTCCAAAAAGTCGCCTTAGGTTAATCGCTTATAATATAGGCACGATATTAAAGAATTATTCAGCTTTTAGCATGATTGTAATTATCACACTTGAACTCACTGTGGTTATATTTAATGAAACGATATAATACATTTATGAATATATGTAATAAGTAAATCGAATCATTTTTATTTTATTCCTTTATAAACCTTTAATCAAAATTCACTTGTTTCTGTTTGCAGTTCTATAATTTACGCAATTTTATTTGCTATTGAAAAATCTATTTTTATTATTCAGTTTAAAAGTTCACATTAGAAAGCTTTTTAAATTATAAAAAAAGTTTCAATATAACTAGAAATTAATTAGTAATGGTAAAAATTTATTCTTATTAATGTATTTTTGTAAATTATTAATTAATTTTTTTAACCATGGTTCATTAATTATACTTAACTAAAATATTAAGTATTTTGTATAATATTTATAGTTATATTATACTACATAATTATCAATGGTACTTAATATAATTATATATTTTAATAAACACTATAATTTATTATTCACTAACAAAGACCCTCACTTTTTTATGAAATATCTGATTAAAGATCATTACAAATTTTTGTATTTCTGACTGCGTAGTAATAATATGTGAAAGCAACAATTTAAAGTTTTTAATACATTAATAATGTTTTTAAAAATTTGAAAATGCTTATATACTATAGAAATGATTTTTCCGTTACTTTACATTAGTTTAACTCACGTTTTTAACTTATATACAGGATGATTCATTTATCATTGGCCATCACTTAACTAATTGAAAAATAAATATAATAACGAGAGTATTTTTTATTTCTTTTAATAAGTTATTTTTCTTAATTTATCAGTCGTGTAATATTTTTTTTATTCATGCCTTATACATCATATGGGTGTCAAATTTAATTTTACAAATAGCAACATTCATAATTAACTAGCTAATTCATTAGATAATTAACTATAAAACTAATCTCATGCATATAATATAATTGTAAGTTATTATAGCAAAAATAAATATTGATTAATGTAATAATATAAATAAGTATAAACATTAAAAAGGTAATAAAACTTTAAAATTTAAGAACATCTACGATTTTTTATTTTATCGAAAACATCCAAAACTTTTGGTTTATTTATTGTGAAATTAGAAATTCCATTACACAATGAGCATCAGCAAACAATTTTTTATTTTTTTTCCTCCTTTTTGTTTTAGAATTATTTCATAGTTTTTTATTATAATAAAAGTAATTTATTACAATGGAATCTTTTTATTTAACAATTAAAATGTTATTTCATATCAATGATTAAATACTTTAATTAGTATAGATAAACATTAATGATAATAGCATGGAATAATAAACAATACTTGTTAATATGATATGGATAATACTGATACCAAGGTGCATAAATCCAAGGACTTGTTGTATGAGACTCAATAAATCCAGCTACTCTTTGTGGACACTTGTATATTTTCATTTGTGACTAGATATTTTTATAATAATTATAAAAAAAATTAGTGCGTATATATTTTATGTTATTATTTTAATTATTTATATTATAACATAAAATATATAAACGAACAACAAATAAGGCAGTAACTCAAACAATTCAATTTTGAGATGAGATATTTGAATTTAGATTTCACTTTTCTTATATAACTATTTAGAAAATTAATAAGCCTATAGGATATAATCCTATGCATTATTTTTGGTCTTTTAAAAAATGTTGTACTGACTTATTTATTGCGCATAGCGAATGATATGTATAGAATGACTATTTAATTAAAATGTGTCTATTTAAAAATCTTTTGCGCGTGTTATTATTGGTAATTTATAAAATATAAAAATATTATCAACAAAATAAAATACATTTATGACGAGACTACCGAGCACAGGCTAAATATTTTGGCGCTGTACTTTATTTTCGTGGGTACCCTGCCAACCCCCAAATGACGCTTCTGGTTAATAAAATTTAATACGTAGTCTAACTAGCTACATATTAATGTAGATTAATGATTGAATTTAAAAAATGACTGGCCAATAATCAATTTTGGACCATTATTTTAGAAGCTACTAACATTTTTATTTTAAAGATATAGAAAAACATTAAAACGAAAAGAAATTTTGTTTAGTTACGTGCTGTAGTTATATTATTTTTTAGTTATAATAATAATAAAATTCTCAATATTATATTTATTTTTTGACTAGTTAAATGGTAAAAGTGATAAAAGAATCACTTTGTATATATATATATTTGTAGTACAAATTTTGTATGTATATAAAGATTTTTTCTAATGTTTGAAGATAGTTTGATTATTGCTAAATAATTAGTTCACTTAATTTAATGTATTGTAATTAAATCACCAATTGATTGCTAAAAACTTATTATCCTGTTTGTAAACAAGTAACAAAAGAGATAGTTTACTCACAAAACAATAAATATTTTATCTAAATTATAGTTAGCTTTCTTTTGAGCTAGTCTTGTAATATTTCACAATGCTTTTGTACATTCAGTAAAAAAAAAATTGACTGATTTAATAAATAGCCAAAATGTTAACATTTACTCACGTATTTATTTTTTATATTTATATAATATAATAAATATATTTTTTTGTGTCATTATTATAAACATAATTTTTTTTTTTTAGACCAAATACAACTATATAAAAAATCTTTAGATAAAAAGATATCACTTATTAAAATATTATTATTAATTTTTATAATTCTTAAATTTTATTTTATTTTTGTTTTGCTATCTGTCACTAGGACGGCATTCCCATAAGAAAAGTCACACCACAAGTTTTCCGCCCTACAACAGAACCAAAGGTTAGCACACATTGAAAAAATCCCGAATCAAAAAAAAAAAAAAACATTTTAAGCACAAAGTATAATTTCTTATTTTATTTATATTCCATTTCTTTTCAATTGCACTATTCCATTTCTATTAAAGCACTAATATTTTGTTGCTTATATTTTTTATAATTACACCTAATTTTTACATTTTTGATTTAACCACAATTTAATATTTTCTCAATACTTTTAAGTTATTTCTTTACTTTATTATAAATATTCTAGCTATAAGTTAACTCTATTCAATCTTTGTTTTGTTCATGACTGAATTATAATAAGAAAAAATATTTGCATGTGCATGTGGTGGTTGTTTTTTTAGTGCTTCTATTTATTCGATATATTTATGTTTTAACTAGTAAGTAATATTAATATGCATTTGCCTAAAATTATTCAAAGAAAAAGCTTTTCCTTTTAAAAATGTAACATCTTAGTATTAACAACTAATGAATGATATTGTGGATATAATATTAACTAACATATATAATCTGTTTTATTTAAGTATTTTAAACTGTAACCAAAGCAAAAAATTCAATAAGAACTATTTAACGATCCTAATAGAGGTATATATTTCACAGTGACTTTATTTAAATTTTAGTGTATAAATACATATACAGGTAAACATAGTGGAATGGAGGAAACTGTTACACTCCTTAATATTTTCAAAGTACAATATGATTCCTAGTAAAATAAATATTTTTAGGTTTTGAAGCAGAAATTTCCAAAAAATAAAGTTAATTCATTTCTGCCAAACAAATAATTTTATCCTTACTTAAAAATTACTTTTGATGTATTTTAATTAATTATATTATTGTAAATTAAAGACAAACGTAATAATCAGATTTAAAATCAATATTTATTACTGACATTTATAATTATTTCAAACAAATAAATTGTAATGAATATACTAATTTTTGTAAATAACTATAAAATTAGGCTCGCCTCTTATGCGCGTTACTTTTGTAATACACTATTTCAATTAAAATTATTCTGACCATTAAACTACCAATAGAAGAGTATCCTTAATTCAAATAAATCTGAAATTTACAATATTTTTAATTTTAAATTAATAATGTTTTAATAATATAGTTTTAATTTTAAACTGAAATTCTCAACTATAAAAAATCTATCTTACTGTAGATTAATCATTTTAAATTATCATAAAAAAAGTTTTTGATTACCTCTAAGCCTTTTCAAACCGAATACTTTTTTTTTATATCATTTTAATTTTAATTATAATATCCATGCAATATTTAATAGTACATCAAATTTATGAAATTTTCTTGGTGTTCATTTTTAATTTTAGACGTATATATTTAATATATTATGACTGGGTATGCGGATTTAAAAATGCTGCAGCCCCCCAAGATCCTCGCTATTCGTACCAAAGCTGATATCTTACTTCTTTAAATTTATAATCTTTGAAATCTCATTTCAAACCAAAATACAATCACACAATGAACGCTATAAATTTGTCCATTATTTTTCTTTAACGGTGCCAATTATTATCTCATTATATTATTTCCGGTTTGTTTAAATTTAGCTTTTTTTATATGACTCATGTTATGATTGGTTATTTTTTGAACCTATTAAAATATATGGGGGGATGTCGTCTTAATATAGTTACTGTTTAACTATGATTTATTTACTCATATTACATAAAATGTTAAAAAACTAATTAAATATTTTATACTACTCATTTAACATCAAAACTGATGTTCATTAAACTCAAAATATTTTTTTAAATTAGTACTATTAATATATAAATTAAATTAATGTATAAAATAGTCTTGATTTTTTTCTGGATTAAATATTCGTCTTAACTATTATGATAATAAAGTGATCTAAATAACTACGTAGATCATGTTTATAAAAAAAAAATCATTCTTATAAAATTAATAATTTTTTGATTAACCTTTAAACAAACGTGATGGTAAACATTATAGTTGAGAAATCAATTTTATTAAAAATATCTTTAATAATTTATTGTTTAAAATATTTCACATTATTACAGTTGTCACTTGAAAGAATAATTACATAATTGGAAAAACAATTACTAATACAAGGCGTCATTTCAGATTTTCTTTAAGTGAATGAGTATAGTGACTTTTAAATATAGCCATTTTTAAATTTAATTTATTGACAACTGACGGTTTTACATAGTTTTTGAGGTACTATATATGATATATTATCAAATTTTTTTAAAACATATTTAAATAAATAAAACAATTTGATATTTAGGTTGCGTGTTTACTATTTGTCAAGACAATTATAATATATTTTATATTATTTAGCCACCTTTCCATCTTTCAAATATCCTGTCCTTAGCAATAACAATAAGTGGTTGTCCGTACCCACTTACTATTATTTCGTCATTTTAGTCAGCATTGTTGAAATACATACAAATTATGAAAAATGAACTGTATTACTTGTTAATACTTCTCTTGTTTTTTTAAATAAAATCATAAAATACAAATGGACTATTACCATTTTCCCCTGTACTATTCAATTATTAAAATATTTTTTATTCAATAGGCATACATAATAGGTAAAATATAAATTTTCATGTTTAATATTCTTAACTCAAGTATATTTTTTTAAATACGTATCTAGTTATAATATTTCAATATTTTCATGTACCTAAAATATAATCTATTTCATGTTTTTTCAATTTGCTTAGACTAAGCATGTTAAGATTATTAAGCATGTTTTTGATTAATTAATTTTATATTATTTCTCTTAATACAATATTTATGTTATTATTTTTACTTAAACTTTTCATCATAAACCTTGCTGTGGTATTGGTTTTGGTTAAATTTTTGTTGTAGTTGTTTTATTTATTAATTAATTTTAATGGGTGTTTCTTTATTAATAATTTTATTCATTAAGTTGAAAATAATGAATACATATAAGACTTTATAACTTTCAGTCATAGTAGTTATAACCTCTCTTAGGTTTACCATCTATGGAACGTAATATTGAAAGATTCAGTGATGAAAGTTCAAAAAAAGCTGACTCAGATTCTTATTTGGATACATGGACAGATAGTGATCCTACACCAATGAACTCTTCTCCTCCTAAAACTATGAATATTGGTGATGAAAAAAAAGTAATTAAATTATTTATTTAAATGGTAAAAATAAAAATATATATTAAATTATTTATTAATCATAAAGGATGTTACACCAAATACTGTGGAAAAAGAAAAAAAATCAAGAATTTTTACTCGAGACCGCACTTCTTCATCAAATAAATTCAAAAGATCACCCATGCCTAAGCCTACTGTTAGTGATAATGATCATAATCGTTCCGTTAATACTAGTGGTTCTGGTAGTTCTTCTGGATCAGCTGTACCAGATAACATAGGATCAATGGTTGAAGTAATAATTGTTCTTATTTTAGGTATATATGAGTTCATTCTTATATGTAGCATTTGAACCCTTTTTTACAGCCAAGAAAAGTTCTTATGGAACAACTATCTAAAGTATTACCTCCTGAAGACAAAATGCCAGAAGTTTTATGCTTAATACATTATTCTGATCCTCTTGGTGGTCAATTAGCTTCTAAATTGCAAAATTACAATTTTAAAGTAATAACTCCAGCAGGATTGGCTGATGTAAGAGCAGCTTTTATGTGTATTATCAATAAAATACAAAAATAGTAAGACACTTATTTTTACTTTTAATTAATAGTTAGTACAATAAATTATACTTTCTAGCTGTAATTCAAATCCAAAACCTCCAAGTCAGATGAAAATATTGTTAGCTGGCTCTGATAGTTTTGTTAACTATGTACTACGACAATATGTTGAACAATTATCTTTTAAGCCTCCTGATTGGATTAATTTTATTAAATTTTATATCA
This sequence comes from Daktulosphaira vitifoliae, assembly GCF_025091365.1. NCBI lineage: Eukaryota > Metazoa > Arthropoda > Insecta > Hemiptera > Phylloxeridae > Daktulosphaira > Daktulosphaira vitifoliae. Next base: position 32,011,191 of record NW_026099573.1, on the reverse strand, counting down.
TACCCTTAGGTGAGTTTTTTTTTTTTTTTGTCAAAATCTATTAAATTTAAATATTTTACAGACATTTATTAGTATTAAACATAAATAAATTTTTGTTTATAAAATTTTATTTAAAAAATTAATTTAAAGTACTTTTCAATACTATTTTTTTTTTTAATTTTTAAAACTACAAAAAAACAAGTGCAAATTTTGATAACTTTGTTTTGTGCATTATTAATATACATGATATAATTTTTACTAAGTGTATTCTTTTGGCCATTAGAAATAAATATATTGAATATTTTTAGTTTTAACTAATATTTTTGATGAATTTTAATTATATTCGATAAACCACAAATGATAAATAATTTATATTATGTAAAATATAAATATTTATGTATAATAAATGTATGCTTAGGAATAAATACTCTATCAAGATATTTAGGTACAGTTGATAGCTACTATGGTTCTACATTTCTTTTCAAAGAAGATTATTGGAAAGAACAACTTGAATGTGGTGATGGATTGGATATCATAAGTAAAATAAAAAATTATTTAATGGAAGCTTCAAACACTATTCAATTTCAAATCGCTGAAGCTATGCTTTCTTATAAAGAAAAAAGGTAATTATGAAAATTCTTAGCACTCCTAAGATTTTTAGACCTTCAACATCTCTCCATTTTATATTTTTGAAACACTTTTAAAACATTCATATTACAAGTTGCAAGAGGAGGAAATTCTAAAACTAATTAGATGACTAAGGTTATTGACCACTAGTTTTTCAAGTGGACAATTGTAATACACCATTACTTAGATGACATTTTGAAATTTTCAAAATCTCATAATAACTAATCTTAAATAAAATGATTATTTCAAATTATTTAGATATAATTAGATTAATAATTTATTTTTCATTAGAAAAAATTTAACTAAAATTAGATAAAATTAATTTTTTGATATACAAGTTCTAGTTAGTAAAATCATGGTAGCTTTGCATTTTGGTTAAAATTATTAGATGTACAGAGTGCTTCGGACCTAACTGACAACATTTATAACTTTTGATACAATTATCATTTTGTTGAAATTTTTTTAATAGTGCAGTATACTTAGACTATGTTTAAATAATGTTCTTTACTACTTATCACTAATAAAAAAAAAATTTATCAGGATCAAAAATTATTAGCATTTAGTCAGTTTAGTTTGTGCCACTTGTATTGAATATTATCCACAATTAGAAGCATTGTTTCAGTTTTGGAAAAAGGCATTTCTATGAAATGTCAAACAAATATTTGTATGTTAATTACATTCACTACTGTATCACCATGCATTACAATATATCAACTTAAAGATAATTGATATAAAATTTTTACTTGTATCTTATTCACAACATCAATATATTAGATAAAAATGAACATTCATTCTTCAAAATATAAAAATAACTACAAACTAATATTAATGTTGTTAAAAGTTGATAAAGTATGACTTTATGTATTATTAGATGATCTGTAGTATTTTACAATAAATATTTTTTACAAAAAGCTAATTAATTCAGCACACATTTTTCGACTGTGTGTAAATGACACCCTGCTCCCACAAATGATGTCGTTATTCAAAATTATCATTGTACTCATAAGGATCAATAATTTAATTTTAATATCCATTTTAGATTTAAAATTACAGTTTTAGCTTTGAAGAAAATTATCACCTTTTAAATTTATTTATAAATTTTAATTTTTCTAGTTCCGATGATGAAGCTTCACAAATATTTATACCATTTGTTAATGTAAGTATTTTATGATTTAAAAAATTTCTCTATTATTTTATTTCTATAAATTGTTTTATATATATATATAACAATTAATTATAGTTTTGATAATAAAGTTATATTTTTGTACATACTTTTTCAAAACCCATTATTTAAAATTCTTTGTATGTAATTTATCAATTTATTTTGACAGGATGTAAGGATTTGTATGGGTGAAATGTTATTATGCTCAAATGATGATGAACAACCTCCTAGTATCCTAGACCGTAAATCTATAATTGATAAAACTACACCACCCAACTCTCCAAATATTGGAATGCAATTCATACCACCTCATACTAAACAAGTCAATTGGTAATTATATTATATTAATAATTTTTTACTACATATTTTGTAAGAATATTTATATTATGCCCATTTATGAATAAATTTGTTTAATAACTTAAAAATATAATAAGAAATTGCATGAAAAATAAGAAAGGAAATAACATGCAACATTATTGAAGGGTAATTTTTGTGTAGTAAGAAATAAAATTTTATTATTGTATTAATAATAGATTTAAGTAAAAGTTGATTTTATTTTTAGGGAAACTTGTGAATCTTTAGAATTACAAGTTGATTATTGGTTGGTACCTAATAGCAATAAAGAAGTTCCAGCTCGAAATAATGAACCAACTAATAAAAGAATGGATACAAAATTTACACTCAAGAATGGTTTTAAGAGTTTACATATTTCTAGATTATTTTTAAACAATGATGAATCATTAGCCTTTTTGACTGTGAGCTACATAAAAGAAAAGAAACAAAAAAGTGAGTCTTTTTTTTTTCATATTTATTATTTAAATAATTTGTGAAACAATTTTTTTTTGTCTTTTTTAATTAATAATTTATGAAGTATTTATTATGTTCATCTATTTCTTATAATTGTATCAACTTTTTTTTTTTTTTTAATAGAATTTTTCAAAATTAAATAGTTTATTTATTAAAGAATAATTTAATTAAGATAATTACTGGTTAATAATATATTTTTGACCAGTGTTTAAAAATTTAAAGTAATGGCTGGAAGTGAAGAGCATATAGATAGCACCAAAAATAGTTAATTTCTTAAGATTTTTTGATTAGTTATGTAAGTAACTGGATTACATGCTATAAACTAAATTTGTGTGCAATAATGCACATTAAAAAAGTAATAGACCGTAGAAAAAAATATATTTTAATTAGTTAAAATTTCCTATAGTGCTATTGTTGAGTTGTGTAAATAAATTTTTTGACTGTAGGTAATCGACATTTTTCTCATTTATTAAAAGTTAGATGTTTGTAAATTATAGAAAATAAGCTTGCAGCTTTTAATATTTATACATATTTTCTGTTCACTTTTTTTTGGAATAATTAGATACTATAAAATGGAATGTATCTGGTGAATCTAGTTGGTTTTTGGGATATTTTTGTTAATCAGCTATAAGTTCCAAATATATTAGAATTAGACTCAATGTTAACTAATATTTCGAAGTACTTCCAGTCCTATGATTGTTATAAATAATTGACAAGAATATTTTGAACATCCATCCAGTATACCCTATGACTCATTACACCCTATTTTATGGTATTTTTAGGGTAGTACTTGAATTTAATTATGTAGGTTAGAAGAAAATAACATTGATTATAGTTTTAAAAATGTTTTGTTACATAAGGCTTAGTTAAAAAGAGATTTTTAATCTAATGATATCATAGAATCCCTAAGATAAATAAAATAAAAATATCCTTACTTTAATATATTTCTTGTGTAGTTTTTAAATCTATCTAATTTTTATAAATTATTGTTTACACTTAGTATCTATTGTCTTTAAAATGAAAATTGATTATTGAATTTATTTAATTTTTCTTTTTTAGTTATGCGATTAGGAAAGAAAAAAGAAAAAGAAAAAGATTTAGAACCAAAAAATCAAGTGATTGATAGTGTATTACGACTAATTTGCTCACCAAAAACACAAAACTATCCACTTACTAGTAAGTTATAACTTTTATTACGATATATTTATTTTACGATTTTTTAAAATAAATTTGTATAGTATCGATTGATGGTTATGAATGGAGTGGAGTAAAATTTTTCCAATTATCATCTCAGTGGCAAACTCATATCAAGTATTTTCCTGTTGCGGTTTACTCATTAGACTACCAACCAAGAAGTTTACCTCATTTAAATCACCCTATTTAATAATTTTTAATATATAGTAAAATATATATCTAAACATTATAATGATTATGTTAATATCAATACTATTTCAATATTTTTTCCTACTAGTATTGAAACAGAAATTTATGGACATAATGGATCATGTATTTCTTTTTGATTATCATTGTACCTATATAACACTGTCAATAAATTTATTTTGGTTGTGTGTTTGAATGATTACCACATGGTTATATGTAATTTTATTCTAACTTAAGTATTGATTATTGTTGTAACTTAAACCACAATTTTATATTAGTTTTATGCATATATATATATATATATATATATATATATGTGTGTATATTCATAAATTTATGTAAACATAAATTATATTATATTACATACATTTTTATGTAATATATGACATGTTTGTATAAATAGAAAATTACTTTATCTTATATAAAGTATTAAGTATTATTAGTGAGACTTTATACATTCAACATTTTTATCATAACCAAAGACTTCACATTTTAACGTACCTTATTAATAGTATAAATTTATTTGTGATTTTGTAGTTTTAATTACAAAGAATTTTTTTATGAATATAATTTTTATAATTAATAATATATATATATATATATATCAAAATGGTTTTCCAATCTTTTTACTTATACTTAAGTTCTTTTATAAAACACAATTTAATTGGTTTTGAAAGTAGTAGTATATTATTTATATTATGATCTATGTAAGTAAACTAATAAATAAAATAAAAATTTACGATGAAGATTTCAAATATTTAGAAATAATATCTCTTCTGGCAATTTGAAAATGATTTTCATATACTTTAATTGTAGATTCATCATAGTATGTATTATATTTTTTCCAATCTTTTCTTTTAGATGGATCCTTTACCTTATCATTTAAAGTAATATTGCACATTAAACCTGAAAATATAACATTATTTTAAAATAATTACAAAGGTGATGAAATTAAAGACGCCAGGTAAAATAATAATATTGCCTTTACAGCAAATACATACTGAATTTTAATTAAACTATCTCGTTTAGAATATTAATAAGTACAAAGATGATGCACTGATGTGAATTTTTACTTTTACAAAAACTATTAATTACAAATTTAATAAAAAATACTATAAATTATTTAATATGGAAGTGTTTTTTTTTTTTGTAAAATCTTAGGTTTTATAGGTCAATACTAAAAAAGCACTATATGAAATATGTAGGAATAAATACTATAGAATAACTTTATATACAAAATAGTTTTTACTTGAACATCCTATAAATCAAATAAACATTTTTTTTTCAGGAACTCCATTTAAAATTGTATTGCCATAATAGTAAATGTAAATTATAAAATGTTGGAATTTAAAAATTAAATATTTATTGTTGATTTATTAGAAAGTAATCATATGTATATATAATAGGTTCAACAAATAAAAAATTATAAGACCAAATTGTTAATTTTCCTTTTTTTCTATCAAATTATCAAGTTAAAAATAGGGGTTCCCTTTTAAGAAAATTTTAATTAAGAATTCTTATCCTTGAAGGGATTAAAAAAAAATATTTAACTTTATATTATTATAGTTTTTTGAAGTCAATTTTTACTTAATAAAAATTTTTAATTCTCAATAATTTTTAAAAATTTAGCGTCTTACTAAATTTAAACACCTATACATAGAATAAATTAAAAAAAAAAATTCTTCCACCTCTCTTCAACATATATCCATTTATGTTTTTTAAATGTTAACTCGTATATTTAATCTAAATATTATAGAAAATCATCTAGATAAGAAGAAGCCTAGTCAATAAAACTTTTGAACCAGAATTTAGGGATATTAATATTTCAAAATAAAGACTAAAGGTGAGACCTAATTTTATTTAATAATAAACATTCTGCATCAGTTAATCCTTCCACTTAGTTATAAAAATAGTAATATTGACTGTTTTCAGACTATAATTGGTATGAGTACTATATTTATCAACAATTTTTTTTTCCCTGAAAGTAACTTATAGGTACTTAAAATCAATCAATATATGGTTAAGAAACCAAGTCAATTGAAAAGGCTGCTATGGCTTTAAAAAACCGTTTAAAGAATTAAATAAAAATTTTAAATTAGGTATGCATTTTATACGTGACATGTCTCAGACTTTTTAAACAATTTGTAAGTAAATAATATTTTAAATATACATTACCTGCTTTATGTGCCATGGAAACCATTTTACTAATTCTTTTTTGTTGAGTTCGACATAGACCAGTTATTCGTTGTGGCATCATACAACCATCAGGTCTAACAAACTGACTTAAGATTAATACATCCTTTAAAAAAAATAATTAATAGGTTAAATTAACCTATACACAATTATAATAATATTAAATAATAAAAATACTACATACAGTATGTTTAACATCAAGATTAAGACGACATAATGGACAGCATTCACTAGGTATTTTAATTAAATATTTAGTTCTAGGTGATTGGACTTGAACTCCTTCAATAGTCAATGTATTATTGCTTCTGGTCGCTTTAACTAGTATAAAAACTTTAAATTATAGTAATATTTTAAATAATCAAAAAATTCAAAATAAAGACATACTTTCTTTCAATTGATTAGCCACAGTAGTATGTATACTATTGCAGGAATTCTTTAGATTAAAAACTGTCATACGTTGTAGTGTCGATAAAGCACTAAGTATCGATACTTTTAACATAATTAAAAAATATTAATTATACTATACGCTTATTACACATGAAAATATTTTCAAATAAACCTGGTTTTGTAAGGTTTAATGTAATTTCCTATGCGTGTTAATCATAGAACAACAATCTTTGTGTTAATAGTATCACAGAATACTTTTAGATAGTACTATCTTAGTTTTGTTGTTAACATAACTTAAAATATTTAACTATAACCAAATAAAGGTAATGTTAGTTTGGAAGTAATTATTGATGACATATATAAGTTATGTAAAAACAAAATTATCAAATATTATTTACTCATTGCAATCGTTTTAAGTAATAAGTATAACTTAACCAGAAAATACAAAATTTAATATATTATTATATAATATTTATACATTACAAAATAAATATTCTAGAATTATAAAATTAAATTTCTTTAAATCTTATTTAGTAATAACTTCATAGGGTAACGGCTCTAGTTATTAGGACAATAACCATTTTTGGCAATTTAGTTGCATCAAATGATATATTAATATTTTCAATTATTATTATATCTTCTATTTGGAACCTTGAAAATGACTAAAAAATATTTGCAAAATAATGGTATCATTACCCCAGTATAAAATAAACAGTTTTTTTAGCAGTAAAACTAAAATTATTGTATAACAAGTTATTTTTTTACTTTTGTTAAGTTCAATAAATTGATTGCGCTTAGTTTTTAGAGCTTACGTTCAAAAAACCTAGACTTAATTAACATTTCAATTTTTATTTCATGCCCATTTTAATAAAAATAGTGTAATTAATAGCCCACTTAATAATGTTACCTATTTTTATTTCATGACCATTTTAATAAAAACAGTATAATTAATAGCCCACTTAATAATGTTACCTTTTTGTAATTTATGAAATTTGATTTTTTTGCTATAATAAAATAAATTGAAATATAGTGATTTAAGTTGTAATCTATCAATTACAAAATTATGTTTTCTTAATAAAATTAAGTAAAACAATAAATTAATTATTGTATGCACTATTTGTAACACTCTTTGTGAACATTATTAAATAAATAAAACAAAAAGATTTTTTTATTATGATTGAAATTAAAGAAAATAGTCATGCTTGTATAACATGCTAAACAAAATAAGTAAATTCATATTAATATAAAATAATTTTAAAAAAAGAGCTATAGTTAAAACAGATAAAGTAACATAGACTTTTGGTTATATAACACAAGGTGAATACACTAATTATCATTTTTAAAAACAACAATATATAAATATAAATACATTTTTTAAATTGAAAATTATAACAATCATAACAAAATATTAAACATAAAATTTATGTTTATTTTGTATTTAATACGCTACCATTAACATGAAGGAATTAACAGATAATTTTCAATATTAATAATTTTTATATAATCTATATTTTATGTCTTTGATTTCAATTTAAAATTATTGATAAGTTAATTTTAAAACTTAAAAAACAAAATTACAGGTCTCTTAAAATGTTTAGAAAAAATTAGCCATATTCACAAAGAATAATTAAGTACACTTAATTTTAATCGTAGAATTTAAATTTATTGTAAGTTTGCACTTGTTAATAATATATAATAAGTACTTTATTATAATTACACATCAGATTGGTCTAATAGTGAAATTTGAATCTATTTAATTTTTAATTAATTGAGAATATACCACAATTATTAAAAAAATTAATATATATTATAAAAATTTCAAATAAAAAATAAAATAATGTATTTAAACAAAATTTACTTTTATATTATTTTATTATTAGAATTGATAATTTATCTATTCTAAGTTTTAGTATCATTAAGTAGTAAATATTTTTGTTACCATAAAAGATTCCTCTCTACTATCAAATCTCTCATTAAAAATTCAATAATTGTACATCTATTTAAATTTTATTAATTCCAATTTAATAAATAGAAACTACAGCTTATTTAGTCAGTAATTTTAATCAGTCTTTACCAAATTGAGCATATTATAAACAATTGTTTCAAAAAAAAAAAAACAATGAGGATTATAATAATAAAATTTCCAATAATATCCTCATACATTTTACATGTATTAAACAGACTATTTAAATATTCATTAGATAGATAAATATTTATCAGTCGCTGCTTTAAAACTTATCAGTTGTATATATATTTCATATTAAATAAAGCTCAATGAATTTGAAACAAAACATTTAACAATAATCCATAAAATTTTTGTTTACGAGTTATTAATAAAAGAAATACAATAAAAATATAAATCCTCAGTAAAAACTACTTTGATTTTGCAATTATTAATTACAGGTCTTCAAATATACAGAGCAACTAAATTGTTGGTAATATATCAACAAGCATATAATGTGTATGGTTCTCAAATTAATTTAAAGTAATTAATTAAATAAAACATATTTACATTTTGTATATGGAATACTGAGTACATTTAAATGTGAGGTAGATTTGAATTCATTAATTAAAAATAGTTGAAGGGATAAATTAAGTCACATAAAATTAATATATAAAATGTTGGGTACAATATCTTCTGTATTACATATAAACATATTTATCACTACAAATAGTATTGTTTAATCAATTAAAACCACACATTCAAATGTTCCCCAATTTTTTTACATATAGAATTAAAATATAAAAGAAAAACAAGTGAATTACCTATGATGAAATAATTTTATAAATATTACTGCTATACAGAGGATAGATAAAGAATTGATAAAAGTTCTACCAGTTACACTAATTTGTTGGTAACATATTTTTGAGAAATAAAATTTAATTAATAAAAGACTGAAAAAAATAAATTATACATTTTAACAATAATTTTACAACAGGATAAAATGTCAATAATTAATTTAAATAAAAGAATATATTTAAAGAATATAAAGCTAAATTTATACAAAATTTAATTGACTTTTAAGATTAAATTTATAAAAATTCAACATGATTGATAAAAACTGATCAACACTCATTATAATATAATAAATTTTAAACCAGAATTTTCAATATTTCTGTGATAAGTAAAAATTTCACTTTAATTTTTTATAAGAGCATAAAAAAGTTAATTAATTCAAGTGATTTTAACTATTACTTTCACATTTAGGTTAATTGAAATTATCACACAATAAATATACTATTTTAATAGTTGAACATATACTACAGATAATAATAAGTAAAACAAAAATAATTATAATTAGAAGTTATAATATAAATAATAAAAATAGGTTAAATATTATTTAAACATTTTTTTCTGCACAATGGTAATTAAATTTTATAATATTAATTTTAACTATAACAAAAAAAAATTACATGTAAAACTAAAAACTTAAATTTGGTTATTGCATGTTTAAATGAGTTTAAAAATAAATAAAATGAAATATTGAAGTAATACGGTAAAAAAAAAATACAAAGAAATTATTAAGAGTTCTAAATTAGTAGTAAAATATAATTAGAGATCTAGAAATAGGATACAAAAACCATGTAAATTATAAAATCAATAATCCATACATTTGTCAATGGGTTTAAAAAAATATATGATTTATTCTTTTTTTTTTCCATTAACTAATGAACTACAATAGGAGGCATTTGTTAATGGAACTAATGAAGATGAATCAAATGATAAATCATCTTGAATTTTTCGGGGAATTTTGTAAAACCACTCTCCAAAACGTTGAGGATCCATATTGGACAAGACTTCTAAAGATTTATTAAAGGGTAAAGTCTTGAATTTAATAATATGATCATTTAATTTAGATAAACTTTCTTGAACATACTGCGTACTTGGACTAATATTTGGAATACATGTAAAAGTTGGATGATAATTGATATCACAACTGCGTTTTTGATGTAAATTAGGTTGTTCAAATGAAAACATTAAATTTTTTAACTTTAATTTAGTATCTCCTTCACTATTACTAAAACTTTCTTTTCTAACAACTCGTATATACCTACGTACTATTGGACTAGCATTTATTGGTGTAGTTTTAGTACTACAATTATCAGAAGAATAACTTCTTCCATCATTTACTGTATCATTATCTATAGCGTTATAAACACGTTTAAGCCGAATTATCACAGGAGGCTTGTTCATTTTATTTTGGTCATCATATAATATATCACTACTTTTATTTGGATAAATATGACTATTAATAACTTCGACCTTATATATATCTTTAGATGAATTTTTTTGGCGTACTTTTCTTTTTCTTTTGATTTTTTTATAATTTATTTCCTCTTTTTCTTCTAAGCATGATGATAAAAATTCAGTTTTTCGTTTTTTTTCTGGGGTATAAGAAATATTAGTGTCTGAACAGCATTTTCGTTTAAGCTTTGATAGAGGTTTCTCCTCGACAGTACTGCTTTCATACAAAGATAGCTGAAATAAATAATTAAGTTATAATTATTAACAAAAATGCTTTTTACTCCTGATCTTACAAAAGATCCTATGAAATTCTATAAGAAATAGAAATAGAATTATTAACATTTTTTACAATTAACTTTTTTTCATCAAACATTTTAATTTCATTACTAAAAACAGCACTATTAGACTAAAATACTGATTATAATTATAATTACCATATTCTTTTCATTATCATTTGAATCTGTATCCACAATTGTGTTAGCAGAATCATCTAATTCACTTTTCACAATAGATGTTTCTAGTTGCATTTGAACATTTGTCTCTGAATAACTAGGCAAACTGTTTAAAAATAGTACAAAATCCTTTATAAATAACTATTTGATATTACAAAGATAATATTTTTTATCTATTTTATTTACTTTTCAGGAGAAATTTGGTTAAAAATCATGCTGAGAGGCCGTTCATTAATTAACTCATCGAGTTCTTGAAATTTATTTTCATCTTGACTTTCTCTTAAATGTTTTTTTGTATTGATATGCTCCTTATAATTCATAAAAGGGACATCACATAATTCACACATTCCACCAATTTCTGAAGTACTAGAATTATTAAAAATATGCATAAATTTCAATACTTAAACTATACAGATACTATTTTTACCTATATTGGTCAGAGGAATACTCTTCTCCACTTTTATCAATTTCAAAACTTTGTTCAGGTGGAACTTTTAATTTTTTTTTACATAATGTATCACCAAGATCTGGCCACTTGGGAATAAATTCAAATACAGGACATTGACCTTGATCCATTGATTCTATTTTTAAGCTTATTTTTCCTCTAAGAACACTAGCTACTTTATCAACAGGACTTTTGCTAACTCTATGTTTTTTCAATAATGATTTGAGCCATTGTTGAAACTAATTGAAGAATATTTTTAATAGGTAATAAGATTTCAACCACATAATTTAGGCAAAACTTACTTGTTTGGGAGAAAATATTCGTACATTTAAAAGTGTTGCTTTGCTAATAAGATCAAAAGATTTATTTTGTTTTGAAGATGGCGTATTTGGTATATTTTCAATAGTATTTCCATGCTGAAATAGTATTTTAAATTTTATAAAAATTATTATTAAACATTTAAAACAACCCAAAAGAAGATATTTAACATTAATCACCTCAGAGTCGTTATTTTCTAAAGATTTTTCATTGTTTCTTAGATCTGATATTAAATAACTAGTATTTTTCTCTAAAGATTGAAGAATTTTCTATCAAAAAATGCATTTGTTAATTAAAATTAAAAAAATAATTTATTACATTTTAAACTTACACCTCCATAAGCATTTATGAGTTTTTCGACTTTTGAACTAATTATATTATTTACTATGTCAATTAAAAATGTTTTATCATTAAGGATTGACCGTTTATTTTTATTTGCAGCATCTAAACATAAACATTTGAATGCAATTTAATAAAATTATTCTTTTTAAACTAAAACTATTTCTAAAATATTTATTTCAAAGGAAAATTATCTAGTTTTAAAAATGTTTGTACTCTATTCATATATTTATTATTATGGTTTAGTTTAATGATAAAATAAATAGAGGTTATAACACAAAAAATGTTAGATCCCATATTTGCCTACGAGTTTATATTTTAGCATTTTTTTTTTTTTGGCAGCTGAAGCTGCATTTCAATAGAAAAACAATTACATAATTTTTATAAATATCTAAATAATTTTTTTGATTTTAAAGAAGTCTCTTAAATGCAATAAAACAAATATTGTATTTTTTTATATATTCATCAGTAATCATCTATCAGTAATCAGACTATTTTACAAACCTTAAATTATTAATTATCCAAAAAATTATTATACCTATTAAGAGTAATTTAAATATAATAATACATACTTCCACAAGTTCATAAAATAAGACTACTTAAGCACTAAAGATAAATATGAAAAGTAAAATAAAAAGATGTTTGACTAATATAGACTTAGAAATTAAAGAAAATATTTTTAATATTTTTAACTGTAGAGATTTTGTAACTTATTAAAATATATAATAATAAGTAAATATTTCATATATATATATATAACATTAAATTTGATTAAAAATTTACCTTTTTGCTCAAGTGATGGTTGCTGCTGCTGATTATCAATACTCATCTTTTTAATTTTTCAAGGATAAGTTATATCAAATAACATATACTTATTGTATGTAAGTTTGCAATAGGCAAACAATATATAGAGAATGAATTTGGTTTAAATGTATTAGTTATTTAAAGAGATAACAAAATAGTTTTACAAAAGTAAAATAAGTTAATTGTAATTAAAAAATATCGGACTGTTTGTCTTGACTAATACTTATGATAAACATGCAACCTAAATTAACGCGCAATGTCCTATAAGGACTTGATTAAAATATAATATGGATACAAAAGTAATGGAGCCAAAAAATAACTTAAAAATTATTTTATTTGGACTAGATTAAAATTTTAAAAATTTCATACAAAAATTTCAAATTTTACACTAAAATCGTTTGAATTATTGTTTATCTCACAAAAATTTAACGCGTTACGGACACTGCTGTGTTATACCTTCATCGTTATTTGTTATCCTAACGCGATACGATTGATTACGCGACTTTGATTTCATTGGCTTACAAATTGTACCTAGTAATGTGGTCCATTTTCATTTGGTCAAAATCAAAGTGTACGAAAAATGATAGAAGTCCTAAGAAAAAAATAAACCATAACGAACTGAAAGATTTAAATGAATAAAATGTTATGAAATTATTTCCTTTCATTATGATCAATAATTGCCTAAATAAAGTGCGGCTAAAAATGTTTAACCTATTTTTAAATTCATAAAAATATTGCTTTAACTACAGACTAGGACAGTGAAACGGGTGATTTTAAAATAAATAAAAAAATAATAATTATATTTTAACTAATTTTTTCATATCACCTGAATGTATATTTAAAAGTATTTTAAATTCTTAATTTTTTATTAAATAAGATAAAATAACACTTATTGGCGTGCCCTTGAAACACGATAATGATATAGCCAAAAAATAATTATTGGTATATTTATGCATTTTCCAGGACATTTGTATCACTTTTTCTCATATTCTTATTTAGAAATTATTAGGCGTCTACAATATGGTTTCTCATACTCATTTTCTTAATATAACCCACCCCTATTTCTTCCATAAAAAAAATACTTTTCATTAAATCAAATAAACAGATGGTATAGATTTTTGTTGGAGGTTGACAAAAAAACCCACTTACAATGTACTGGCTTTATGACATCACAGTAAAGTTCCGATGAACTTTTCTTGATTGAGCTCCTATTTTTATAAAAAGTTTATTAAATTATAATAACTTAATTTTATAAATTCCCGAGTAATAAAAAGGTAATTAATCCTCTTTTCGAAAAAATATTTGTGGCTATGCCATTGTTATTAAGTATGCCCTTGAATACGTTAATTTTTATAATAACTAAATAATAGTTCTTAAAATTCTATGTAAATTGTCGTTTTCTCTATTTAGTGAAAATTTTAACCAAGCCAATTCAATAAATAATAAGACTATAATTAGACTAGTCAAAAGCATCAAAATTATACGGACGCCTATGGATGATTAAGCACACTTATAAACTACCCAGTGTGCAATATCAAGTTTATTATGCGTTTAATAAACATCAACAATTCCACCATAGACGGTCTATTTAAGAGCTGCCAATGGTTTACTATGGAGCATTATAACCGTTTATTAACCATTGATGCACCTACCATATTTATTTACAGAAATAACGCTTATTTTACTAATATAAGTATCTTAAAACTTATACGTATTTTAAACGTTGAATATAGTTAACTTATCAACACATAATATTCATTTAATTTACTCATATATAAGTAGATTAAATGAATATTAAATATATTTTGTACTTTCTTTCTACTTCAATTATATATATTTTTATCACTACATTATCTGAATAAAACAGTATGTAATGTACTTAAAATAAACATAAATTAGTCAATCAAAATAAAACCATATAAATTACACTCGAAAATAATGTTCTTGAATTTTTTTTATTAAAAAATGATATTAACAAATTAATGATATATAAATATTCCCTAATAATAATAATAATTTATATATATCAAACTATAAGGTTTTTTTTTTCATTTTTTCTGTTGCTGGCTTGTCTGAGCCACTGACCTAAGTAAGTCTTATATTCTGTTTCTGTAATATTTTGTAAAACATAAACAACATCTGAAAAATTAATTAATTAAATTATAGTTATTATTATTAGTAGTAAGAATATAACACAGGTAGATGATAAGGCTATAACCCTCCCCACCATTGACCATAGTACACATAATATTTATAATAAACAGAGTAACACTAAGGATTTAGGTGATGAAAAAAAAAATGTGAGGTCCTAGAAATTTAGCTTCCGATTAAATAAAACTGTGTAAACTACCGAAAACTAAAAAAAATTTATACTTGATTACATTGATAAAAGCATACATTATTTATGTGGGGAGGTGATTTCATCAATCTCTTTCATTGTTTTTTATTATTTGTTTAACAAATGGAATTTTGAAACTAATAGAAATAGAAAGTTAATTTTTACCGTAAAATAAAAGTTTTTAATTTCAAAATTTGATAGCGTGGATAACATAATTAGTGTGATTATATAGTGTATTACAGTAGGGCTCAATATACTTAAAACATGTTGAGCAGTAGACATTTTTTAGTGGGTTTAGTTTGTACTAGTGTATGTGTAGTCCCTTGTGCTAAATACCTACTTTATGTATTGTAATGTTGGTTACATTTGCTGAACTAAAAATTATTAAGGATATTGTCTTTAATTGGATATAATAGCACAATATAAATATAAAACACAGGTTTTTCAAATCTAAGAAATAAGTGTTTTAGGATTAATTAGGAAGTTTTTAAAAGTTTTCATAATTTAATTTAAAAATAAAATGTTGGTTACCTTGAATTAATTTTGACATTTTGTAATTATTAAAAGATAGTTTTAGTCCTTTTCCAGTTACATTGAATGTTTCAGCTATTTCATTTGTCATTACCTTTCGCAACACATTGTAGGTAGTTTTTGAATTTAACTTGCTAGAACCGACTTTAAGTAAAGTTCTTTTCTGAAATTAAAAAATTATATCTTATAGAATATTATATTGAAAAATAAATGTACAATCAATAAAAAAAATACCATTGCTTTTTCATAAATATTGTTATCTGTTAGTTTTGATTCATAGTCATTTAATTCATCTAACGTACTAAAGGGTAAAATTAAATTTTCTTCTACTAATGAACTTTCAGAAGACCTCTTATTAACTCCTTGATATTCTATTTGTCTTTGCAAGTCTTGGATGTCAATTTTTATAACATCAAGTGTTCGTTGTATACTTTGATACTGCTCTGAAACTATGTATAATATATTTTTTTTAATTACTATTTATTATAATATAAAAAAATATTGTATTGATTATTTTTCATAAAATTATTGAAGTATTTTAATTACTTTCTTTAAAAAAGTGAAAGATCTGATGATATTCATTATTTTGGCTACCACCTATGTCTATCACCTTGTTATCTGACTGAAAAACAGGTGGATGAGTATTTTCAGTATTGACTTGTGAAATAACTGTAAAATTTTTTTTTACATATTTTTTAACAACTCCCTAGTTATAAATATTTGTAAAAATTATTATATATAAACTGAAAAAAGCTCCAGTAACTAGAGAAATATTAAGAACAATAATTTTGAATAAAAAACCTTTTTTGGACAACTCTAATATGTTGTTTTTATAATTTAAGGTATAATGAAAAAAATTATTACCCTAATGGTCAAAGGATCAATAAAACAGACAGGTTCATTTGGTTGTGTTAGACTTTCTTCGACAAAAATAGATTACATTAATAAAAGAATGGAAATTATAGCACCATCTTTAAGCACAGATTTTGTTCGCATACCACTGTCACTAAATAGTTATACTGATTTTAAGGCAACTGAATTTAGACAAATTATGATGTATTCAGGTGCTTTGATATTTAAAGATATAGTGCCTGAACCAATTTATAAGAATTTTATTGCTTTTTACTGTGCAATGCGAATCCTTGCATCACCAAAAGCAACAGAAAAAAAAGAAAATGATGTTGCAACATCATTAATTAAGTACTTCTTTCAAACATTTGGTATAATTTACGGGCCATTTTTAATATCATATAATGTACATTCCTTACTTCATCTTCCCAACGATGTACTAAAATATGGTAACATCAATTACTTCAATGCTTTTTGGTATGAAAACTATTTGGGCAGATTAAAAAAGTACTTAAAATCTGGACGTTATGCTATAACAGAAATGTATAATAGAATTACAGAAGACAGATCAGCACGTGATGAAAAATTTTTACTTACCTCAAAAGATTTTCCCATTTATAGAGAAAAACATAATAATGGACCTTTACTACATATAACAGGAACTTATGAACAATTTATGTGTATTCAATTTGAACATTTTAAAATACAAATAAGAACTAAAGAAAAAAGAAGTAAATTTACCCATCGTGATGATTGTATAATAGTGAAAGACCAAAATATTATTATATTTGTTGTGGAAAATCTTGTTAAACAAAATAATTGTATGCACTTTGTAGGGCGGAGATTTCTTTTCATTAATGAACTTTTCGGCAAGGCTGATGACATCAATATTTCATCATTCAATGTTGGGGTATATAAATGTAAAAGTTTGGGACAACTAGAGATCTTTACTTTTAATCATGAAAACGGTTTTAATAAAGCCTGTATAGTATCAAATCCACTACACAATGATGTGGAGAGTTTTGTAGTTTTTAAAATATTGCATACATGAAATACTTAGTAATATGAATAAAACATTTTTAACTGTTAATGTAATCCTTAGTTGTAGTATAAACTTCAAGACATCATTTGCATTTTTCATATTTATTCCAACATACGAGAAAATGGAATTAAGTTTGTAGAACTACTTATGATTAATCTTTAATAGTTTATATTAATTAGTAAATGCTAGTGACGATTGCTATACGTATATAAAAAATTAAGCAAAATACTCGAAATGGATAAAAATGTTGTCGTGATATAACATTGACTATGAATTATTATTGATAAACGGTATTGATAAAAGTAATTTGTAATAAACACACGACTTTTATACCACGGTAAATTACGCTTAGTTTACAATAGCTAGTTTATAATTTACCAAAATGTTTCACCAATTAGTTTTTGAATATACAAATCTTTTTTATATACAAATCAAATTTTATTAGGGTAAATAACGTATTCATTAATGAATATATTACTATTTTCTAATATTAGAGAAAGTAATTTAAAAAACATCAAACATAAATATATACATATATATATATATATAACGAATCAACGTTGAATTATTGTATAACAAACAAATTAATCTAAACATTTTTTTTTTTTAATATACGCTTGAATAAACGTAAAATAAACAACTTCCTTCCATCGTAATATATACCAACTATTATCTGGCGAAAACATGTTGTTTCATTGTATAATTAACAGATAAATATAAAGAAAAATTTGCTTAAAAATATACCGTGGATTAAACATAAAATCCACTATTTATAACCGTCGTATTAGTTGCATTATACACCATCTAATAATTAGCTGAACGATAATTAATTATTAAATAATACGAAAAAAAAATATAAACCATCCACAGCTTTAAAATACACGGTGGATTTAGTGTTTACAAACGTATATTCCACAATGATGCACACTGGGTAATAACCAAATTGCCGACGCTGTATAAACAGGACCTGAAAGGAAACCATTTTTAACTGAAAAAAATTCATGTAATATTGATATTAACCATACTCCCTTAATGTTGTCCAAAATACTCTCACATCTGTAAAAGATAAAAAATCCGAGCAATACTGTGCAATAAGCATGTATAATTGAAGAGCCTTACACCAAACAAGATAATTCCATTTTTTAAAACTTTTGAAAGCCAAAATATTAAAAAACGTATATTTATCATATAGTTTAGGTAATTATTTAATTTTAGATAAATATATTCAATGTTTTCATCTTAACTATGAACGTTCAAAATCTGAATTTGAAAAATAATACAGTTATTTTATACATGGAGCCTTTTAGTTTATCAACTATTTTTTATATAGCTTCATATTTTAGTTTCAATGCGCGTAATTGAGAAGCTATTGATTTTACTCTACATGTTTTTTTGTGCCCGTTATACGCGATTAGTTCCTTTTTCTTTGGCTTATCACACTTTAAATGTGTAATCTGGTCATAGTATTTTTGTTTTATGTATTCAGTAATTACCAAGTAACGGATCAAATATGTACTGTTATGTACCGGTCCAAACTATGGTCTATTCAAGATAATAATTTACTATTGTGATAATTGCTGGGATAAATCAGTGGAAAATGATCTAATGCTAAAGATCAAATGAATTCGTTAATACGGTAAAATGAGGACTAGAGATGACAAAACATAAATTGAATAATAGGTGCAGTCATTAATCTATGGCACGTAATTCTAATCAATTGTTTATAACTGTATAACAAGGGTACACTTGCGTTTATTATGGTCATAAGTATAAAATTAAGTATGATTTGTATAATTAATTAACTCCATTAATTATTCTACTCAATTTAAGATATTATTGACCGGCGAAGCGGATATTATAAGGCAGTCGTTATCGTCAACTTATACATAAAACGACTTAAAAATTTGTATTCCTAACGATATGCTTTTTTGAAAATTCAATCATTACTTAAAGTATTTTGGGGACTTAATAATCATATAATAATTTTTTCTTTTTAATTGTGATGTTTTAACAAATCTATCTTCTTTAAACCAGAGTGTTTGATAATGATTGGCACCACTGCTAGGTGGCCAGCTCTTATCAACAACCGGTTATTTCGGCTGGCCGATATGTTTGAGTCATGAGTAAACTTGTTACTTGTGTACACATTTAGTCAGTTCATAGAAGTTTTTGTTTAAAATAATCAGCTTTTTCGATGGTGTTCAATAAAATTTGTTTTTTCGTTTTGCGATTAAGTATATAAAAAATAATTGTTAATTTTTTAATTTTACTATTCATTGTATTTGTAAAAATTCACTTGAATATTAGTCAGTATTGCGTTTGTAAAACTACAGTAGAGTTATTATCAATTCAGTATTATTATTGTGCATTATGATCAAGACGGTGATATATTAATTATGTTAATTTTATGAAATATAAACAATTCATGTCGAAGTTTAATTTTACTTTCAGGTAAAATTTACTATAGTTATATATGTTCATTTATTACTTTCAGTTACACAGATGACAGTTGTTATTATTTAAATCAGTAATTTATTGTGTTATACAGCTAACCATGGTCATAATTGTGCCAAAACGACACTTATTAATTAAATTATAATTATTTATTGAAGTTTAATTTCATTGTTTCATTAATACACTCAACAAAATCAAATTGTGATCCAACAACCTATTAATAATCTTAAAATTTGATTTTAAAATAAGTTCAAAAAATAAATTATTATGTTCTTATACTATATAAGGTCAAATTTTAGATTTGAATAAGTTTTTTAAAGTTATTTTATATTTTTGTCTATAACTTAAAAAATTTTAACAAAATTGATATAAGTAAACTAACTAATTAGATATGGTAAAATTTCCAAAATCATGATTGTTGGTACAATTTTTGGTAAAATAGCTGATTTAGAAGTTTTTAGCATAGAAAATAAACATTATACCATTCAAAATACACTTAAATTTAAGGTTTTTATTTTGTACTATATGATTAAAAAAAGTAAGGCATTCTGAAGACTTGTTTTCTATGTGTAAACGGTATCTTAAAAGGATAATTATGTAATTTTTGATTGATATTATAATAAACTGATTTATTTGAATAATACTTGGATGTAAACAATATTTACAGTGGTAACATTTCAGATAAGTATCTTTATTCTACTTATTTTTTTATTTTGATATAATTAAATTCCATTTACTGCATTTCTACTATATTTTACTTTTTTTATATAACTTAATACATTTTAGTAATGTATATACAATTTATTCTGAGTATATAGCCTTTTTCATCATTTTAATTTAAGATCTTTGTTATAATTATTACTATTATATATAGACAAAGCAAAATAAAACTGAAATAGGAAAGAATAAAGTATAGTTACTTTAATATCTATTAAAACTATTATATACCTTACTTAGATTATCATATTACTAGTAATTAACCAATATTTTTCAAACTAGTTAGTAGATTGTAGTATATCAATCAATTCTATACACAAAGTTTAATAAGAATAAAATTTATCTTCATACAGTTTTTAATTTTTAAAATGAATAATATACATGATATTTCACAAAAAATAAATATAATACAATATAGTACTTGGCGTAACAGTAAATTTGTAATGTTTTTAACATCAGTGTACACAATATAACAAAGGTAACAGTTTTAAACAATCAAGTACTTAACATAAATAAACAACATTTTAGAAATAATAATGACTCAGAAAATTCAACTGTTCACATATGCTAATTAGTTGGATCATTTTAAATACATACACATATATATATATATTCAAATATATAAATATTTTTAATTCCACACAATATCTTTCATTATTCAATGATTATAAAAATATTTAATCAAAACTTATTAGGAAACTACTGCTATTTAATTAAAATTAAAATGAAATAATATCACATAAAATTTAATTTGTTTTACATTAAAATATATTCATTGTTACATCAGATCAATGCAGTCATATTTATAATTTACATAAAAAAAATAATAATACTATTTGCAACCAATAGATTACTACAACAAACATAATATAAACACAATAATAAATACATTTATATATAATATAATATAAATCTGTAATACAATAAACAATCATCAACTTTATGTAAAACACATTTTAACTTATAACTTTGATAAAATAATTTAACAATATAAATAGTAATAGAAATTAGAATTATATATTTTAATATTATTTTTTGTGTTTATATATAGTTTCATGTTATAATAGACTAGTTAACTTGCAACATAATAGTGATAAATTGTAATACAACAATAGAAAAATCAAAACAATATTTAGCTGTTTAAAAAAGTAACAATTATCACAATATTTATAATAAAATTAAAATTAGAAAAAAAAAAAAATGTACAAAAGTAATATTTGAAGATTTATGTTACGTTTAACTAGCTAGAAACGTAATACTAAAAGTGAACAGTTTAAAATTGGAATGTATTTTTTTTTAATAATGTGTACAAGCATAATACACTCACTCACATATACACACACGCACAAACACTCGCACACACAAATACATATATGTATACACAAAAAAATAAAGAAAGCCAAATTATGTCATATAATCTAACTATACCATGAATTAACTAAAATAGATGGATCTTTGAGAACACTTTGATATTTAATAGATCAAGTTTCCTTTTAAAATATTATGGAATTTGAAAGCAACATACATTCATCTGCATAATAAAAATATACATTTATTTATGAATTTCTTCGTTGTCATCTTCTTCCATAGGTTCTTCACAGTTATCTGAACTTTTAAGAAGGAATTAAAAATTAATTTTATCACACTAAAAATTATAAATTTCTATTTTAAAATCCCAAAATATTTAAACCTTTAACAGAACCGTAGCAAGGAGGAGCACAATAGGTACCCACACCCTGGTTACATTTGAAGAGGTACAAAAGTTAATAAATTAGAAAATCCCTAACAAAAAATAAACAAAGTAATGTGTAATTATAATTAAAGATAAAAAATAACTATATGGTTGAACAAAGATAACAGTATATTATCTGACCAAATAATGTTTTTGATTGAGTCTTAATAATAAAATAAAATTTGTTTTTGTTTACTAAAATAATACGACTATATAATTAAATACCGCACCTGACCAAAAAAGTGAATATTTTAGCCTTTCTTTTTTTAACACGCTTATATTAGTTTCACATGTATGTTGTGAGTTGTGTGTAACTTTCCATGTGCACGTTTCTACGGCCTTGAGACTAGATGATCGTAACGCATTCACCCCACCCAGCTCACCACTCATCGATAACAATATTTTCCAACCCGTAAATGCACGCATGTCATCAATTATATATATATATAAATAAATTTTTAACTTATAATTTTGAAAATGTTCATTATTAATAAAAAAGTTTAAATATTTTCAGGCTTAAAAAATTTTCTTCTAAATATTCATATAATGCTTTTTCATTAAATTAAAAAAATTTTATGCTAAAAAAAAAATAGCACTTACTGAATTCGGTGTCTAGTCATAGATAAAGAGGCCATAGCACTGACCGTATCATTCTCTTCGCAAATTGTAGCTTCAATTGCACTACATGCCACGGTGTGAACAAAGTTTTTAAGAATAGGCCAATGAGGCAACTAAAAAATATATATTAAAAGTAAACTAATAATAAATGTCTTCTTCTTTTTCCCTCGCCATATCCCAACTACTTGGAGTTGGCAACCCTATTCTAAACTTCCAATTGACACAATCTCCCACATCATCTGTCCTCGTATCACATTTGATTACATCCCTCAATCTCTTTTAGTCTTCCTCTACCTCTTCATCCTTTAACATTCATTTCTATAACTGTTTTTACAATTTCTGATTCTCTCTTTTCATAACATGACAGTCTAAGTCTATTTTCGCACATCTTATCTACGATTGACGCTCACCTATACTTTATCTTATATGTTCGTTTTAGTCTCCTAAAAGACTAAAATAAACATATCATCTCTAGTCACTTCACTCATCCATCTAAGCATTTTCATCTCTACTTTTTCTTTTTTTCCCTAAACTTTTCTATTAGATGCTGCGATATAAAAAATAATGGCTTCATTGTTGACTTACCAGGCTGTTAAGTGGTAATCCAAACTGGTTTTTAGATACCTATGTCTCATTTCTTATTCTCTTATCTATACCTTTTCTCAAATTTTTATACTATGACATAAGCTTTATAACTATAATATCCACACTCATGTATGTCTCCTTTATCTTTCAATATTGAACCACAATACTATTATTCCATTCATTTGAGATTTTCACTTCTAATAAGATTTTACTTAAAGGATACTTCAACCATCTTATGTCAACACCGTAATAATAAATGTAACAATATTATTAATTTACTTGTATGGCTATTGTTTTTTGTAATGTGATAATAGCATTTTGACAAGGAGTACGTCGAAGTTCTGCTTCAAGAATTGGTGTCACATCTTCTTCAAGTAAAGCTCGGACACATTCTTCAGCACTATCACAAATGGCAGTTAAATCATACCCACCTTCAAGAGATAAAACCACTTTTCCATCAGCTATTTGCATGAGCTGTTGAGTCATGTATGCAAAACAAGCAGGTGTTACATTATAACCACCAAGAGGAGCAGGATGACCAGATGCTGCATCAAACCCAGCAGATACTAAAATTATTTCAGGAGCATATGCCTAAAAAAAAAGTTAATTATACAATAAAACATTTAGATAATCTTTATTAAGTAAAAAAATGTTTACTTTTGTAATAGGTATAACAACTGATCGGAAAGCAGCTAAATATTCGGCATCACCTAGTGGTGGCTGTAAGCCACCACTCCAAGCAATATTAACATTGTATCCTAAACCACTTCCAATACCGCACTTATCAAAATAAAAATAATTATTTTTAATTAAAATTAAGTAAAATGGTTTTTAATTTTTGTCGAAAATTACTTCTGATGGTGCACCAGTTCCTGGAAAAAAATTACCATCATCATGGCGATGTATTGATAAGTATAATACCCTTTGATCCTCGTAGAATATTTGTTGTGTTCCATTACCATGATGCACATCCTTTAAAAAAAAATCATAAGTCAAATGAACTTTTTGTTAACTTAAACAGGATAAATACCCAGTCAACCACTAGAATTCGTCGAACATCTTGGCGCTGTTGAAGTAAACGACAAGCAATAGCAATTGAGTTGAAAAAACAAAATCCCATAGCTTGATTTGCTTCTGCATGATGTCCTGGAGGTCTAACAATAGCAAATCCATTTTTAATGTCACCCATGACAGCTAAACATATATCATCATATTGAATAATATATTTATAACATAAAAACTTAAAGTAATTTATTACTTTTGAAAGCTAAGTCAACCACACAACCAACGGCCATTCTAGCTGCTGAAGCTGTATGGAGCTCATTCCAAGTGGTGTCTGAATCAACACCTAACCCACCACAAGGTAATCGAACTAAACTTTTTAATGGCAACTCAGCTAATTTTGCACTATCAATTTTTTGACGATTCAATGGATTAGTCCCTATAAAATTTGTATTAAAGTACTACATAATGGATGAAAAAAAAAAAAATTTATATGTACTAAGTTATTTGACTTTAGAGCATATCTAGCATCTGTTTAATGATTAGGTTATAACCCTGTAAGCTAAAGAAGTCAGGGTTATGTTTATACCTAAACCTAACTGTGCTTACTACTATGAAACAAGTTTTACAGACCAATAAGTCTCACTTAATTTCTTCTTCTGAGTTTTAAGCAGAGGTAATGGCAATACTAATAGGGGCTCAAAACCTAGTATTCAAAAAAAGCAATTATAATATCCTCAGTGACAGTCAATGTGCTCTAAAAACAATTAGTAATAACCACATGATTTCAAGGTCAGTCCTTCAATGTAGAGAAACGTTAAAATCACTAATAATGTTCAATGGAGTTACACTAGAGCATGGGTACCCAGACATAGCAGTGTAACTGGTAATAAAAAAGCAGACTTTCTAGTGAAGAAACTTACCAAATAATAGAGTATGGGGTTCAGAATGACAAGTCTGCAACTCTTCTAATGTAGCTTTACGTGGTCTTAGTCTATCACATTTCCTAGCTAATCCTGTTTCAATAAGTCTAGCCCACACACTTTGTAAACGGCCACTATGTTCTGGATGTAATGAGTTATTACCACACTTACAAGCATGTTTTAACATCAAACTATCAAATGCTAAACCTGTAGTAGGCCTATGAGGACTTCTAAAAGTTGAATATAAATTTTAGGAAATTAATAAAACAATAATATAACTTCTATATTATTTAGATATAAAATTTACCCTGCAAGTTTGTGCATAGAAGAGTGAATACTAGAGGACTGATAAGTTGATGTACTGGAATTATCGGAGGTTATTATACCACCTACATTAACACCAGCAACCAAAGGACTTGAAAATGTTTTAACTAGAGGAATAGCAACATGAGGATTCCTGTTTGTAAAAGCTGCAACTATCATGCATAAAGTATTAGTACTTAATTAATAATTAACATTACATTATACTTACTGTCATTGGATTGAGAAGTTTGCCGCATCATTAAATCCCGTTGCTGTTGAAGAAATGTTTGACTTTTGTTCTTTATACCATTATCTGTCAATGTTCGAGGACCACCAGTTAAATCAATTACCTATTTAATTAAATTGTTCATATATTAAAACATATAACATTATAAATTAATTATGATTAAAATTACTTTAGGATCATCTTCTTGATCTTCATTTATTAAAGTACTGGTAGCTAAATGAGCTCGACTACCCACTCTTGTCAAAACAGTATTTCGAATTTGCTGTAATAAATTAAATTGATTAACATCTATATATTAATTTGATGAACATTTATAAGTTTTACATACTTGTTTTAAATAATTATGAGCACTAATTTGTTGTTGTAAAGGTTCATAATCTTCATAATGAATTCCTAAATGATGACCAGATGTCATATTATTTAACATTGGGTGTCCAAGAGGTAATGGAGCTGACTGGGTTCGACCCAGAGGTCTATGACCAGCTTTGTTCAATCGAGCATGAGCTACCTGAGTATCAGTAATAGGTGCAGCATGAAATGAAGGAGCAGCTGATTTAGATTCTAAACTTTGAATTTGTTTTTTAATCAAATTTTGAGAAGTATCCAATACTGAAAATTTAAGAAAAAGTCAATAACTAGTACAATACTAAAATTTAACTTGCTTACAAGGAAGTGTGGGGTAATAAGGTAATGTACTAGATAACATTTGACCTGTTAATGGAACACCTAGTCTTGCGGTAAAAGCTGCTCTAACTTCAGCTTCTGATACTGAAGTTAATAATTTTGATCCATCCTTAAAAAAATATTATAAAATGAATTTGTTTCATATTAAAAAAAAATTATAATTAAATGATTACTTAAAAAAACATAAATTTATAAAATTAAATTTGAAAGAATGTATAACATTTTATTACCGTATTTGATGGAGGTCTACCCAATGATATATTAGGCATAGAAGGACTTGTATATAATGCAGAGAGATCAGCAACACTGTTACTTTGTTCAGCATTATTATTTGACATATGACCAAATGTCATATCTGATTCCTATCAAACATAATTATTATAAAAATTATAGTGATCCGTTTATCATAAACCACTTGGTTACTCACAAAATAAATACAATATTATAAAACAAATTTTTGGTTAGTTTTAGTTATATATAATTCTTGATTTATCATCTAAAAATTACTTAAATAGAAATCAAAAATTATTTTTCCAATATTGTATTTATTTAGTAAGTAATCAAGTGGTTTATGATAAACTAAAATTAACTTAGGTATAGACAATATAATTACTTCTTTAATAGGAGTTGTGGCTCCTATCGAAGGTGAATTTCGACAATTTGATACATTTATAGGTGGAGAATTTGGTCCAGAACCAGGCGTACTACCAGATGGTGAAGTTTCTACTGTAAATGAAAAATGATAATTAACTGTATTAAAAAATAAAATGTTGGCTAAGAAGTAGTAGGCAAACTGGTACAGTACTTGCTAATTTAGACACTTTGTTGGTGATACGATCTTTAGGTCGTGAAATTGGATTGTTACGTCTGTCGAACATGCGCTGTTTCAGTCTGATTTTGAGCAAATTTGGTTCGGATGCTACATGCAATAATATAACCAGCACACACACAAGAAAAAACACACTAAGTTAGTGATATAGATACAATACTTTTGTTATAATTAACTAATTTAAATACTTTGTTATATTATAATACTTAATTTAGTGTGCTATTGATTAATACTTTCAACAAGAAAATTATTAAAGAAGTTAAATAAAATTTAAACTTATTAATAACCCAAAATATTATGTTATAGGATAACTAATTTAATAATACTTATAGGATAAACTCTTATAACTCGACTATAGATATTTATAATCTAGACTATAAATCATTGATTTTTCAATAAATTTTATCATTTAGGAACTAACTTAAATATATTTTTTTCTTCTATCACATTTTTATACAGTAAGAATTATCAATATATCATTTTATTAATAAACAAAAAATTCCTTTCAATTTTAGCTTCGATGCGAAGCTGATTTTATTGATGTACAGAATAAAATAAAGTTTTTTTATTTTCACACTAATTCCTGTTTAAATATAAGTTAATATTTAGTTGTATTAATTCAGCACAAGTAAAAAAATAATTATTATTAATATTGGCATTTTAGATAAAAATTTTAACCATTAAAATTACTAACAGATATCAAGTTAATTTTTAATTCAGAACAGGCTTAAAAACATTAAAAATTTTAATTGATATTTTACCAGTTTTTCTTAAAGGAAAATCATCTTCGTAACGTCCAACAAGTCTGTATGGTGTTATATTTGATCCGCTAGAAGAAGGACTTAAACTACTCGGCATCACATTAGGTTCAGACTGTTGAGATTGTAAAACACCCCTATATAAAGTTAATTACATTAAGCAATAAAGAATAAGCTCAGTATTTTAGAATAAAATTACCAGCCAAGGTATTGTTGCTGGGGCTGTGAAGAACTGCTAGACGCGGCTTCTCTATGTTTTTTACTAAGTAAAAAACCCTAAAAGAAAATAAAAAAATATAATTATAGATAAGTGTAGCACAAAAATAAATTGTTTATATAGTTAGGAAAGTTTTTACTTAATGTAGAAAATGAATGAACTATTTAACAGTAAATAAAATTAGGTAAAAATTATATCATAAAATTGAAAATTAATTAGACAAAAATTTCTAGAACATGTCTGAATAATTAGATGTTCAAGGATCAAACTACATCCACTGATCATTTATCTCTTTGTCAGTTTATTTATTATTTTCATTAATACAAAGAAATCAACAACGTTATTGACACACGAGAAAAAACATTTCCTATGTTCAATTTACTGGTTTTTCAGCACATAAGTTTATTACAACTTTAATATTGGCAGGAGCATAATGAAGGATGGGGGGCATGTATTGTAAAAATAAAAATAACTACACAGTAAAGATTTAATTTTTGATAATTTAAAAGAGGGAATGAAAATCGCTATCTCATATACACCCCCCTTCAGGACAATACTCTTAATATTGAATATTGTAAATCCTTCACTTAGAAAACTTCAACATCAATCACTGTTAACTACATATTCTTTTGACAACATGTTAAAATGCCTTCATGCTTCAAGTTCAGTATACAACACTGATATTTAAATATAAATATAGTGGCGTAATTATGGAGTCAGGAGGTTATAACTCCTTCAAAATTATTAGTAATAATAAAACACATGCTTCCAACTATTGATCCATGGTATCACTTGAATTGAAGTTGAACTTCAAACGAGACAAATAATCTTTATAAAGGAAGAACTGGTATTATTTTTAAACCCGTCTAGATAAGTGAAACATAATGATAGTATTTTAATTATCATAGATCCAAGTCAACACACTACAGACTTTAGAAACATTTAATGGGTAAAAATCTAGTAAATAAATTGCTAAGTATGAAGAAAAATAGAAGTAGGCAGCTTTCAAGAAAAATATTCTGCGTAAGAGTTTGATCTAATTCAAAAATATTTCGTACATTAAATAAATTAGATGTCAAATATTTTTAGTTGTTGTTAACCAACAATTTTACAATAAAAAAATTCTTTTAAATTTAAAATAATCTGAAGCAATTGCGTAACAAAAATTTTTCAGAAATGAATAGCATGCACACTTGAATAGAGTACATTTTTTTAGATAACAACACAAGAAAAAAAAACTTGAAATTTTAAATATACAAATGTTTGCGCAGTAATTACGAAATAATGGCAAGTAAAATTTAACCATAACAATGTAATTTTAGATAAAATTCGACAGAAAGATCTGATAAATGTTATTAAAAATTTTTCTTCTACAAGTTTGTTTATGAAATAAATAAATTCTAGAAAATATATTAATAACTTGAATTCGGCAAACACATGATGTATTTTATTAATTTTCGTGGAATGTCTAAAAAAAAAAAAAAAAAAAAAAAAAAAAAAAAAAAAAAAAAAAAAAAAA
>NW_026099573.1:31675190-31980656 GCF_025091365.1 Daktulosphaira vitifoliae | reverse complement strand
AAAAAAAAAAAAAAAAAAAAAAAAAAAAAAAAAAAAAAAAAACACTGTACGCATATTAATAACAAGTACTTTCTTTGAAGAAAATTTTTTTTTGAAAATTCGAGCACGCTACATAATTTTCCCAGAAAAGCGTTTATTTCCTTGATCTATTATATAATAAGATAAACGAGAACGGATTGAAATTTAATGCAACTATGATTTTACATTAAAACTTTCCAGACACTTAAACCCCTTGTGCATATTCGTATTTATCTGATTAAAATCTAAGTAATGCACTTGTACTACGGAATCTGGTAATCAGTGACCGGTCAGCTTTTGCGGGGCCCAGAGTAAAATTAATTACAACTTATGTGAGACCTCCAGTATGATACGAAACGTGTGATGTGAATTACATTAAAAAAATAATAAAGGCGGCATAAAGTTGTTTTAAATATAAGCGGCGTTGATGGTTATTAATAATTTTTGACAGTAAATGATGTCGCACAGAGCCATTGAAAAACAAAAACTAAATAACGAATTAGAAACACAGTGGTCGTTGTAACTGATTGAAAGAAAAAGGTGCGTTGGAGGCAGAGGAGATGTAGAAGGAACAATGTTAATTAGACGATGTGTCATATTAACAAGGGTGCGGTGGTACGCGTACAGATGTATCAATGAAAGCAACACTTCAACGTTTATTTTCAGTGGGTCGTCGCGCGGCACTTGCTGGACTTTGTACCGCACGCAGGATTGGTCAGTCAACTACCGTATACACGTAGTAGGGCGACGCGGGACACCGTGTCAAGTGATACAACGATTTTAAAACGACGGAACAACTGTCCCCCTACACCCCTCAAACAACAATGTTGCCAAAATGATAACATTGTTACCAAAATACGTAAAAGCGATTTTTTAGTAATTTAAATGGTTTTTTGAGTTAAATATTTTTAATCTAGAAGATGAATATTATAAGTATTTTTAATATAGAATTTTTTTTTAAAGGGGAGAAATTAAGATAGACTATCCAAACATTTTGTTCCAATTGCGCGCTATCAAAACACAATATTGTATTTAAAATATAAAATACTTTCTAACTAAGTATTAATAATATTTTTTAAACAAAATTAAATCAATGTATAAAAAAAAAAAAATCGGTATTTTGTTGCAACGCATTTAAATCCGGACCCTAGTTATAATAATAATAATAACTGACAGTAAAAAAAAAAAAATAGCCAATTCCAAAAATAGCAATCGTAAATGAGGACATAAACTGTGGAAACAGCGAAACGCTTTTAGTAGTCCTATTTTTTAGGTATCGTAATCAAATTATTATACCCAACTACTACTATAAAATTCTATTAGTATTAATATTCGGATTCTTGGAATATAATTGAATGCTGTTTGACACGTGACTGGTTAATTATAAAAATAAAAAAAGGCGTAGGCAGTGAATAATAATATATTATCGCAAATGATTAATAAATATTGTTGTCGTTTTTCAAGTTTTGCAATAAGTA
Organism: Daktulosphaira vitifoliae; assembly: GCF_025091365.1. NCBI lineage: Eukaryota > Metazoa > Arthropoda > Insecta > Hemiptera > Phylloxeridae > Daktulosphaira > Daktulosphaira vitifoliae. Next base: position 31,979,160 of record NW_026099573.1, on the reverse strand, counting down.
AACACTCGAATAGTCAGATAACGAGTTGCAAATTTTACTAAATAATATTCATATGAAAACAAAAATGACAAATATATTATAACTCATCAAATATTGTTGTTATTATTTACAGGTAAATGGCTAACTTTATATTTGTTTTATCATTAAAAATTTCAATGGTAATCTACTAATGATATAATTCGTATTGGAAAATGCCAATGTAAACAGAGGTCGATACAATATCGTCGACCGAGTAAAATCGACTTGCATAACTAAACCAATCCGTCTGTTATTTCGATGTAATATTTTTTCATGTAAATTCTGCGTCGTGTCTCGCAAGTTTCCGACCAAGCGGATGACTGTCGTGTCCGTAGACAACTTCCACCGGTTGTTAACTGTTCAGTGTTTACACTTCGCTGGCATTGTCGGTCACACGTAGCGATGACCGACCGGTTCCACAGGGGGATAAGTCAAAACTGGTTATTTTCATGCACACAACACTCACTCACGAAATAGCGTTCGTTAATAATTTTGTAGTGTAAGGTAACGAATGCCTAAAGTGTAAACTCCTAACGTGGAATTCAGTGCGTAATGTCAGGGTTAAGGAAGAAAAAAATAATAATAATAAAATTAGATTTGTTGTTATTATAGATAACAACAATAAAATATAACTGTTGATTGCGGGGTCAACCCTATGGCCAACTAAATACCAGCAATGAACAATTATATTAGTTGTCCTAATTACATACGCAAGAATATATTGTGAATCGTTAGAATCAACAGAATGTGACGATATTTCACTGGTGTTACGATTAAATATCGTAATTTTTTTTATTTGAAAATATCTATTTTTGACGCTGACGATAAAAATAAATAAAATGAATTACTTGTAAAATCTGTTTCACTTCTGATGATGCAATGGCGCTCTGTTCGCGTTTTTCTTTTTTCTTAATGGTCTCCATTTTTTCTTCCTCCTTTTTTTCCCTCTGCTCCTTTTCCTCCAGTTCCCGTTTCTTTTCCCACAGTTCCTGCATAACACACGACTAAACATTATTTATGAAGAAGTCTAATCCATCAATCGACCAAACCACGCCGCCGCATAGCCTTACGCCCGTCACTATTAGATTATTTTATTATTATAATATATATATATATATGAAACGGCCATCTCGGATAAAGTTATACTTATTACCATAGGCATCAGGGCTCAGCTGTCTCACCGATTCGTTAAACGGTAATAAGTAATAACATTACCGTGCGTCGGCCGTGTGTACATTTGTGATCGTAATCGGTCATATACACCCGAAAAAAAAGAACGCACGTATACATGACACGTCGACGATGACAATAGACACGCTGAACACAAAAAACCAACGTATTCTGTGGCATCTTTTATTCAACACTGCCGGTAAACCATATATTACGTCAGCGGGTCAAAACAATACACATCGGCTATATGGTATTGTACACGATTGGACTATTTCCACGGAAAATGCCTATTTATTACACGGCATTGTTTTCGATTGGCGGGGAGTAGTACGTGTCGGGGGCGATAATATTTACAGTAAATTTGTCTTTTAATAAGGCATTTTGTTTCGTAAAAGGAATACCTACACCCAATGCGCGTCAACAATTGTTGTAATTAGCTTTAAAGTTTACTTTGAGGTGTTGTCGTAGTTGTTGCTCATGTTGTTCGGCCAACTGTTGTTGTTGCGCTTGGAATTGTTCCAGCAAATATTGTTGCTGAAGTTGCTGCTGTTTTTTCAACTGAAACGTTAAAATTATCACGCAAAACGTTAAATATTTATATGTATGTGGACACAAGTGGTATATTAGTGTATTACAATTATTGTCAGTGTAAAAATAATGTTTAATACATAGTTATTCTCGTAGCTCAAACAATAAAAGGTCTTTTTTTTTTTTGTCAGAATTTATTTCTATACCGAAAAATGTTTTCATGTTTAACGAACTGATACAATAAAATATATATATATATTAAGTGTATTTGTTTAATTTACCAAGACTGTATTTTAAGACACATATTAATTCAAAACCAATATATTTATAAAAATTTTTTGAAAACACCTAATGCTTTACCATAAGACAGAAGACTTTTTTTATTTGTTTAAATGATGTAAAGAAAAAATGTATCTATGTAGAATATACTTAATTTTTAAAAAAAGAAACCGAGATGATTCTAGTTGATACATAACCTCTTATTTATAGAATTTCAATGTAAGCCCAGGAAAATGTATACTTTTTTTATTTTTAGTTTAAAATAATCCTTAAAAATACCATTTAAAAAATTTGTTTAAAAATAATTTATCTTAAAGACGAGTTCGGAAAGTTATTTTTAAAACAAGTAAAAAAAAAAAAACGTTCACAAAATTCATAAAATATTTTGGATGCATAATTTTTTTAATACAAAATGTTTAACGTTTTTAAATATTTCAATAGATAGACAATAAAAAAAAGATTTAATATGTTAATGCGCATTATTGACTTGATTGATTGTCGAATGAGAGGACTATAACAAAGACACATTATTAACATTTAAAAAAATACATTCACTGAGAAATACTCCCCATGATTTTGAGATCCCAACATGACATAACTGAAAAGGACCGATCACAAATATTTTATTCTTTATATTTTTTTTTTCTAAAAAAGAATGTCATAAATTTCTTAAAAAAAAACTTTTTCATCTGAGAATTAATAATAAAGTAATAGATATCTTTGGTCTTTTTAATTAGTTTTATTTGTAATGTGTAGCGAGAAGTTGTTATTACAAATTATCTCACGCAAAAATATTTTAAGTTCTACTAAAATAATACGCGGGAAATTTACTGAGCAATGAAAATTAATAAAACATTATAAATAGTGCGCCATTCAAATTATTAAAAACATATTTTTATAAATCAGAAAAATTTATTAAAATAGTTATTTTTATTTAAGTCGCAAAAAGTTATAGGAAAATCTCATACTCTTAACAAAAACTATTATAGTACGCTGTTTATTATACAATGTAAATTATTTGTAATAATATTTTAATAAATTTAATACTATTTATAAAATTTGACTTTTTTTAATCTATATTTCTATGGAAAATTAAGNTAATATTTTAATAAATTTAATACTATTTATAAAATTTGACTTTTTTTAATCTATATTTCTATGGAAAATTAAGATTTCGGCAAAAATTATTAGCGTTTTTATAAAATAACTTAAGAGCTCGATCAGGAATTTTCATTATTCAGGGGGGTTGTTATAATTCTTCTTTTTAAGTAAAAGTAACGTAACTATAATGAACTTGGCGTGCAATTAAAAGAATATAATAAGCTATAACTCAAGGACAGATTTTAATTTCAGGAGAAGTATAATCTTAATTTTTTAATTAAATTTAATTTCTATTGTTAAAAAATATCTTACGACATTTAAAAGGTGTCCTGTTTATTAAAAAAACGTAACAACTATGAATAATTAAAAATGAAATGTGTTGACATTAAATTGTAGCAATTATTTGCCTTATCCTTTCCCTATAAATAAATGGATTTCCAATTACTATTGTCAATCCAGTATTCGTCAATGGAAGAGTTCGTCTTTGAACTTACCCAAGACCAAAATAATTAAATTTTTTAATATTACCTAACTTGTAAGATGAACTACAATGCGTTAACAAGGTCAACAGGAGGATGGCTTCGCTCTTTTAACCTCCCTGGATAATTCAATGTTCTATATTATAATTAATGATGTAAGTATTTTAATTAATTTGATAAATTTTGAAAATATATCTGTTACTGTAGAGAATTGTCTGTCAGTAATACTAAAGGTTAATGGTGGTAATGATATATCATGAGCCCTATTATTGTAAAATTGAATTTTATGTTCAATTGGACTAAAATTAATAGTTTTTATAGTATTAAAATTGAAAAAAACGCAGAGTTTTTTTTTAATAACGAATGAAAGTTGAACTTTGTAATATAAACTTCTACGAGTAACACTAAGTTAAATACATTCATTGTTATTAATAAAATATATTTTATTTCCCAGCATAAGATATTTATTTAATACTAATTAAAAGTTTATTTTATAAATGAAAAGAAGAGATAAAACACTGCAAATAATGAAATGACTAAAGAAAATTTGTATTGCTGAAGGCTCAACATGAAAGAAAATAGACAAGTCCCAGCATAATATTTAACATTTGGAAAACAAGTATCATATACATAATATCTCTTGGGTCCGCATCTAAGCCAACACTATCGAAATTCTTTCACGATGATCTTAGATTTATATCAGCTATAATATTATTTCAAGTATGGTACTTCACTATTCCTTAGTATTTGTCGTATTAAAAAATGACCAAAAGAGTACACTTGATTAATAAAGAAATTTTTTAAGTTACTAAACTCACAATGAGTTGACTGAGGTAATAAAATAAAAACTTGTAGCTTTTTCACTCCATCGCATCAAAGTATGCATTCTTATTGTCTTTGTAAGGCTATACAATTGTTGATTTTTACAGCCAAATCAAAGATAAAGAATTGTAAATGTAATGATAACACGCTTTATATTGGCTTAAAATCAAAAGAAACTTGCGTCAGTGAGGAGACAAATAGCAATAAATTATTATTACTACTACTATTATTATTATTATTAATAAACTCAATATGATAAATAATAAATAATAACAAAATATTGCGCTTAAATAACGAACTGACTGTGGAATATAAATAAGTATTTTATTTTCAATTGACTTTACATTCGGTTAAACAATTGAATTTATAATAAATCATACGATTAGTCAACATTTAGTGTTTTCAACCAATTTTCAGTTCATTGGTAATTTAAAATCTATAAGATAAAATTACAGGCAAATTATATAGTTTATAGGAAACATAAAAAGTATTTTTAATAACTCAATAGAAAATCAAGTGAAACATTTAAAATAGTCAAAGTAAAATAACAACAACTGGCTTCCCATTATATTTTTATGACGTATTTTTAATAAATTATTGACGTTTAAAAATAGACTGACCATTGTTAAAAAAATTAATATTTGTAGTAGTAGCCATTAAAATTAATTAATAATACCAGTACTACGTGTTGATCGGTAGCACTATCTCTACACAAGATAAGCTAACATAAAAAAAACAATAAGAAATATCATGGAGATTTTATTACTCATTATACTAGTTCTAATTAAGGAAATCTACGTATTTGTTTAGCTATAATTAGGTAATCAATTAGGTAATAGGATATCAACTGATATCCTATTAGATCGACAGATTTGAACACCGACAAATGAATTCTAAAAGCTACTCGAGTTTTAATTAAAATTAGCTAAATGTTTTATGCTCACTTAACAATAATTAAAAAAAGGAAACACCTCACCTCTAGTATCTGGTTGTGGATAGCGCTTGCCTCTTGAACATGGTTTGTGGGTCGAACCAATTCCAATGGCTTATCGCCTAATGCCTCACCCGTTGAATAACTGGTCACCATTGATTCTCTGGTCATTTCTAAAGAAATATCACGACGCACAATCATTAAAAAAATTCAGTAGTCAATAAACACTAGTTGTACACGCGCTTTCAAACACCACACTCGACACGATACATATCTGCACCAAACACGGCGACCATAAAACGCTCACTCGACGCAGCGCATGGTACTGATACGACAACACGTTGGTTAGCCGGCGTAGTGAACAGTGATGATCTCTTCTCCCACCACAAACTCCACGCGCTTATTATAATATGAGGTATGCTCATTGCTCACACGCCTCACTGCGTTCACAGTCAGTTGGCCATTCAGTTAATGTTGTTAATGATACAAGTTTTTTTATCTTTACTAGTCAAAGAAGTCATAAGCCGAAAAACGACAATGCTTCTATACCCAAGAGAAACGATTGTACGTCTCTACTACTAAAATGTATTCAAAGAGCCTAGCTGTAAAGAATCATTGCCGTAACAATCGCGAGTCACGATGAAAATGTATAATATATATATATATTGACTAAGTATGAATCAAATTCGTTAAAAGGTTTAATTAATAATAGATGCATAGAAACGCAGTTTTAAAGATTCAGTCGCCTAGAAGAATTATCGTATTGAGCATTTCAAATTTCCGGCTTGAAAACACAATTGCGTCAATTTTTTTTTTTAAATATAATAAAAGTAATAAAATGGAATTTCTCTAGTTTCTCAGCGCATAAGGATATTTTACGGTACGGTTAAGTAAGAACAAAAATAGTAGAAATTTCATTCCTTATTAAGGTGCATTTAACTATATTATAACATATATATATATATATATGTGAACGATAATCAAGTTACAAATACTGAATATAGTAGAAATTATTTGTTTTTTTTTTTTGCAAAATAAAATAAAATGAATTGAGAAATATTCATTATTATACTACCAAAAGTCTTTTCTCTGTTTCTTTTTACTTTAGATTGTTTAACAAATTCAAAAATACATTATGTCATATTATTTTTAAGGTCAATATTTTACCAGGCGTGTCTGTAGGTTGAAGTGGAAAGAGCAAAGATCATTTTTATTTGTTCAACATTGACTATTTCTCTCAATAATAAAGACTTACTTAAGATAAACAGCCACCAATAATAAATAGATTTCAATTAAATTAAAAAATTGTTTTATTATAAACCTCTTATGTTATACGAAAAAAACCTATTTGTATATTTTTTATAACACAACTCAAACAAAAAGAAGTAAAATGTATGTTGTAGCATGAAATTTTAAACATGTATGACCCAAACTCACTACATACTTCAAAATTCGCTGGGTTAGAGTATACGAGTTTTACAAAAAAATGTGTAGAACATAAAAAAATAGTAACAAAGAATAACTGCCCCTGTATTTTCTATTCAAGCTACCATGGCATACTAATGTAAAAGGTTAACATTGTATGAAAAATACAGATTAACAATTAAAAATAGCCGAGAATTCACAGAATTTAAAAGATAACCTGCTTTAAAAAAAAGTATGTTGATAGTAGTATCATCTCAATTATACTTAATAATAATTCAAATATTCAATAAAAAATTTTGTTACATGACTGATGATCCATTGATTAAAATATTGATCGGATTATTTCGCTTAAAACACCACGCCCACTATATTATTGTTTTTACATATTTACATTATCGTAATAATTTAATTTAAGTTTAAATACATAAAAAAGATTAAATATTATAAAAGTAATTATATTTATTTTTAAATAAGCCGATTAAATTGGTGAAATGATTACCTTATTGATCTTTTAAATAAATTGCAAGATAAGCAATAAGTATTTAATTTATACGAACAATTTAGTTAGTGATTCAAAATAAGCATAGAAAGATGACTGACCTCTTAAGTACAACGATTTAAGTTTAAAAATATCAATTTCCACCAAAATAAAATATATTTCTGCAAATACTCTATTAAAAAAAATTACTAAGATAAGAAAAATTAATCAATAAAAATAAAATTTAATATAAATGATTTTCAATAGAACGTAAGTTTTCTTGTAACTATTAAAAAATACTTTATAAATCCTTTAAATTGGGTGTTTGTTAGTTTTATAAAATTAGTTATTGGCCTCCTCCGAGTAGTCTATTTAGTACAAGTTATCAGAAGCACGCGTTATTTTCCCAATAATATTTTTTAATATGTAATGAGGCCTCCTTCCTGAAAAACAATTTGCCTATGAAACGACTTACGATAAAAATAATTACAGGTAGATTGCTTAAAAGAATGTAATTAGCGTTTTGTTTTTAACCTATAAATACAAAGCAAGTTTTAGTTACTAACCTGTTTTTTGTAATAAATGCGTAAACGCAGAACTGATTTCAATACTACGAATCGATTTAATATTGTCTGTAAAAAAAAAAAATAAATAAATAAATGTTAACACATTTAAAATATTGAGTTCATCAATTTTCGAATAACAATAAGCTATAAATACAATAAAAATACATTTTTTAAAAACTTTACATCAAAATAGGACATTTACGTTGTACATGATATCATCATAAAATACAACTTGTGTATTGAACAACTTACATATACAAGTAAATTTTGTTAAAGAAAACTAACTATTTATATATATATATATATATATATATATATATATATAAATATCCATTAATAAATATATTACAGATCAATAAAGAAAAATAACTGATAGAATAAAATTATAGACAAGACTTCCTAAGAATTTTCCTTACGAGTCTCAGAAAAAATATATGTATAAATATAAGCATTGATTTTAGTTGTTTTTATGTATACATTTACTATCATTATATTATAGTCTAGACAGTCACCATAAAAAAGTTTTCATAATTATTAAGTTAATTAAAATTGAAATCACAGTTCATCAAACTATTAATCATTCAGCGTTTAAATAAATTAAGACATTTAATTGATTATGAATTATTAAATCTGAATTGAATGTCTTTAATAAGAAGCTGCAGATATCAAAAACTTCAAACGTGTTTTTCTTAATTTGAGAAAGGAGGAGTTACGTGTTAAGGTAAAATAAGTATTTTGTATTGATTTTTTTAAGACTGACATATTTTTTCTTCGCTGACATCTCACAGAATTATTTGTTAAACAGTAAAATAATTACCACTTTTAACTATAGTATTGACAACAACAATCATATCATTGAAAAAAGTATTAATTTATTAAATATCTAATGTAGATTAAACAAAAAAAATATTATGTTTATTAAATAATATGTAAATATTATTATTCTGTAATATATTTATCCTTAATTTAAACCTCATAAAAATGAAAACCAAAACAACAATTATTTTGAGTTACGCTTGTAGTCTTGGAAGCGTTTTATAATTTATGTATTCTAGTTACGCATAGTATGTTATTTCATCAAAAACTAAACCAGTCTAAAAACTACTATAGCCGATTTTTAATTAAAACGAATGATAATAATGTTTAAAGAGATTCCGCGTCTATATGCAAAGAAGAGTTTTATAGCTTTATAAGTTAATAACGACCAAAAAAACAAAGACAGCAATTTTCTTATTCGTCGAACTTGAACACTAGCACTAGGTCAGGTCAAAAACAAACGTAAGTACAACATATTACACTTGGCAGCTGTCAAAACTAACATAACATACACAAGTTGTATACAGTTTGACGTGTCTTATATAACAGTAAAAGTAAAAATCAAAACACAAAAATATTATAAAAGGGTATTCACATTAAATATCATAGCTACTGATAAAAATGTACTATGCATATTACAAATCTGTACTGGTATTAAATAGTTAAAATGGCAATTTCAGATTTATAGCTTAAAAAGATGAAATTTTCTCAAATAATTTTTAACATTCAAAATTTTTCTAAGTATATTATATTGTGTAAAAATTATACTTAACAACTGTTTGTTGACCAGACTTTTCTATGTTAAAGAAGCATTTTATTTTCAAGAACTAATAATTAAATCTTCTTTTGTAATCACAAGGAACACAATTCATAATTAAATAACTAAAAAAACAATTCGCCTCCTCCTGAGTTAATACAGGTGGATGATGGACACGCTCTTGATTATAACAACCATAAATCAAAATAATACAAAGAATAAATATGTAGGTACCTTTTTTGTTTGAAAAAACCTATATAATCAACATCATTTGTTAATGGTTGTCATTTTACTCTAAACCATAATACGTAGTTAATTTTCAACAATTTTTTACTTTTTTGATTTCTGAAAGTCATTTGTTATCTTTGTTAAGTAACAAATCCTTATAAATGGAAAGGGGGATGGACCACTCGGTCAAAGTATTCTTCGTAAAACCCGCGGGTCTCTTTATGTATTTTCTTTCTATAACAATAATAATACCTAACTAATAACCATACTAGTACCTTGAATAACGAAAATGACTATTTATCTTTTTAATAAGATCAAAGTTCTTTGAAACTTTGGTTATTAAAAAAAAATAGTTTAAAGTATTTTATTTTAATAAATCTAGGCAGCAAAAAGGGTGATTGGCGTATGAGCATGACTACGATTCCTTGTCTGTATTTGCTACAGTATCATGTAATTGATTAACAATCAATTAATTGATAATTTGGTCCAATAATTCCATAGAATTTAAAATCTAATCGTCAATGAGAGTAGCAACATATAAATATTGATATACATATACACATACATGTAACATTATAAATATACTATTCCTATAAAAATAGATTTTAATTTTTCTTTCTGAATTTTGCAGGTGCCAAATAATATGACGCAAACTCGGCTGTTGTAAGAATAGACGAAAAAAAAGAGTAAATAATAAAATTTGAACGTTTGAAATTAGTTTTGACGTTAACTAAAAAATAAAGCATAGGTGTAATCACAATAAGACAATAAAAGTTCATTTTTAACAATGAAACAAAATATTTTTAAGTTATAAATGCTATACTGATTCGTAAATTTGCTAATAAGCGTGTTGAAAAATAACATAAAGAAAAATAAATATATTTGAAAAAATCCTCACAAATAAAAATAATATGTTTTCGAAAAAATATATGAGATATATTTGTTTATACTTTAACTGATTTAAATACGAGATAAACTTATTCTCGTTTAGCCAAAGGTTTTCCATAGAAACCAATAATGTCGAAAAGACTTTAGAAAATGTAAGACATTGCTGAATTTCTTACAGAAATCGTTTGGAACATCTAGAATAGTCCATTGTTTTACGTATACAATCAAGAAAAAAAATAACATTTAATTATATATTCTATCAATAAATACGATTATAATCAATAACTCCACTGGATTCACTTAGAATATTAGGCTCTACGTAGACATTGCATAAGTGAGATACACTCGACGGAATAGCTATTAACTTGAACAACATTCATCATTCAAGGTCATTGCAGCGTAAGAAATTGGGCGATCACGATCCCACAATGGCGTACAGATTTGTTAAACAAATGCTGAATGCCGAAAGATAATGGTGTGCGGTAGGTTAATGGAAGGTACAATAAATGTTATCACTTTTAGGTACACCGTCAAGACAATTATTTGTTTAAGAGGGAACAAAATGCTTTCTAAATTGGATATCTCAGAGTAATGGCAATTATTAATGGTTACGGTACAAATCGAAAAATACATTTTTAAACGATTTACTAATTATTTAATTTTACATTCGAATAAATACAACCCAAGATCAAAGACAAAAATTAATTAGTAAAACATCATCTAAACTTCAATTAAAAATTATCGACTGAATTAAAATTGACGGAAACGACTAGAATATACGATTTAAAATATGTTTGTAATACATTGTTATAAACTTAAAAATAGTAAACAATCTTCGTAGAAGAAAAAACTATTTACGAATAGAAAATACCGGTTTAGAAAAGATGATATTATGCAAAAGAAAAGAACAAATTAAAGATCCAAGATTCGGTCACGGTAAAGAACACTATTAAGTATAAAACGAATTCTCATTCCTGTATTGAATGTATGTTAAACTGAGCGATCAATCATTTATCAATACATCTATAACAACATATACTTGGAAGTTAAACTGTTCTTAGACACCAGTAGACGGTCAATAATAAATAATGGTTTTCAAGTGTCTAGCGTCCTGCTAGCAAAATAGCTCTCCAGAATAGTTCGTATCTAATTAAACTTATACCACAAACGGGATATAAAATGTGTGTATATTGCCTGTAACCAAAACGTTTAGGGCCAGGATACTATACAAAACATGTTGTCTGGATAAGGTAACATTATTATGTTTAGGCCGGCAACATCGTTAAGAAGGCGTGCACTGTGCTCCACACAACAGCCTATTACGCGAATCCGGTCTTCGTCTCGCCGGTAGGATTTCTTATCTCGTCTAGCACGTACCTTGTCAAATGGTCAATAGCCCGCGCTGCATTAACATATTTTTGATATGCACACTACATGTCCTTACAGACATCGCCGATACAGTTATGTAATTACGATAAGGTCATGTTTTGTTAAAGAGAAACATAGAAAATTTAAGATTTAAAAAGAAAATTTGTTTTGGGGACAACTAGTTTTTTTCATAGAGTGCATTATGATAATATAATAAAATGCACACGCTCGCAATATTATCATAGATCATAAAGAATAGCGTTTATAGTTGTACGCTTTCGAATGATTACAGAAAACAATTTGAATTAATAAACTACATTCAAAGCATAACAGCGATGTTTATCGTTAAAAAACCGTAGGGATGTAGATAAAAAGGAAACCACGAAATTCGAAGGTGATTGAATTACATGTGTTGTTATGTTACCGACGCGTATAATTAAGTGCGGTTCATCGTACTTACCGTTATACTAAATGAAATTTTTGGTCTCATTTTAATAGAGACTTGACGAGATGAGACAGCACTTAGAATGTTAACTAGCTAACGTACGTGTAATTTTCGTAATGCGATATTACAAACTCAAAATATACTATCTATTTTTATTTACACTATCTATATCAATTTTAACTTATTAGAAATGTGGTAAACTTATGTTTATGTTCAAGAATATCAATATCGAAGAGTATTTTCAACATAATGTTATTTCAAAAGTCAGTATAATACAACGCTAGACACGCTATCATCGTTTATGAAATGGTACCATGACGGAGCGAAAAAAACTCTTGACAGAAACAAGTTTCGGCATAAGAGGTGGCGGACAGTATCCCGGGTAGCCACTAGTTTTTTTTTTTTTTTTTTTTTTTTTTTTTAATGTAAGATTTAGAAAATGCAAAAACTTGATTCTTAAATTGCAAACAAACTTGTATCAAATAATTATTATAACTTTTTTCATTNTCATTTGGTTACTAGGCTTCATATTCGTCTAGTTAACAAAGAACAAAGTTAACAAAGGTCTAGTCAACAATGAGAACCATCTAAGACCCCTTAACAGATGTGATTGTGCCGACCAGGTAAGCATGTCATTATAAGGGACTACGAGGATGCTACACTGATGATTTTATAATATCATGGTTTTTAACCACTACTCTGCAACTGTCTAAAAAATTAATGATTTTAGTTTCATTTATTATTTTATTTATGAAATCTGACATCTATAACAATGAACTCGGCGTATTCTTCTGCGCCTTTTCCCCCTTATGTTAGGGGTCAGCCACCCGAGTCTTATACCATTACTAAATACAGAATATCCACTTTTCACGCACAAATCAACTAAAATATCAAATTGCTCTTTATGGTACACGACGCCGACAACCCATTTGTAAATTATATATACACCTAACCAATGTAAATAAATTGAAACAACTAAAAAAGTCAATAATACGCTTGCCAAAGTCAAGTTGGGTTTAATTATCATACTGTTAAATTTGTCTTAAATTTTTTTAATTCTATTATTCAGAGACAATAATCTAAGCATTTAATAATAAAATTGTCGATAAGAAATGCCCAGTACAGTGGGGACATTGCATAGTTGGAATAAGTATAGATGATATCTGACAGTGATTGTGATCACCATCATAAAAAACACTTCGATGTAAATCTGTTGATACTGTTAGTTTTAGAAGGAATTGTTGAATTATCCAAAAGCAACAGTAACTGCAATATAATATATTATACTATATTATATCCTCATTCAAAAACAAACTATAAAATGAAGTTCCATATGAAAATGATATTAAATATTTCATATTTTAATTTAAACTAGCTAATAAAATCTATAAATGATCTAATTAAGAAAATTACTGATCAATAATAACTTTTTAAATAGTACTTCGGAATGATAAAAATAACATTTTTTTAATGTCTGTTGCTATACTGACCGAACTGATATCTTTAAACAATACATCCAAAGATCACAAAGCTTATTTATTTAGTTGGAAACATTAGCCTAAAAAATTGAAAAATATTATCTGTAAAATGGGGGAAATCTCCCAAAAATTTATGATTTTTAAAATCGTTAAATTTTGACATTTTTAAAACTTTTTTTTTCAAATCTGCCATCATTTTTTTTTAAATAAACGAATTTTTTTTTTATATGTAGGTAACTTAGACATTTTTCTTTCACATAGCATTCAAAATAGTAAATATTTAACTTTTTCAACTTAGCTTTTGGAAATTTGTTAAACTAAAGCTCATGTTACGTAAAACGTACAAAATATATGATAAAAAAGAAATAAGTCCCGATTACCTTATCTCCTATTTACAAATGGCTGCCGTATTTAAAAAATTATTTATAGTTAAAAATAATTTGTAATAATCTATAAATTTTAAAAAAGTTATAGCAATATATAGTAGGATTTCTACCATTTATGAAGATGAAGGCAATTTTTTCAATTTGATGATTGAATATTTATAACTCTGAATAATTATTACCCTAAATGAGGTTAATATTTTCAACTAGATGCGACTCCTAATTTTTTTGTCGTATTGTTAAAAGAAATAGGTCCGGTGAAAGTTGAGATAAAGTGGCTACAGACATAAATAAAAACACAACATAGTAAAATACCTTCTCAATAATACCTTCTTAATACCTTTTCGGCTTCGCATCAAGGCTAAAAGTGATTTTAATATTGGTTACTAATGTTAAATAATACTGTTAATACATAGATAATTTTTTGAATAACTCAAAAATATAATTTTATTGTTTTTACATACTTAACTAGTAACTAGTAAATAACTAGTAAATTGACAATTATAAAAAAATATATACCTAAAACTTAAAGATTTGATAAAAAAATCCAATTTTATTTTTACAATTAGTTGAATAGCTAAGTAACCAAGTGACTAACTCACAAAAAACTGTACTAAAAAAGACTTATAATAATAAAATTGAAATTTTCTTAAAATTTTTTAAGCTCCACATATATTTTTTTCAGGTTATTAGTTATGTAAAAAACAATATGTATATTTATATGAGTTCTTCGAAAAATTATCTATCTATTGGTAGCAATTTTATAATTATAAGATTAACCCAAAAATATTAAGAGTGAAAAATTCAGTTTTTTTTTTGAAAAAAATACCCAAAAATCTTAAATATAAAAGTCTATATCAATTTGACGGTTGAACTTTAATAGCCCCAAATTTTACACAACTTTTTAATTTTTTAAAATGTTTGAAAATGATTTTTAAACTGATTAATTGTTTTATTAAAGTTTAATTACTAATTAGTAAATATAGTTGTGATGTACAAAATAAATCAGATTCGGATTTATCCTCGAAATTCCTAATGGCTTCTATCTTTAAATTGTATTAAGCAAAGTGACTGTTGTAATTTATTTAACTTTTGATATAAAGATCAATTCAGTATGCCCTCTTTTTGATGTTAATTTAAATCTCATTGGTAAACCAGGGTTATAGGGTTCAACCTCCCCATTGCGAAAAAATGTTATTTTTAATTAGATTATATTTAAAATTATAGGGGTTATGTTTTTACTTCTTCACAAATAATTAATCTATACAGACAACACAGTCGATAACTAAGTCAAAAAATGATTGATTGATTCCTCAGAATAATGTTACATTACAATGTGTAATAGTTCATTGTTATATGTAAAGTTTAATTATTTTAGACAAAATTATTCTAAATTAAGTAATTAAGTAAACTATAGAAAATGAAATGTTATAACGAGTATTACAATAAGTACACCTCAGACTCACATATTTAAGGTTGTACACTCAGAAAACAGCATTGGGTAAATTATTTAATCTCTATTGATTACCGACAAGATTATACACCATCTATGCATAAATAATGATAAATATTACACATATGGTGGGATAATGACGCATTATATGAAAAGATAACCCGGTGGTAATCAAAAAGAAAAATAAACACTATAAATGGAATATACTGTTATCTAGTAGAATATAACAAAGTGAATGTTCCGAAGTTCATTTCCTTGTGATTTATGTTATTTATGAAATTTACATATTATTAAATTTCTACAAGATATGTTAATATTTTTATTCATAGAGATAAAATCTACCATAGTTAAGAATATACAAATACTTTACCAAGATAAAAAAAAACAAACATGAAAGAGAAACGAGTGATATAATATATTTGATAAGATTTCAAAAATATTGTTTATTGGTATACAAAGTTATAATTTACCATGACAGATAATTAAAATAATGATAATTGAAGTAGCCAATTGCAATTAACTAGGGACTAATTACTTATTAATAGGTTTATTTTAAAGAAAATAAATATGCACTATGAAATAAATGCCCATGTAAATAATATGCAGAACATAATAAATAGTTTTTAACAAAAAGCATAAATTTTAAATAAACGTAATTTTAATTAACGATTCCTTTTATTATAAAAGCGTAAAATAATAAATAAAAATAGAACAATTTTTTCTATTAACCATTCATTTATAATGATGATTTTACTATACTGCCTACTCTAGTTAATACTATTCTAAATATTTTATCTATTTTTATTAGTTCAAAATTGCTATTTTATTACACTATCAGAAAATAAAAAATAATTTATTAAAATGTTGTAGGCTTTTTTATACTAGATAACAAGAAAACCAGTTGTTTAAAATATTTAAAATCAGTAGATAAAACATCATATTGCGATGAAGTGTCTGTATAATTACTTGCTATGATTTTCACTTAAATTATTAACCTTAGTTAAAACAAAAACAAAATTGTCATTTTAAACTAAAAATAATATAATTCATAGTAATGAAGAGTACATCTCAAACAGTAGATAATCAAGAGCATTTTGGAGATTTCAGCATCTTTATGAACTAAAGCATGATTCATAATAACAACTGCCATTACATATCAAGTAATAAATTGTTTACACTAATTATATTTAAACCAACTATATTATTTAATTCGTTCATTTCGCAATTGTCACTTGAAAAACCACTAAAATATTTATAATTATTATTGATAAGCTCAAATTTTTTTATTTTTTATAAAAATGAAAAATAAAACGTCATAATTACTCGCGAACAAAATAAAATCATAGTACTAAAAAGTATTAAAGAACTAACTTTATTGAAATCTTATTTTATTTATAATTTGATGGTGTTCAAATCTATCAATTGAACATCAATAATTTCCCATATAATTTAACACAAATTTCAATATTAATGTGGTTACAGTGATCTCTTTGCATGCCGTAAAGCACTCAATTATTAAAAGTTCTATGTTTTAATATTTTAATATTTTTTAAAATAAATGATGTAGTTTCAAGTTTTTTTTTCTTTTCTAAGTTAAATCAATATCGACAATCGATAACATTGACGTTGTAATTTACGTCTTAGTGCATTTTCAAAACGTGATTTACTTTAGACTAAATTATGTAGGAGTCATAAATATCAGATAAAGCTTAAAAACACTTTAAAATAATTTAGTAGTTAGCGAGTACACTGAAAAAAAAAAATGTTAACTTTAATAGTAATGATACCATAAGATAACGAGACCTTCATAAAAATGAAATGATCAAAAATGCTTAATATTTATTATTTTATTGTACTACACACAAACATATACAACCAATAAGTCAATCTATTTGAAGTACTGCATTAAAAACATTTCTTATTATATGCTCTGCACATGTAATATTTTTTTTACTTAAGCGCCAAATAACATTAACTGCTATTAGAATAATAAATTAATAGAAAATAGAGCCTATTATAATTGAATTAAAAACTGGTTTTCTGTTAAAAAATTTGCATTTAATAAGAAATCATTATATTTAATTCACTAGGTATCAAAAAATACAAGGTCAAGTAAAATAGTATTATGCTTACTTAAGTTTATTCTAGAAATAGTTCATTCTATTCAAATTAAAAATAAAAACCTTGCCAAGAATTCCAAACCTAGCAATTTCAAAAATCATGCATTTATTTACACTAAGTAAATTTAGTAATTGTTTTCACTATGTACCATTAAACCATTGTTTCATTGTTACTTTATTTCCAATGACAACCTAAAGAAATTTTCTAATACAAGAAAAAATAGAAATATTATATCTCCCAAAAATTACACAATAAAAATAAAATTAATGGTATTTTTATTAATTTATTATTTTTTTAAAGCTCTTTATGCTCTTTTAAAGGCCATAGCGGTCATCCTTAAAAGAAAAGGTTTCTTAACCATTGATGATGGTAGTATTATGAATAGACATTTTTTAAGTTACAACAAACAACTAGTAAAATTTTAATAAAACTACATATTTACTAAATAAAAAATTTAAAATTAGAATTTTTTTACATATGTTTTTATCAGGATTAGACGAATATTTTATTTTAGACTAGAACTGTTTATAATGTAAATAATAACTATCCATAAATACAATTTTATTATTTCAATCGATTAACTATATAATTTTATTTAGCATCAATAAAATTGAACAATTATAAGATATAAATGAAATAATAATAATAAGACTAAAATTTTTAGTAGAATTTTATCATGAATTCGCATTATATCTAAGATAAATTACTAACTATGAAAAATAATTCACATCCAGAAAAAATATGAAATAGCCAATTAGTTTAGCAACAAACAAAAATGTAGACTAGTAGTACCATAGTCAAAAAAAGTAAATTTGAAATCAATAGCTATAATAATACACCCTAAATAAATCACCTGATAAAATGAAAAAAATATTAAAATGCGAAATTCTTTTTTACTTTTATCTATTAAGTTGGATTATTTTAGATCATTATCTAAAAATATCCACTTAAGCCTATTTTTTTAATTCTACTATCATTGACATTTATATTAATGCAATGAGATAAACATCATTAAGAAAAAAATATATGTTTATTTAGTCTAACATAATAGTTACTGACCTATGCCCCGAAAAGAAGACATGTTTTTTTCTATAATAACAAAAAAATATATAAATATATATGTATTATCATCATAAAGTCACATTTTATACGCATTATTTAACTGTTAGTTACACCATACGGCATAGTGAGCGCATTTAAAAAAAATATAATAAGACTAACCAAGTTTTTTAAGCAAATAAATTTTATTTTCCATAAAAAGAATTATAAAATTTGAGATTTGTGACACGTTGTATAATTTAATCAAATTTTTCTATACATAACTTTGTTAACACGACTTACACAATTAAATATCCTTTAATTAATTAAATGAGTTCAACAAAAAAGGTGATTTATTAAACATATAACTTATAATTTAACAATTGATCTATTACTACCACAACCTTTGAATGCAAAAAGGTACCGAAAAAGATGTAATGAAGTTTTTTAATTAATAACAATTGAAGTGAAACATATACAATGCCTAACTTAGAAAATGTTTTTAGAATATACAACTCAAAAGAATTCATGTCAGCCGTGTTTCAATATGATATACCATTATTAAAAAGATCTTCTCAGCTTTGCATCGAATATAAAAATTGTTACACGATATTTGCACGCCAAAATTAAACCAAAAACTGTTGATAATACATTAGGAAGTCGTCGTTAAAATTAAAATTTATTTAATATATTTTATTTTTTATATTTTTTATGTTAAATAACATATTTGACATGCATCCTTTTGCAATTGGATAACTCAAATCAAAAATTAATTTACTTATAAAATAAGAAATGCCATGCTATTAAAACGGTAAAAAATATTTTTCATAAAAAAACTTTACAGTAATAATTAATTAAAATGATTATTTTAGATGTAAGGATTCACTTAACCAAACACAATTGATTTCTGATGGTTTCCTTCAATTATAATTTAGCATAAAGTAAACCAGCAAATTTTGAGTTCAAAGTTTATAAAGCACTACATATTACAAGCGTCTTAAATCAAAATGACAATCATAATTATTGTTTTCGCGTATTTGTAACCTATAAGGGCGCTAAACAGCATATAAAATTTGGCCTTTAATTAACCATAAATTAAGATACCTATAAACTACATAGAAACTAATTGTAGTTTAGCGACAATATAACGTTAATTGTTTTTGATTCCATATTATTAATGTTTTAGAAGTTACAAAAAGAAACAAAAATGAATAGAAATTGCCCAAAAATAGCACCAAGAAAACTTATTGAGTAGAACAACATTAGGCACAGAATATTTTGTAAAATTCACAACTAAGGCAGAAAGAACATCAATATGAAAACTTTAATATATCCCAACCCTTTATTGAATACCTTTAAATAAGTTGTTGATAAATAAACATCAATTTGGCTCATAATTATGCCCTGCTTAGTGGCGTTCTCAAATTTTTTTCTTGTGAAAGGTGATATACATAAGAACATTTATTGTACCCTGTATTTATTTTCTTCGTGGGAGCTTCTTTACCTCATATTTCTTCATTGAAGTACTAAAAGGAACGCAACTGTATAAAATTATAATATTTTTCTAAAAAGAAACAACGATAGTCAGTTTAATTTACCACCCGACAGATTGGTCACTGAAGAGATCGTGAATATTGAAGAGTAACTATCTCTTAGCAAACTAGAAAACTTAAAAAAGAAAAAAAAAAATGTTGAAATAAAAAAACTTAAATATCCTTTTATTTGAAATGTTTTCACTACACTTCATTGAAGAACATCATTCTTTATTAAAATTAGTAAAAAATAGATATTTTAATAGATAATTTCATCATAACTTTAATTAAACGAATGGAAAATAGATAAATTATTTTTTTTAGGTAATTCTGTTATATTTACTGAATAGTAAGAATTATTTAATAATAAACTATTGATTTAAGCACAGTGAATAGCTAGAAAGAGATTTATTTATTTAAAGAGCTTAAATTAAATTAAAGATGAAAATTTTCACAAGAAAATAAAAAAATAGACAATTTTGAAAGTTGTCTAGAAAGATGAACATGCATAATATTATATAAATGTAATAGACATAAATAGTAAAAAAAAAACATTTTTTTATTTATGAAATTTAGCGACACAGCTAAATTTTATTTTCCTTCACCTTAAAGCATGAAATCGCTCAAAAAAGTATTTTTGGAGTGAGTAAGTAAAGCACTTCTTACTATTTGCGTTTATGCATATAGTTTAGTATGATGAACAAAATTAGTTTGATAATAATATTATTAATTTTTAAAAACTCAAAGGAGAGCTATTTTCTTGCTTTAAAGAAAAACCGTGTTTAAAAAACGCACTATGATGACCACATAAGAAAGACTGCCAAATTTTGTAATTTATCACGATGTGTCCCACTTCCGGATATCCATATTTCGTTGGTAATTATTTTCGGTGGTGAAACCGGCGAGGGGAAATTTTAAGTTTCTGACGACACCATTGACGTAATTTCAACGGAAATTTAGAAGCTATTTTAAAATCCTTGGTAAAGAAATCTATACAAAACGTTTACATTCACAAAAATATACATTTTATGAAGGCGTCACAGAAACTTAGGAAAAACGTACAACCCTGAAGTTGTTTATTAGTCAAAAATTTTACTCATTCATAACACATTACATTCGTTTTAGTTTTAATAAGTGAAAATTTCTAGAACAAAAATTAATTTTCGGTCTGGTTGAAAATACCAGACACAAGGACCACAAAATAAGTGAAAATAAATATCATTTGATTACTTCATAAATGAAGTAATTAAGCTTATACAGTTCAACATTTTTTAAATCAATACTGTGTTTAATTATTATTATACCTTATACAAAAAAAAAAAAAAAGAATTAATAGAAAAAAAAACTTTAGTATAGTAATAAGGCTAGAATTTATATGTGAAAACAAAAAAAAACAAGCTTTATATTATCTAAAAAAGTGATCTCGATATATTTTGAGTTTTTACTGTTTTAATGTAATCTCTAAAAGATATTGTATTAAGGATAAACTCGATTTTTCTGATTTATATATAGAAAACAAAAACTACTAAAAAGATAATTGAATTAAAAAAACAAATTTTAAATCACTAATCCATTAATTACTTAAAAAATAAATAGTATTTTTAAAACTTTACTTGAAATATGTATGTTACATAAGTGATACAGAACTATAAAAATTGTTGACCGAATCTATTAAAATAAATAATTAAGTAATCTATAATGAATTTTTTTTTTATTTTTATACTTTAATATGCTTACTAAGATCACAATGACTATATATTAATTATAAATTACAATAATAATATAATATTAGGGATTGGCCTGACCTAGTGAGTAGAAACGGGTCCCGGGTTCGATCCCCAAGGTGCCAACAAGATTTTTCTTGTGATTTTCTCATTGGTGGCGTCTGACTTCTAGTGTAAGCCGACCATAATACCCGTCCAGTCCAACATTAGCTTAGCCAACAACCATCTTTGACTTCCTAATATGTGAAAGAGGGAGCCACCCCCTACGCAGCATATTAAATTCGGGAAATAGAAGGATGTAAAACTGATAATTAATATTATTAATTACTATAGTTAAATTTTGTATAACAAAAAGTTGATTTATGCTAAAAAAGGATTATAATCAGTACTATGTCCAGACAAGAATAATCGATGGAAAACAATAAAACTTAAAATAAATGTATATAAGATTTAATTATTTTTACCTCATATACATATGATACGCTACTAGAATAAAAATGTTCCTCTCTAAAATTTGTTCTATGTGACAATGATATATACTTTTCTTATAACTTTTCTACTTTTCGAGGCGTTATGCCCTCCTAGTTGAACCTGCTCGTATACCAAAAAAAAATAACAAAAATAAATACATCAACTTGCTATGCCCAGTAAATACAGAATGAACCTAAATGAATATATCTCACGCAATTTCTTTAAAAATATAAGGTACTTTAACAAAAAAATATATAGTTCTACCCTCCTACTTACTTTTTAAAATTGTATAAACTATAGATTTTTAAGCGTAATCATATATGTTTGACAAACTTATTAAAGAGAAAACGATTTTTAAACCATTACTTTAAAGATATAAGTATTTTTCCATTATTACGGAAGAAGAGCAATTCAGAAATGCTTAGATAAAAATTAATAGACTTGCGCTTCACCTTCATTATTTACTCTTAAATGTTTTAACTTTCGAAATACTGAGTCAATTTATTACCGACCAATCATTTTTTTTATTTGAAAGTTAAATAAAAATGGATGTTTCCATATAAAAAACCAAAGTTTAAGCAAATTTGCAAGGAAAAAGGTGAAATAAAACTACATTTTTAGTGTTAATTGAAGTGGATAGAAAAAATTATATATTATCTTAGAATTTTGAAAATATGCGTGAAACATTTAGCAGACCACCTGTAAAGAAAAAGAAAAACAATTCACGCTTGTATCGAGCACATATACAGAATTTTTCAAGTTAAATTTTAATGTGTAAAAATAGTCAATTCCATTTAATTTTTAATCTTATAAAATCATAAAAAATTCCTACAGACACTTCAAACTTAATGAATTAAAACGGACGTTCCGTCGGTAAGTAGAAAATGTAAATAAATGTAGCAATAAGATATTTTTATAAATGACAGTGTTTAACTAGCAACACGAGTTAAATTTATGGTCATTATGTAGAGGCGATATTGAAAATACTATTTGTAGAGCAAAATAAAATCATTTATACGTATTGGTTTTCCGATTTTAATGACATTAGTTAGTGGTCAACTGCGAGATCGAATTTCAAACTAACAATAATATTTTTAGTTCGCAAATTACAATTATTATATTGGACGAATTCATTCGTATAAAAATAACTATGCAACATGCAGTTGGTGACAATTGTCTTAGGGGTCATTTAATTTTATCCTGTGTTTATGAAGGCGCCTAGTTTCAAACGATGATTACAAAACGTTCATTTTAAATGCTCAAACAACCCCATAGATGTAAAATTAAGTCAATTTATGAGTAAATAATGTTAGCTTTAATATTATAACTATGATATTTGGACGTAGATTTAAGTTATGATATTACATATGCATATGAATACTACCTATACTATACTATACTAGTATAGTTAAAATATACTGTAAATAATTTGTCACACGTATCATATAAATTTGAAAAACATTACAGAAAACAAACAAGTGAAATAAAAATATGTTAACCCCCGGAACTACATTAACTGCCTGGTCAGGTCGAGTTATTCTCGGCATTGGTGTGTTTTATTTTTACAGTATCCGTACACGAGTGCCAGAACTGTTCAACGTGGGTAGTTATCAATTTTTTAACCGCACTAACACTTTTACTAAGGTTTTGCCGTAGAAAAGGGCTATCAAAGAATGAAAATATTTTTATTTTCATAGTGCAAAAACTTTCTGGTGTTAGAAACCGACGGTGGTAATGCAGAAGAGTAAGTAGCTATTCGCTATAGAAGCCGAATATAATGTCGTTAAAAATATTACCGTTGTCGGCATGGCAAATGCGGAGTTTCCGAAGCGTTGGCGGCATCAGCTTAATGTTCAGTTATAAATAGCGGACAGGACAAGGTCACTCGAATTGTCAGACAAAGAAAGCAGCGTCAGGCCAAATATAAACGTACTTATTTATAGCACAGTGTCTCACTGTTAATAATCCCTCCGCGTTTCAGCTACCTCATTACCATGCCCCTAAAGCACTTGATCAACTGAAAACTTTGTCCTTTTCTCATACACGCAAACGCATACCAACTTCACAAAACGTAGAATTAAAATTTTTAAGAAAATTTAACTCGTATAACTGGTTGGAATCAAATTTAATCAATATTGTTTACTACTTTTGAATCAAGTACAAAAATTAAACGCCTAAAAAAACGTACATAGTAAATTACATAATTATTATGGTTGTCATAATAAAATGATATATTGTGGAAATAGTTTATACATGATGATTACTTGAATGATATTTAACTTATTATGCCCCGCCAATAAATAATTGGTAGAAAGGCTTCAACGAAAGATAAAAAAAAACCATACTAGAGCTATAAATACGGTTTCATATAACAAGAACTTGTAAGTAAACATAACATTTATTTCAATTAACTAATGCCACGTGTCTATGTGATTTTCTATTTACAGAACAGTTTCATCGATATGAATTAACCACAAAGTTCAATTTAAAAGTTGTTCATTTGTTAAGTTTATAATGACGACGAACAAAAGAGTGTTGAAACTTAGCAGGTTTCTTCATGAAATTATTAAAATGCAGTAAATATTAAAAAGTTTATAGAAAAAAGGTTACACATTGTTTTTATTTATTTATTACATTTATCACTAAACTAAAATTGGTATAATTTTTTTTGGTAAATATAAAAATACAGACAATAGTTGTTACATAGTAAAATAATTTGAGTTTTTAAATCATAAATATAATAAAATTTAAGGAGCTATTATTTTTTTTAGAAAAAACAAGAATGACTCATTAAATAAACATATATGTAAGTTCCTCAAAACAAGTTTTCATGTTTTTACAAAAAAGCAATTAGAATAACATTAAAAATAGATTCCCGAATAATCAAAAATCGATACTATTAAAAAAATTATAGCAGAACTTTACGAATATAAATGTAAAATAAAAATGTTAAGACTTTATTTATCTTTATTTACCCACATAGCTTGTTTATAATATTAACTATGAAATCGCAGGTTAATATTCCTCGGATTTACGAAATAATCTTTGTTCTGTTAGCTATTTGTAATTTGTTATTTTATTTGTAATTTGATAATGAATTCAAATAAATGGATAAAACTATAAAAGTTTACATTTTTGACTATTCAAAATTATGGCGCCGAACGCTTCAACTAAAAATTATTTGTAATCTTTTCACATATCACTGAGCAAATTTGGTCCAGTAGAAGTTTATATATTTGCATAACTGTCCAAAATAATAGTAAACCCAATAGCTTCTTAACAATACATCGAATCTCAAATCAAAATCTCATCTTTAATATTTAAAAAAATATGGAGTAAAAAAATAAATAAATATATATACATAATTTTATCCGACATAAAATAGACGTGAATTAAAGATTAAAAATCAATATACGATAGTTTTATAAAAACATACCAATAAAATAATACTTATTAATTTATGATTAAAATAAACAGGACTAAATTAAAATCTATATAGGCAGTACTTTTGGAAAATATCACCAACGATAAAATTATGTGATGAGTAACAAAAAAAAAAAACTCAGTCACTAGACTAGTCTTGTAAAATTCGAGATAGACACTTAAAAATGCGGAAACCGTGACTTTCCCCTAAATTATTCTCCTATAATTTGTTTGTAATATTTAGATTCAGTAAAATCTATAGATAATATTCATTATATTATGACACTTGTTTTAACATTTTCAACAATAAAAAAATAATTTGTAGCATCATTCATTAGCTTATTTTTAAAGTAACTTATTGTAATAGACAAACTTTCTCATTAAGAACTATTAATAAATCACTTAATACTAATTGTTATAGTATAAGATAATACAAATCAATTAATTTATAGATTTTTTTAAAAAATAATTAAACAAAATATTTTATAAAACAACATGTAGCCTATTAATACAGGATTAAGTTTGGATTTAGAATCCTGCTTAAATTGTATATATTTTTTTAATAAACGATACCTGTATTACATTTTAAAAATAAATCCTTCAAAAAATGTTATTAAATTAAATCTACAGGGTTTACTAATGTAATTCAGCGGCAGTCAAATGAATTTGACATGAAAGGAGGTGAAAAGCTTATATGATAAAAATTAACATGGGAGCTTAGTTCCCATATCTAAGAACATTTTTATTTGTATAACTATATTAAGTTGTATTACAACATATATTGTATGTTATTATGGACTATTAGATATTCATAAATGGATTTTTTCTTATTGAGCCTACTTCAAATATTTAAAAATATTTTGATTTATACTCCATTGAATTTACCTACGTTTAAATAATAACCAAGACTTAAAGTTTTATGTATACATTTGTAGAATTAATATTTTTTTTCTTATTAATTATGTTAAATAATTTTTTAATTGAATATAAATCATATATAAAGTTCTCAAAATATAAAATACATACAATAAATGTTGTACAAAATGTCAAAAATCATAAAATGTAAAATGTCCAAAATATCAATAGGGTATCTATCCTAATAATTCACTCCCATTTGACTGCCACTGATGAATTTATGCTATCAGCCTGCGGCCGCTGGATGATAACTAATATTAAATAGTATATGTTATGAATTTACATTAATTTTGTATGAAATGACAAGCTAATTTTAAAGGAGAAATTTTAATTACAAAGAAATTTATAGTCTTTTCGAAAAAAAAGTCGCCCCATAACTCAAAGTACTAATTTGATGTTAAAAAAGTCGTATTACTAAAATTGATGCTAAATATACATACACAATCTATAATTATTTAAAAAGATCGTTTTTAAAGGTGTTACATATTGTAATTTCTGGAAATAGGATTTCATAACCATTTAAGCAACATTTTCAAAACTTCAAAGAAAAATAAAAATTCCTGGAAGCAAGATATTTTGAAAATTACTAAAATATGAGACTAAAATATATAAATTTATAAAATATTTTTTAACTAAATAGTACATGAATATATATTTATTATATATTGTGAATTTTTTATGAAAACGGCACGTAAAAAATAATTTTATTTATTTTTAACTCATATTTGCTAGAAATTACAATTTTGTAACACAATGACCTATTTAAATAATTTATAGATTACGCCTATATATTTCACTTAAATTTTGTTATGCAACTTTTTTAATGTAGAATTATCACTTTGTGAGGCAACAATAATTTTGAAAATTCTAAAATAAAAGACATTGTATTATATATACGTCATATAATTGCTTTATAAAATTATTTAAAAATTATTCAATATTAATAATATTTTAATTAAAATTTTATTTTTGAAAAACCTAATAAAATTTTTTTTGTAATATACTCCATGAAAAAATCGACGTTTTCTATTATGTATCTAGTACTGGGACGGTATCGCCAATAAATCCAATATGCATACCATAAAAAAGGAACAAATATGTTCAAATTTATGTAATTAATGCATATTTATAACATTTATTTATTAGTAAAAAGCAAAAATGGTTCTTTTTTTAATTTATTCTTTTAATAATTCTTCAACAAAATCATTATTTCCAATATAGGTGGTAGACCATTTTTGAACACTTAATTAATTTTATTTGTTGGGAATATATTTTATGCTTAAATAAAATTTAGAAACAGATTAATCAGATTTAGATGGTGTACAAATGTTAGGCAGATAAATAGGGTCAAAGTGAAATTACTATCAACATACCACTTTCAGTTTAAAAATGTGTTAAAAAATTATGCAAGTAAGCCCCAAGCTATAATTAAGAGTGGGGGAAATATATATTTTTGCCGTTTAAATTTTTTTTTTAAATTGTGCGACCTTTTAATTAAAAATTATATTTTGATATTATAATCTTATATTAAAAAATGACCAACTAAAATGATTTAATTTTGACTAATAGGGGTTGTGTTAACTCCCACGCCCTTCTATTGGATAGGTCCTGATTACCTACAATCAAAAGAATTTTTAGGATAAATTCATGCAATTGTTACATCATTTTACTTAAAATTAAACAAATGTATGTATATAGGAAATAAAGGCTGCTGACGTAAATGTTTTTAAATTGAGAAATTTTCTTTAGTTCATAGTTCTAACTTCGAATTAATATAAATTATAATTTACGAGCATTGATATATAATTGTATCGATGATAATTTTCTTGGGAAAATAACTGTGGACGTCATATAATAGGACAACAAATACCGATAATATTAGCAATAATATCACATACGAGATGGAAACTAAAACTTAGTGATGGCTTAATATTGTTTACGGAATTATTACACAGTAAAAACGCTATTACCATACAATATAAATACAACAATCGCTTTAAGATGGATAAAAATTATAAACAAAATCTATTTATAGCGTATGTTACTAGAATATGACCAGAGAGTAATTTTAAATCATGTCATGGATACGTCTGTACGGATCGATGTATATTGGTTAAGAATATCTGTTTATACATATATAATATTGAGTATTATTTAACAATTCCAAGCCCACGTGTACTTCTTTTTTATGTATAACATGATATTTTGTAATCATGAATATCTTATTTATAAAGCTTTTGGATAAAACAACGCTCAGTTGAATTCACTTTTGTTTTGTATAGGACACGTGTTACAGTAGATCTCCCTCGGCGCATTTATAACGCAAAAACAATTCCAAGAAAAAGTTTCTTATTATTCTTTGCTTCAGTTGATAATACAACGAAAAATACACTAATATGCTATGATACACCCCTTTAGCAATAGCCCTTAAAATGTGAATCACGTGAACAATTTGAATAGTTACTTTATTAATAATACGTTAATTAATTAACATCCAAATAAATTAAGGTAATATTAGCTTTATGAGTATATAATAAGACTCATTATTATTAGACGTATCAATTGTGCCGTAATGTATCCCAACACAAATTCAAAAAACTATTTTTATAAAATAAATAAATTAGAATGGTAAAAACAAGTTTAGTATAAATTAACAGCCATAACTTAGAAAAATAAAATTTATATCAACTTTTCAAATTTTAGATAGTTACCTTATTTTGTTTTCGACAAAACCACGAAATCCATAACGGCTGAATGAAAAATGAACTCTGTCAACACTTCGCCGAGCGCCGATTTTCAGCTAATATTTAGAAAGGCAAAGTTAAAATTTTCTAAACTGTTATGATAACAATACAAACAACACAACTAGTTAGAAAACAATACGGAGGTCCAATATGGTAAAAAAATAACAAGGAAATTACTTCATAAAATAAATAATATTCAACAATTAAACTTAATATGACGACCAACACTAGTGTTTTAACACTTGGCGTATTAGATCAAATTATTAAAATAATATATAATTTATAATATCATGACGACACTATTATAAAATAACGACGATAATGTGTCCGGGAGAAGGAGGCGCACACATGTACACTAACACCGCATGGCGCGCGACACAGAAATAGAATCCGACGGGCAAGAACAACGCGATAAATTTATTATTGTAAAATTTGGGGTCAACATGACGACTTATTTAAAGACTGCCACTGCCGCCGACATTTATATACATTGCAAACAAACATCGCCTTAATATTAAAAAACGGTAGCACAGTGGGGTCGCGGCGGCACAGTATAGACGTGGTATAGTTGGGACAAGTATAGATTTAATCTGACAGTGATTAAAATCACTATAATAAGAAACGCTTCGATGCGAATCTGTAGATAGTGTTTAATTTTAAGAAATTGATAGATTATTTCAAAAGCAACAATAACTCTTATTCCCTTAATTTTATTTCCAATTAGTTATTTGATTTATAATTATAATATATGAATAAATAATAATTAAAGTAATTAAATTTAGTATGAAATTGATTTTCAATAATTTAATATTGTAATTTTTATGGAGATATTGTAAAAATAATTAAGCAGTTGTATATATTTTTACTTTTAACGCCTATCAAAATTTAAAGGACTTGATTCAATACTTTTCAATAAAAAATGTTTGTTACTTAAAACAAAGTTATAAGTTTTATACACTGGACTACAAGGAACTTTAAACAGAAATAAAAATATACTATTCTAAATCAACTTTTCGCGATATTTTCAAATGTTCAATTAGACTATTTCTATCACTTTTAAGTTTTTATTATTATTAAAAAATAAATAATTACATATGAAAAAATAATTAAGAACAAAAAAAAATTGTTTTAAATTAATACTGATTTTGATTTTTATTATGTTAAAAATAAGGAAAAAGACGTATTTAAGCTATCTATTTTATAATTCTTTAAAGTTGATTTCTGTGAAAGGTTATAATAAAAAAACAATTTATTTATTACCATAACTTTTAGCTCAACTCGCATATTTGAAACTGACATTAATAAATAGAAAATTTTATGAGAATTAAAAATATTGTATTGTTAAGATTGCATTTTTTAGGAATAATTTCTATAGCAATATGTTATCAAAAAAATTCCAAGAAGACAAATCCAGAGGTGAAATTATTTTTTTCAAATTAAAGTATATTTCATAAACTTTAATTTAAGATATATATAAAAGTGTCAGTATTTCCGGAACAGTTTCAAAAATTAAATTTAAAATGTCCTAGTTTCAATACGCATTTTAAAAGTTTTGGCCCCCCTTTATAAAGGATATAACCCGATCTAAAAAACAAGTGTGTCAGATAAAGGGGTATATAAAAATGATTTATAAAAAAAAGATTTATACAGGGTGGTCCGCCACTCACTGACAACTAAAATAACTTTTGATCCAGTTAATATTTTTAGTTGATTTTTTTTTTAAATAATAAATATACGTTAGGTCTATAGCTATATCTCAATAATTCATTTTTTTACATTTTATTAAAAATATAAATTATTTTTAAAATTTTAATAAAATGTAAAAAAAAAATCTAAGATAGCTATTTTGTAAAGTAGAATTTAAGAAAAATTTTAGTAAAAAAATATCTTATTAATATTCAGTAGTAAATATTCTATAGCGTTTTGAAGTTTGTGAAAATTTGAATTTTCATGTATTATTTTACTGTATTAAACATTGAAATACGTATTGAGAAATGGACAGAAGAAAACGCTATCTTATCATGATTACTGTGTACACATATGATGATAATGTGTATACATTACAAACTTGGCATTAATACTATGATAAGAAATTAGATAAGGCAATTATTACTTATCTCTCTCATTCAAAAGTATAAGTCATTTTCATGGAAAAAGTTACACACCTCCAAATTATAGTAAATAAAATAAAATAAGATAAGTAAATAAAATGTAAAATAATGAATTATTGAGATATAGCTATAGACCTAACGTATAACTATTATTTAAAAAAAAAATCAACTAAAAATATTAACTGGATCAAAAGTTATTTAAGTTGTCAGTGAGTGGTGGGCCACCCTGTATAGATCCTTACATCTTTCAAAAAGTTATAGTAATATAAATTTAAAAATAAAAAATCGAGAATTTTTTAACGGAAATCGTACGTATTTCTTTAACTTTGATGTCCGTTTTCACTATGAAGACAAATCTATAGGTCAAAATTTTTTTTTCTTAATAAAGTATATTACATAAGCTTTAAGTTAAGGTATATATCAAAGTGTCAGTATTTTTGAAACATTTTTAAAAGTTAAGTTGAAAAAATTCTACTTTCTGTACGCATTTTTAAAAGTTTGAACCCTCCCTGTATAAAAGGGAATTTGTTATAATTTAAAGAAAAAGTATGTCGAATTAAAGAGGTATATATAAATTATTTATGATTAAAAAATACAATTGAATTCATGCTTTTTTTAAAAAGTCTTAGCAACATAAAGTTAATAAATGTAAAATATAATAAAAA
The DNA here is from genome assembly GCF_025091365.1 of Daktulosphaira vitifoliae. Classification (NCBI taxonomy): domain Eukaryota; kingdom Metazoa; phylum Arthropoda; class Insecta; order Hemiptera; family Phylloxeridae; genus Daktulosphaira; species Daktulosphaira vitifoliae. Next base: position 31,946,803 of record NW_026099573.1, on the reverse strand, counting down.
TAGCATATTATTGAATACGGCAGTTATTTTCACCATGAAGACAAATCCAGAGATCAAAAATTTTTTTTTTCCATAATAAAGTATATTATATTATTTTTAATTCAAGATATATATAAAAGTGTCAATCTTTCAGGAACATTTTGTAAAGTTAAGTTGAAAAAGTTAATTTTTTGTGAAAAAGTTATCATTTTTAATCGCCTCTTGTGGGGAGGTAAAGGGTCAAATGTTCACAAAAATATATCAAATGATAGTGAAATACCTAACGTATTTCTAAAAAAATTATGGCAGTTTTAAGAAAACATTTTTTTTAATAATGTTGAAAATTACTAATTGTTTAAATTAAATTTTTTGGGGGATTTCTCTCATATACAGGGAACGGTGTAATTTTTTTCAATATTTGAGGGTAATGTCTTCGACTAGATACAATTTGTGATCTTTTGACGTATTGTTCATAAAAATGAACAACACGTTCAAAAATCACTACCTATACATAATTTGTATAAAAACCTAGGAAGCATAACCTTCCTAGATTTTTTCCAAATATTTGGTAAAAATTAAATTAAAAAAAAAATTATACTAAATAATAATTTTATAATTATCGATAGTTATTAATTATGACTTCTCAAATAAACATATAAAATTCGTTATAAAAATGCAGAAAACCATTTTCTAAATTGTGGGTTTAGTTGGACAGTTTGTACTTTATAAACTAATTGCAGTGAGCTTTTGGAGGGTATACAGAGCAGTGGGCCAAAATGCAATTTTAGTTTGCAAAAGTAGACATTTCAACAATCTTTAAAATTTTAAATTAATTCGATTTTATATAAACTGGTTCTAAGTGATAGTAAATATAGAATCTTTATTACCAATTATAAGTCTATCACCATGACGCGACGATAAGCTTAAATATTGTCATTAGATATTGAATTCTGTAAAGTATTTCAGTTATTTATGTAACTAATAAAATGTGTACAGCATTTGCCACTTTCTAAGCAATCTTTTAAAGAATTTAAATGACATGGTTATGTTTGGTTCAGAAGATAACAATTTATTTTCAGTCTATTATTTATGTTAAAATACAGACATCATTTAAGTCTTTAATTATGAAGTCAATGAAATAATTATTTTACTTTAAAAAAGGTAACAACTATTTTTAGTGTCATCAAAAGATTTAAAATTTTTTAATAAGTATTGTTAAATATATGTACTCTAATACGAAATATTATTTATTTCCCCTCCCCGACCCTCTTAATTAAATTTTTGATGAATTTTTAGATAATAGTGATAAGCAATTATAAAAAATAGTTCTCTGACAGTGAGATTTCTTTAAAAAAACATTTAATATGCCTTTTAGCCAAATTAAATTTGATTTTTATTAATGAATTACTTGAAAGTAGACTAATTAAAAATTGTAGTGTTGAGGATGACGATTTTGAAAAATGAATGGCAACAGAGTTAAGGGATTTTATTGCACTATTGATAAAACATAGAAGGAATCAAACTATTATTATAACAAGTTTTTGTATAATACTACAACTATCTTATCATACACAGAACATGAGGTTTTAGCGTTAATTATCGACACCCATATGTCAAAAGATGCATACGTTAAAACTAGATTAAGGATAAAACACGAAAGGAAAATATTTATCCTTCTTATAATCATATTCGTGTAGCAAAATATAAACGTTACCTGAAGGCATAGATATTAATAAAGTAAAAGCTTTTGTTTCTTTACCAAATGTTTTAGATCATATTGTAAACATATTATTTAAATCATTTTACTTGGATAACAATATAAATGTTGAAAATGAATTTAATAATTTTTATTTTATATGTAAATGGGATTGTGATAGGAGTGAGTTCTTGCTACAGTGAACACAACCGAAATGTTGAAAATTTGCAAAACAGTCAAACTATAACAGATGGCAGTGTTTTTTATTTTCATTTGTTCCTCTGCAACTAATGGAAACATCTATAAGTTTGAATGAAAAAATTATTTCATGGGAAAATCATACACCTTCATCTACGCGGTATTGTCGGGCAATTAAATTGATAATTGAAAAAGAAATAGCAGTGGTTACGAAAAATTAGGCAAGATAAGTCGAACTAGAAATTTTAGAATTACAACCCTTAAAAAAAATGTTATATTTATAAATTATGCAATGATAATGACAATGATTGATGGTAAAGTAATTACCATTTTTTACTAAAAGAATTTTCAAGTTAGAATTGTTATATTTGCAAATGTAACCCAACAAATATGAATAACCTAAATATAATGCCGTACGTTTAAAATAGATGAAGGTAACTTAACTTAGTGTGGATAGATTATCCACACTACACGGGTGGATAAAGTTTTTATGTACACTTGATTATTGCCTATAAATTAGAATCAACTTCTACAGCAAAAATGTTAACTATTAAACAAAAAAAAAATTAATATCAGACAGAAAACAAGAAATACAACCTCGTCTATGGTAAGAATTAGGTACAAAAATTGAGTAGTTCAGAACATGGTATATCGAACACTGGTAATGCTGCAAGAAAATTGTTTAAATACTCCCTAAAAGTTTCTGAGATCACTAGAGTTGATTATCGTTTGATTAAAAGGTTCGCTACAGTACTTACAGTCATGAGTCGTGGTCATGACATAAATTAAAAACGATTTGACGATAATGCGCTTATAATGAAATTGCTAAACTGTATGTAGAGTTATATAGTTGGTATCGTATGCCACCAAGTGTACATAAAATTTTAAGACATTTAATACATTGATAATTAAAAACGTTATTGTTCTTATTAGCCAGTTGTCTGAAGAGGTGCAAAAGTCAAGAAACAAAGATTTGAAGCTATTAAGAGAATACCATTCAAGAAAATCCTCACATGTAAATACTAACTCAGATTTATTCAAGTTTTTATTAATCACATCAGATCCGATTATTTCAGCATTACAATCATAAAGTAAAATACCACCAAATAGACTGCCTCCAAAAGCTCTCATAATGAATAACGACAAAGAAGAAAGCAGTAGAGATTCAGATTGATTTTTTTTATTTATAATTAATTCTTAAATTCACAATACTCCAATAATAAAAACATTTAATAAAAATAATTTGCTCTTATATCTTGTATGATGACGTAGCCGCCCCTAACTTTGCTTAATCTATGTATATTATTAATCTCCTCCGTGGCAATTATAGAGTCGGCGGGAAATAAAATGAAATTCGTAAAAGTTATATGTAACACTTTTTTGGATTAAGTTTGTTCGTGATAAATAAATCACCCTGTATATATTTTAAATGCTTAAGTAAATGAAATACACACAATATCTTCATGTATTAATAGTTCTACGGACAAAGCACGAATATATTATTATAAAATCAAAATTCATAAAATGTGGAAATTGATTTGAATAATTAGGTTTCCTTTTACATTTTATACATTTTTACAAATAATAAGGGAATAAGTATCAACTTTTCGATTTGCAGCACTAATATGTTAAAAGTATGTCTAAAAAATTAATAACATTAATTATACTATGAAGTCATTGCTTCGTTCTATATACAACGAAATATGTGAAAAGGTGTTATAAAATAATTAAATATTCAAACAAGAAAATAGAAGTTGCGCAGAAGAAAAATACTGCGTATTATATCTACGGCCTCCACTCTAAAGAGTATTAATTTAAGTTTGTATAAAAATTGTTAATACATATTAGTCACCATTATTTTAATATTCTAGGGAACATATCATCTGTGATGTCACCGTCTATTCTAAAGCTCGATGAACTTCATATTTATAGTTTTTTTAAAGTAACAATTAAAAACATTTACTATTATATAAACAATATCTATTGATCAATAAAAATAACACCTGTACAATTTAATTTAGTAAGGCTCGTTTATTTGAAAAAAAAAAAACCTAAACTTTCCTTAACTATTACGTTGGAAAATTTTACATTGATTATGATTAAAGCCCGAATTTATTACATTTAAACATTTTGTTCAAGGCATTTTAAAAAGACCCAAAATTATACAAATATGTTGTAGACATATACAGGCGATCTGTAAATTTTAAGTTACTTGATTACACTAAAATAATAATAATTTTGAGAATTTATTTTTATATTATTCAGTTATATATAATTCTCTATCTTGCAACTATTAAGTATTTGTTTGGTTCATCCCTAATACGTTATATGGGTATGAACAATACATACTTAATTAGCTTATAAGAAAGAAAATACTTTAACACGATTATTAGTCTTAAAATAAATACAATATTGGAAAAACAATTTTTTTTTGTTTTAGTTATATATATAATATTTGATTTATCAGCTAATAATACTTTTTAGAATCATACCTTATAACTTATAGGGATGTCAACTTTATATTTTTTAATGGTAAGATACATATTTAATTAGCTTATAAAATAGGAAATAATATATCGAGGGAAATAAATGCCCGATAACAACTTTTGGACTAGTATTTCAAAAGTTATTAATAATTTAAAATATTGACTGGAGGTAAGGAATGGGTGCTACTATTTTTTATCACTAGACATTTACTACCTACTATTATCATTCACTCGAATTTAATATTGTTGTAATAAAAAAAATATTAAGTTTAAAAAACTAATATTTTTTTTATTAACAAAAATGAAAAATTCTCGACATTTTTGGAGTAAGTGAGAGTCTTACCCAATTTGGATTAACCTGGAAATTTGAATAAAATAAAATATACTTAAAATAATTGTTAAGTTTTTTTAATTATTTTGTATAAATAATCGTTATTTCCTTAAATAAATTTTTGTTATGTAATAAATTATTACATAACAAAATCATTGAAATCTAAACAAATTAATCAATATTACAAGGTGATTGTTTTAACGCTATTCACTCGATTTCTTTTAACAAATAAGTTTTTTGGAAACAATTTTTGTTTGCAATTTATATTATTTTTTGTATCTCTATTTTTCTGTTATAAAATATTTTTTTAGGGTCATCTCTTATATCTCATAGGGATGTTAACTACCTTTTTTTCTAATGGAAAAATACATATAAGACTAGCTTATAAAATAGTAAAACAGTGTTGATAAGGGATCAACCAAACAAATACTTAATAGCTGATAAATTAAAAATTATGTGTAACTGATAAATACAAAAAAAAATTCTCAATATTCTTATTTATGGGTAATCGAGTGATTCATGATTAATTGATCATTCCTGTATAGAAGCATAGAAATATTTTTCGTTTAAGAAAAAATAAACACTGCTAGTCCTCCTCCCCAGTATTATAGCCCTAGTAAGTACACAATACTAAGTTTTCAATCCAATTGATACAATTTTGTACTGGCCGATATGGTCGGAATGACTTATCAGAAATAAATAAAAATTTATCCAAGATCTACATAGTTATTTTTTACGCGAGTTATTAAAAAAATATCAACTTTATTTTTATTAGATTGTTATTTGATAATAATAGCCTTTCGATAGTTACGTTTAACGAGAATATTGACCCAAATCGGAAAATATCAAAAAGCTCATATTTCTACAGAAATAAAATATTTTTGAAGTTATTATTTTATTAGTTTATTCATACTTATATTGTTGTTGGACAATACCCTAGAATATTAATTCATTCTTAAAAATATAAGAACATTATTATGTACGGTTACATAATATTAACTTTCTACAAGTATAATTTAATAAAAATAAATAAATAATTTCAAATGAGTAAATTAGTATAAAAAGAACTATTCAACTGTTATTTAATTAATTTAACATAAAGTAAACTACACACTCACCTGTCCTATTAACGTTAGATTCTGAAGGATCAGAGGACATATTTAAACGAAAATTTCGGCCACAGCCTTCATATAACACTTTTTACTGCGACAACAAAGGCTCCATTTTTTCAATGCATTACAAGTCAAAAATTGCCAATCTGTAAAAATGTATGAAATTAACATTTATATCATACTTTAGGGTTTAATGGACAATATAAAAATTTTAAACGAAAAAACAATTTAAAAAAAGCTGTCTTTATATATGGAATGACCCTATAGTAATATTGTAATTAGTACTATTAATTTAATGTAGTGTATGTTTTAAATGAGAACATTTCATATTTATAGCATACAATTTTTATGCTATTATTATAAATAACATGGCAAATATAAATATATAAACATTATTGGTTAGTTAAGAATGATTATTTAAAACATTTTTATTTTTCCACAATACAGTCTGATCGGTTTATTGTAAACCACTCCATTATTACTCTTAAAATAAATACAATATTGGAAAAACAATTATTGATCTGTTTTAGTTACATATAATCTTTGATTTATCAGCTAATAATTACTTCTTAGAATCATCTCTAATATCATCAACTAATAGGGATGTCTACTTTATAGTTTTTAATGGTAAGATACATATTTAACTAGCTTATAAAATAGGAAATAATATATTTAGGAAAATAATTGGTCGATAATAACTTTTGGACCAGAATTTCACAAGTTATTAAAAATGTTAAATATTGACTGGGGTGAGAAATGGGAGCTGCTATTTTTATCACTAGTAATTCCTTGGTCGTACTTTTTGACCCGCCTAGGTATAAAAATGAGAATAATACCCTAAGTACTAGTTCAATATATCTGTTACCATTAAAAAATATAAAGTTGACACCCCTTAAAGTTATAAAGGATGATTCTAAAAAGTAATTATTAGCTGATAATTTAAGAATTATATATAACTAAAAGAAGTAAAAAATTGTTTTTCCAACATGGTATTTATTTTGACAGTAATCGAGTAGTTAATGATAAACCGATCATCTGTATGTTAGAACTAAAAGTATGGTAGTGGGTTTTTTTTTAGTTATTTTTAGATATATTCAGCTATTATACTTATGACAAATGAAAATAAAAATCGATATAAAAGGTCAGTTACGCGTAGAAAAGTTGTAGTTCAAGTTAAGTATCTACGAATAATAAACATGACAACTGAGAATTTTTTTAGTCCAGCAAATATGATTACCTCCTAATATAAATTATTGCCGAATTCGTTGCTGGGGTAGGAATAGTTCAAGGTTGTTAAATATTAAACTAAAAATTCTTCTTTTAACAATAAATATTGATTTCTAGGACAGTTTCCTAAATATACATTATTATTATATACTATTCTAGCACACAACTACAACTAGATAGAACTGCAAACGCATGATTATAAAAATCAAATTTTTTCTTTTTATTAAAGTAATCAAGTATGGATTAAATTAAATCCTCAAGAATTAGCTTAATTTCCGAAACCATTGCATATAGAATCAAATTCCACCTTTAAAATTATAGTTAAATAATGTTACTTAAGGGCAAAACGTATTTGATAATAAGTAGAGCTTGGATTTATAAATGTATAGTATAAGTTTGTATTAATTAGCTTGAAAACTTAATAACGATTTCTAACGGGATCAATGACATTGCCAGAATTTTAAAATAAAAAAAATCTTCAAAATTCCATATTTTTGACCTTTTTTTTTTGCTCATCACTTCATTTCATATGGCTCTCAATTGAGAGATCACTCACTCTCTGAGTACGTTACTGAATAAGGTTTTAGTATGAGATTAGCTGGTTACTATAATATAGTAGCGAAGGAATATATCAATATATATAATATTTTTATTTATTTTAGATCTAACTAATAATACAACATTTTAATACATAAAGTGGGTATAAAATGCAGGTGCAGTACAAGTGCACCAGCACGAGCTGTATCCCCATCACTATATACTTACTTTATGTATCACTGGCGTAATTATGAGGGAAAATCGGTGTCACATCCTCCTTATGACAAAAATAACTACAAGATACTACTTTTTTTCGTTAGAAGAGTATGATGAAAATGTTTATTTTATATATCCCAATGTTGGAAAATTTCCTCTTTAAACGGAACACGTTCCGTTCCTCGTTCATTTCCTAAAATAGAAACTCGTTCCAGATCCTCGTTTTTTTTTTAAAGAACTTATTCCAGATCCCGTTCTTCTAGAAAAAGAACTCTTTCTTTTATATTCCTTTTTGTTAAAGAAATATTTAAAAACTTGCTATTATTATAATACTAATATTATAACCATAGTTTAAAATTTAAGTATAAGATATATTTTAGTTATCATATGTATAGGCACAATTTAGACAAAATGTTTAAAGGATCTAACTTATTTCTTACCTCCTTAATTTTTTTTGTTACATAAATTAACATATAATTTAAAAAAAAATTTATGGGGGAGCTGTGACAGAATTAAGGAGATTAAGTCCGCTCTGAACTTCCTAAATTATGCCTAAGATCCTGTGCTTAAAAGATATTCAATGTAAATGTAATAATTTATTTAAAATCATTAAAAACGTTATTAATATCATAGTACATAAAAATTATATAATATTGATAACATAATGGAGACAATATAGATATATAGTTAGGGTTATCAGATTTCAATGCAAGAAATATTTTTAATAGTCGACGTAAAACTACATTTTTAATTATAACACCTCGAAACAAAGAAAATAGTTTTAGAAATACTTAAATTAAAAGGAACTGTACATTTTGTTCGTTTCAATAAAAATGAATTTGTTCACGTTTTTAGTTCCCTAATTTTTAAAAGAATTTCCTAGCTTCGTTTTTACAAAAACAACTTGTTCCAGGAATCTGTTCTATTCAGGACTAATTCCTTCCAAAAACTAGTACATCCAGCCCCAAGAAGACACCTAAGTATGCCAATGATCCAAATATTTATACATTAGGACTCGTTCTGTGACTATGCTTCTTATTTAAACATCAAAATCGCTTAGACACGTTAGTACAGGAGTACCTGGTAAAGACGAATCTTTAAATTAACCTTAAATCTAGTTCACCCCTTCAAATACAAAATATGTGTTTTTATAAGTATTAGAGTATGAATTTTCCAAAAATATCTATTTTAGTAATATACATTAAGGTATATTACAAATTAAAAAGATTCCCAGGTATTAATAACATCACCAATCAGGACTAGTGTGACTAAAAAACATTCAACAATTTTTCATTGAAACAATTAATGCTCAAATCATATAAAAGCCCAAAATTATTTAGAGAACTCCACTCTCTAGACAATTGATAGGCTTGCTTCAATAACCAGACAATATCTTTCACTTTTAAAACATTTTCAGTAGAAATAAATAACAAACTTATTTTAAATTAAAACACAAAAATAAAAAACTTGCCTTTTTGCTATAATTTAATGATAAATTATTAAACTTATCTGTTTGCTGTGCCATTAAATCATGTTGTTTCTGCCATATAATATTTCACTAAAAAGTAAATTTTCAAAAAAGTAGGGTAATCAAGTTGTGCCATCAGGTTTTACAATTATAATCAGGGCTGGTGGAAACTAATGCACTCGCTTGATTATGTCCTGCATTTAAAAATCCCCCACCAGCAAAGATGAAAAGCAAAAAAAAAAAGGAGGGATTTATATGTTGATATGCAAATAAAAAAATGTTTCAATAATTAAGGTATCAAATTTAATCTGAATTCATTATCAAAAAAATCTATTCAGTAGTAATTAGAGAAAATTAAAGATGATAAATTAAAGCGAACAAGGAAGGGCTTGACAATTCCTTTTTATAAAAACTATTGAATAATTATAATTCATACGTTTGTATAAAAAATTATTCAATAAAATAAAGAGTTAAAAATTATGGTAGTTAAATAGCAAATAATTATTTTATTTTATTTCTTGTACTCTTTTATAGTAATATATTTTTTTTTATCTTGAAGAAAAGTTTATTTATAACCTATGATTCAGCAAGACACTTGTGTCTGGAAAACAAACCATATTTTTTTTATTTTAAGCGATATTTACTCCAAATAATAGTATTGATAAAAATTATTTTTATATAATGTATTTTAAGTTATCATAATGTATTTAAACTTTTAAAGAAAAAAATTTTTTATTTAAAATTAAAATTAAGACTAACATATATATTATTATTAAAGTTAATGTATTTAATACATAAAATTGTAATTTATCAATATATGATAAAAATTAAAAATTTATAATACTACTCAAATATAAATTGAAATAACCAATCATAACTAACTTGAATTTTGCCAACATTTGTATCAAATTAGATGTTTATGATAATTAATTTAATTCTTAAATATAACTGTTCTCATTCTTATTTTAAATACACTACATTATTATAAATATTTGTTACCTTATAATATAAAATAAAATATGATTAGATTATTAATAGATTAAATTCATTAATATTTTAAATTATATTACTATTCAAGTATTTCTTTAAATACAATGAAGAAAAATACACTAGAATGTTTTTAAAAGAAATATAGCATTAAAATTTATAATAAACAGAGCTTCTTTAATATCTCTGAAATTTATATAAAATCTTATTAAAAAATAAAAATTATCCAAAAATTTAAAAAATATTCAACAAAATTGCTCAAATAAGAAATTTTTTTGTTTTTAGCATTATCATTTTATAAATGGTGTCTCAAGTTTATTAGTTATTTTTATCTTTTTCCACTACTGTCTAAAATACTAGATAAATAAGAATATTTTTTTAATTGTGCATAATTTGTGTTTAACTTCCCATTACTTATCTCTAACCATAGTATAATTCAAAATACTATTCCAACTTATTTTTGTTAGCAATTACTAATTTCAATAATTTAAATTTTAAAGTATTATAATAGATATGCAAGTACTTTTAACTTTATTAAAATTATATTATATTATAATTATTAAAATAAGCAATTACGTAACAGTTTAAATATGACTGAAACTTTTAAATATACTTTCTACTTGTTAAACTTAAAATAATTTTTTTGTGTCATTAAAACAAAAAAATATTGTCTATCTTATTATTATAATTATGTTAATTTGTTTAAATCATACTAGAATTGAGCATAACATTTAAAATAACAAATATTTTTAATAAATATACACAAATATTAATATATAACTTCCACTCATTTTATTTAAAATGTTCAAATGAAAACATAAAATTCAAAGACAAAATATAAAAACACTATTTTGAAAAATTATACATTCAATAAATATTAATAAATGGGCTTTTTCATTTTTATTGATATTTTATAATAATTTATATATTAATAATAAAAATGTAAAATTTAATGAATTTTTTAAGAAAATCTTCACCAAATGTTATCTAAAATACAGATTTACTTTTTATAAAAATTTAAATTATTCAACAGGTTTCTGTTGATGTTGATAACCTGTTGAATATAAATAAACAAATTTGTTATTAATAATTTTAAGGCATATATTATTGACAACCTAAAAATAAATAATTAATTATCATATTAAAGTCCCCCATTTATGATTAAGTATATAATGGCTTCTAGGATTATTATTAAGGATCTATTATATAATCTTTAAAATGTTATTATGATACATATAAGTATATATATTATTTTAACATAACATGAAAACAAACGAAACAGAATTCATAACTGTTGTTTTCCTTGTTCAAGTAAAAAATCTAAAAATGTATCTTTAAGTTACATAGGCATAATTCAAGTTGTAACTACACATCACTGACAAGTTCAAGGTTAAAATTATTAGACTAAGTCACTATTGTCACTCAAATCTCAAGTACATTGTTCGGAACAGCCGCAGACAACAATGCATAAATAAATTTATTATAAAAAGAATTACCTGTGTTGTCGTCCAAATTACAAAGTTCATAGGCACACGTAAGACACCAATGCATATTCCATTTTTGTGCTCGTAGTGACCGACGTTATCACTCAAATAAAATTATACATTTTGAAGTGTCCGTCCATCATCTGATTTGCAATTTTATGATAAAATATTTTTTCTATAGAACCGTAAAGATTTATTTAATATTTCGTTAATTTACTGAATACAACATAGTTGATCATGCGAAAAACATAGGCGAACGCAAAAACATCACCGTATCAATAGAACGCTCGATCGTAATCACTACACAAATACCGAATTGTGTATGTTAAATTCATTTTATTTTTTTATCCGCGCAGTGTTGCGGCAACCACGGCGACAAATAACCAGTTGCTCGAAACTTTGGACACAACAGATACAGCACATACGATTCATATACGCTGTGAACATACGCGGTAGAGGGGGAACACAAACGTGTATGGCTTATAGTACAGCCTATAGTAACTTAATGGTGTAATATTAGAAATAACAAATATTATGTACACAAATTTTTATTGTTGTACTCATAAATTGCCAAACAATATCGGAGTACGTGCAAGTACGATACCGAAGCGGTTCAAACGTAGCGACGGACAAAACGAAAAAAAAATGTATTGTTATTATTTTGATGGTGCTTTTAATATGTCTGTAGTCAACTTTTTCCAGATTTTCCGACGAACACACGTCTAAACTAATATTCAAACGTTAACCTACTGATTGTGCGCGTGAGGTATCGCCGGCACATGATGGCAGTGGGTCGGTAAATTAAGGGGCGCGCTTGCGCTTCCCTTATCGTATCAGACTAGATTCTTAAAACACCGTTATCATCAACAGCTGCTTGATACTATGCAATATAAATGATAAAACGATTTAATTCATTACACAACAATTATTTGAGCAGTTCGTCACTTCTACCGTAACTAATATATTTTTACTGCATATTAGTTTTCTTTGACACTATACTACTAATATCTTTAAGTAATCGCTTCCATTGTCAACAATAAAGTTGTTATTCTAACAACAAACTTAATTAGTTTATCAAACGGTAAGTGCAAGTGACTAGGGCGTAATATTTTTTTACCACATACCTTTTTGGAAAGCTTTTGTGTACCGTACCCTTTATTCACTACTTTGAAATAAGGTTTTAGTATTCAATCAACAATAGTTTTTCTACCCGACTACGATTTTTTCAGTATAAATTTGAATGAAATTTTTATTTAGGTTCTACATTTATATCTAGAATGATTACTAGTAGTTAACATATATATATTAATATCCATAAAGTTATTTCACAATAGAGTTATAACCAGGGCTGTGAATTACATGCATTTATACATTTTGTTTGAAGGGTTCCAAGTCAATAATTAAAAATTCGTTCTGGCTTATGGTGTGTTCAGAATAACCTAACAAAATTTTAAATGTATATATTTCTCAGTCCTTATAATTTATAACTGTGTGTATAATTCAGGGGCAACAAATACTTAAACATAATCAATCTTAATTTTTTGTAGAAATATTTGGTGTTAACAACACAATACTTTCTTGTTTAATTTAATATTATATACTATTATTGTATAATAGTTTTCCTATAAATCCTAAGGTAATAGGTGATATTTCCACTGTGACTAGTCCAATTTAATAAACCTAATCATTCAGGTACAGCAATAACACCTTTAGCAGCTCCTGTGAACACACTTATAAAATGTTTAGTTTTATTTAAACAGACTAATATTTTAAATTATAGTATTTATTTTGATATTACCTTTATTCTCATACTTCCAAGTTATATAATACAGAAATCAAATAAAAAATATATAGTACTATTAAAACAATTAAATGAAACTTGTAAGTATATTGATAATTTGTCACTTCACTCATTTGATTTAATATTACACTATTTGTCATAAAAAATATTAAATTAGGCCTAGCAACTAATTTTTAATTAAAACTAAAACTAAGCCAATTTAAATTCTAAATTAAATTAAAAAAAAAATCACTGTAAAAACAAAACAAAAAATTATAAGTAACATATAGTGACGATTATTTTTAAAATAAAGGACTAGATTAGTGAAATAAAGTTACTATGAAAGCTTTTTTTAAAAATTAAAAATTAATATTTATTCTTTATTATTGTTTTATTTATGTGGGAGATCATGTCAAGTAGAAGTTTAGGATAAGGGTGGCTGACTCCAAGTAGTTGGGATTAAGACGAGGTAAAAGAAGAAGAAAATTATTGTTCTATTTATATGTTAATGTCCTTTAAAAAGCTATAAAGCTTTAAAGCTGAGACAGAAAAAACTACATACCTTAGCGCAGCAAAATCAAACCTGGTACCTAAGCGGGAAGCATTATCAGCTGTGCTTTATTACAAATGTAAAATAAATACTACAATAAACATAGTGAGAAAAGGTATATTTTTAATGAGTATGAATACAATATTTTAATGGTATAAAACTTTTCAAAGCTTAGATGTAAAACATTTAAGAAATGTTAAATTTTATTATAAGGTAATAATAAATTTATAAAAAAACTACTTTTAGAATGCTATCTTATTAATATAGATTCTAATGAAATGATCAATATTATGCAAAATAAATATGAAATATAATTATAATTTTGTCAAATATAAAAAATTTATTATTTTTATTTTAGAAAAAATGGCATCATGGTTATTTGGAATTTCTAAGTTAAAAACTGAAAATGTTGAGACATGTGAAACTCAAAGGAACCATTCTTCAGTTACAGCTCCTGAAATCAACCCACAAATCCAAAATTCAACTACTTGGCCAAATATTTTGCCATATGATTTAAAATCAACCAATTCTCCAACTGATTTTAAAGCAAATGATTTAACTTCTGAAAGCATTAAAATATATAACATGCTTGATAATATTCCTTTTATAATGCCTAAAGAAATCAATGCATGTTCTAGTAGCTTAAATTATAATTTGGAAAGTATTCGAAATTGTTTAATATCTGTTAAAGAATTTCTAGAATCAGATGCTAATAATTATGATTTTTCTAATGATAGACATTTGGTAAGTGATCTTACATCATTATATGTTTCATGAACAAGAACCTCTAGTCTGCACTTTTGTATATAAAACACTTTACTTTGTTAAAACAATCATTGTTATTTATACTTCGACATTTTACTTGTTATTATACTTCTCTGTAATATATTGATTTTTAAAAACTTTTTGTTTTTTTGCTGAAATTTTTTTTAGCATTCAAATATGCCAGAAAATGCAATTAATTGTTATGAGTCACCTAGCAGTAACCAATTAAAAAATAACATTCGGTGGATGCCAAGTAATTTTCCTATCACGTTTCTTAGAGGAAAGGAAAACTAAAGAGAAATTGTTACTTTAATATTCTGATAAGACACATTTTAATGTTAAAATAAATTTACTCAATAAATAATCATGTTTTGCAAATATTTTAAAAAGGCTGTCTCAAATAAGTGAAATAAGCAATAGTAGCAACATTTATAACTACTATAATTAAATTTGGTAAGATATATTTAGATACTTATTATGAGACCTTATTTTCTTAATAAACCTATAATAATAAAACAAATTCATAAAATATTGGTTATTATAAATGTTCTTACTTTATTATAAATTAATGATATATTACTTAATTCTGTCTTGATAAAGGTCGAAGTGTTAAATGAGCATACATATTATATAAGACATTGACAGCTAAAAGCTTGAGAAACTTTTTGTTTAATTTGTTTTCAATTATAGGTATGAAAACTATTTTATACATTTAATTAAATATAATAATGTATGTCTATTTTTATTTTACTAAATTATTAGCAAAAGTTTATGTAGTTGAACTTAACCATGTATTTATACAGATTTAAATAAGTTTAGAAACATCTAATATAAAAGGATAAAAATCTATTCCTATAAAAAGATTTATTTTAATTTTATTGTTAAAGTTACATGTTGGGTCTTAGTATACATACACAGTGCATTTATGAAAGGGTGTAGTACATTGGGGAAGAAATTTGTTTAACTCCTGAGATTGAATTACACATATAGTATAGAAATATTTTCTAAATCTTAAAATAATTCTAAAATTAAGATTTTTTCAAATTTTTACAAATCAAACTTTGTTCAGAATAAAAACAAAAAAATTAATTTTAAGAAGCTCACAGTATCTATCATATTATTTGAAATACTATTGCTCATTTACTTTTTTTTGAGCCATAAACGTTTTTTTAAATATTCCTTAAGGTTACCGTATATCCTGATCACATTAGTTATATGCAGTATTAGTCTGTTATTCTCCAAAAAGAATAGTGACTATAAATATCAGGTTTATGCACATTTTTCCATTCTCCAGCACAAGCTTTTAAAAGAAGGCATTAAACATGTATGTTAAAAATAAAAAAATGAAAATCATATCATGAGTTTTCAAATATATTAAATACCATTAATACTTATATATATATGAGTGTGTGTGTATGCATAGTTTATGTATGTACATTTTTACAGATTTATACATCTTATTATTTTACAACTGTTATATTACTACATATAATAAATAAAAATAATTGTTTACAAAAAAGCCAATAAATTTGTAATAAATAATATTTTCTTAATATAAATCTTAAAAGAGTTAATAAAACTTAAAAATACACTATCTAATAAATTAGTAACTCAAAACAAACTGGTACAAAAATAAATTGATAAAAATATGATCAAAAAAATGAAGAACGGACACCATGTTTTCAACCATGCATTAATGCTGAAAAAATAAGATAAATAATTAAAAGCAATTTACAGTGAAAATAACACTGACCAACAAATATAAAAAAATTAGTGAGGGGTCATTTATTAGTATTTTGGGGTCACTGCTTCCAAAATAATTTCAGAATTGCCTTATTAACTTTTGTTTTTGGGATAATGCATATTTTTCATTTTTGAAAGCGTGCAAGATTCAACTAGCTAAGCTAGCCTATCCAAGATACTGAGCATTTGTAATAACTATCCAAAATTGAATAATAGTATATAAAAGATACAGACGTAGAGAATAACGATAATTTTACTTGTATTAAATCAAGACTTTTGTTATCTTTATAATTTCAATGGTTGAATGACACCAATTTATTTGATAAAACCCTAAGAATTCATAAGTATAAACTGCACATAACATTTTATTATGTCTGAAGTGTTATTTACTTAGTACTAAGTAAGTTGACAAAAAAGGTGTATATAAAGGAAATTAGCCCCAAGATCTAAAGTGAAACTGAATAGATAATCATTATCGTATATATAAAATTTATTCACTTTGTTAAAAATGCTCAATGATTAATAAACAGTTTATCTTTATTTTTTTAATTTAAATTTGGAGAAAAAATGTTGTTATCTAAGTTTTTTCATGTGTTAGTAATTATGATCTGATTTATCTAATCTTCAATCAATCTGTGCTAAAAATGTATAGAAATAAACTGATATAATAAAATACAATTTAATATATGTAAAATTTAACCAAAAATTTATTGTTGTTTACTTTTATTTTAATATAAAATTAATTAAGGTTGAAAAATTGGATGTTTTAGAATTGTATTAAATTCTCCACGTCTGTATCTTTTATATGATATGCTATTATTCAATTTTGCATAGTTATTACAAATTCTAAGTATCTTGAGTAGGCTAGCTTAGATAGTTAAATCTTGTACGTTTTCAAAAATGAAAAATATGCAATATCCCAAAAACATAAGTTAATAGGAAAATTTTAAGGTTATTTTCGGAATCACCTTAAAACACTAGAAAATGATAAATTGTTTATATTTGTTGGCCAGTGTAATATACAGAGTAATTACTTAAATTTACCTTACAGTATATTCTTAAAAATTTAAAACATAATATAGTTATTTCTTTTTAAAAATTAATAGTATTCTTGGTTCCATAATTTTCAAAAAAAATTTAGCTTATTCGACTTTTGTCCCCTTTAAAATAGTATGAATTAAAGATTCTTAAAGGAAAATATATATGTATAATTAGCTTAAAAAAATAAAATAACCTAACTAAGAAAACGACCACTTGTCAATTTTTTTAAATTTTGGAAGTTAATAATATTTAACTATAATAAATGGAAGTGAAGGGTGGGTTGCTCATTTCTATCTTTAGACATTTATGATACGCACTACTTCTTCCCGTCTAGTAGAAAAGTCCTAATATATTTTAAAATTATTATTGATCAGTTGATTCATAAGTTATTTTCTTATTTTTAAATTAGTTAAACATATAACATATGTTACCAATTAAAAACTTAAGTTGATACTATTTAAAAAAAAAAAGGGTAGGACATTTTTTTTTTTAAATTAAAGGTCATAGGACAAAGACATCTAGGAGTGTGTAAATTGTAGAGGCATGAAGCTCATGAGTCATAGTATGAAGATTTGGGAAAAGGTAATAGACAAAAGAATAAGAGAAGAAACATCAGTAAAAAAGAATCAGTTAGGTTTTTTACCTGGAAAGTCAATAATAAAGCCATTACTTATTTTTTATAGTAATGCATAAAATTATTAAAGAATACAAGGAGAGTTACCATGGTGCATATTGTTCGCTGACAATATAGTGTTAATAGGAGAAAATGGGGATGAAATTATTCAAAAGCTAGATGTGAGGAAATCAGCTCTTGAAGAAAAGGGTTTAAGAATAAGTAGAAGTAAGATAAAGTATATACAGTACGAGTTTGACAAAGGAGAACACAAGGTAGGTGAAATGAGGAGGTCAGTGACAATAGACGAGGACGTGATTGGAGAGGTGGAAAGTTTTAAGTATTAAAAGTCAGTTATGCAAAAGAGCAGTGATATTGACGAGGATGTAAGACACGGTATTAAGTGAAGGTGGTTGAAGTGGAAAGAAGTGTCTAGTGTGTTATGCAATAAAAGAATTCCAATGAAGGTGAAAGGTAAATTCTATAAGATTGTAGTGCTAGGATGTATCGTTCAGAATGTTGGGAGGTTGACAAGAGAAAGAGAAGAGTAAAGAATGAGTGTAGCAGAGATGAGAATACTTTCATGGATGAGTAGAGTGACTAGAGAAGATAGGATAAGGAACGAACATATAAAATGGAGTATAGATGCAACGTCAACATGGATAAGATGAGAGAAACTAGACATAGATGGTTAATCATATTATGAGGAAAAAAAATTTGAAAGCTGCACAAATAGTTATGAAAAGAATGCCAAAGGAAGAAAAGTAAGAGGGAGACCAAAAAATGTAATTAGATGTAATAGACGGTGATATGAGGTCTGCTAGTGTACGCATAGATGATGTGGGAGATAGTGTCAAGTGGAAGTTTAGTGTAAAGCTTTCCAACTCCAATCTATTCGGATAAAGGCAAGGAAAAAGAAGATTATAGAACATAGACACAATATTAATTTCTGAAATCAAAAAATTATAATATGTTTTATATTTTTAAATATATTTTTAAGGCATAGTTAATCAATCACCTTGTACTCTGTAATTATAATTTTTTATTGATAATTAATAAATAATATGTTTATAACATATTAATTAGTTTTTAATAAACTTTTAAGTATAGAAAGAAATTGCCAAAATTTTACTACTTTAAGAATCATAATGATTTGAAACATTTATTATTCATTGTATTTTTATAGGGTAGAAAAATACTGTTTATTTCAATAACACTAAATACAGCATTATATCATTAAGAGAATAACAAATATTACCTGACATATTTTCCAAAAAGAAATATGTAAATAGCTAATTTAACCATGTTCCAATTTTGACTGTTACTATAATTGACCAGTGACAATGCCATACCAACATGTGAATGACAATTATCACACAACAAATTGTGCTAAAAAAATCATTATGATTAATTTATTTAACAAAATTTCATCTTGAAATTAATTTATACTTTTATATTATAAGAAATTTTAATTCAAAACTTCTATTAGACTTCTATTACACCTGCACTATATTTTTATTGTTTCAACAAATCAATCAAAGTTAAACAGATTTTCTCAAATTATTATTCATCATAAAATACTACAAATATATGCAAGTTATGTTGGCATGTATTTAATCTTAATACAGAATTTAAAAAGGTAAAATATAATAGAGATCAAGAGAAATGGTGTTAGTATTGATTCATATCCAACAGTGATTAATATCATTGTTGTAAAAAGCTTTCGATGTATTTGAAACACATTCAAATGTGCTTTTAAATTTAACGAATCTAGCAAAAATTACAAAATTATTTACTCAAGAGATTGATTACTTAAATAGGATAAGTTAGACACAGACATGACTCTTTGAACAATATAGGTGTGATCTAGTAGGACGTCCTATATATTTATAGTCTTAGGTATTTAACAATGGCAATAACACTTTGGTGGAAACACCTATGTTAAGATACCGAATTATTACAATTCGATAGAAGGTGCACACGATAGACCTATAGGTCTGAGTGTATGGGTATTTTGCTCACCTTTATAGCAACTATAACAACTAAAAATATGTGACACTATAAGGTTACCTTCTTATTTCTTCCCTTTCAATATTTTTGGTAATAAAATTTACTAATTTTCTTGTATATGTATGACGTAATGATAAAATTATTGTTGTTATTATCATCGTTATTACAAATAAAATTGTTTTTGTCATCATCAATTTGTCTTTCGGCAAATACTGAATTAGTCAGTTTATTCTGAGCATTTTTTTTTTTTCGTTTTACCATAAAATTTTATTATAATAATTCTATTATTAATTTTATTTAAGTCAATAAATTAATTATTGAGATAAATTAAAATGTTACATATTAAAATTTTAATTATATTAAAATGAATAAAACCTCAAGTTTCTACTGTGGTGAAAACCCACTATCACCTCTTTTTCATTGGCATAATTGTTCCTAGTAATTAAAAAAATATATTACTATAATTGTCTAATTTTTTAATCATCTACAAAGTTGGTGATGTGAGGATTGAAATTATATTGTGTACTCCACCATAGGCTGTTACATTAATACAAAGGTCATTGAGATTCTTTGTAAGATACAATGATAACTATCAATCCTAGATTTTAAATTAGTTATTAATTTGTGAATTGAATGTTTAAACTTTAAGTATTTGCTTGTGTCCATTGCACTATACCCAATTGGTCATAATTATATAAAATAATCTCTGTTCCTTTTTCCTTAGAACACCTTTATAAAAGTTTCTCATTTTTGTCCTTAATTTCTCTTCTTGGGGACATAAGTTAATAATAATTTTCTACCCAAAGTCATGGCTTGAAGTACCACCTTAGTTGTAAGATAGTATGCTGTGTTACGTATCACACTTTCTGAACACTAGATAACCTCGTATTGTCTCAAAAATTTATTATTATTAATATTTACTTTTAAAACGTTTCAAAATTTTAGTTTTAATTTTTATTGTACATTAAATCTCAAGATAAATTCAACATTAACTTTCTACTTTTCAAACATTTGATTAATTATAATTTATATTGTCAATAAATTACCATTCTGTTGAAATATTCTATAGATGCTTCATTAACAGCTCTATCCCAAGCTTTGGCACCACCAGATATGGTTTCAATATTTAACTGCCAATATTTTGTTGGCTGCCCAAAAGCCATGTCATCTTCAGCAACATAAAATGAACCAGAAAAATCACGTATAATGCCAGTTGATGTAGCAATTCCCATATGGCCAATAATTGGGAATATCCAACTAAATACATAAAAAATATAAATTACATTAAACCATCTTCATCAATGAATCATCTCTTATATCCTTTTAAGTAAAAAATATAATATCATGTTAGTATTATACATTCTATATATTTTTTTTTATATCATATAACAAATTGTTCCTTACAAAAAAAAACCATACCTATATACCCAAAAATAGTATATATATGTATTATATATATTTAATTTTAGAAGCCATACCTAATGAATGGTATTGGGGTCCATACAACACAATAAGGATATCTACGATTTTCTTCGTCAATATTCATTTTGATCACTTAACATATATTATTTAGATAAGTGAAGTTAAGGAGTAAAACTAATTTGATTTGAAAAATATAATTAGTAAATATTTACATAACAATCAATAAATTATTTAAATCTTCTTAATTTAACTAAGTAAATTCAATAATTTAAGCTCAATATCTTGTTTAAAAAAAATAAACAAACTTTGATTATAGAATCTTTTATTATCTATTAACAAAATAAAAATGATAAGAGCATAATAACAATCATGATTAAAAATCGCGATAAAAATGAATTATGACATAAAAATCATCAAGCTGTGCCCTTATACCAACGTAACGAATAATTAATCCTATTTGGATTTTTTCTGAAGACACTTATCCGCGTGAACAAATTGGACTTAAAACACCTTTTTTTTTTCTTGACCGGCATTATTGTGGGCCGCCCTGGAACTGCCGTGAAGCATTACTTCAGGGCGGCCCACGCCGTCTTAATAATTCACACCACCACGTTGTGAATCAGTCCGAAATTAATCAAAAGCTGGTTTGCAACGTGGTGTGTCCCCCTCTCGTTAACCTTAAGTAATTGCCTTTTATTTGTTATAATATTTTTGAAAATCTGACCTTCTACCTGCCCACAAGGGGATTTAAAATAGCAAATTTTTTATAAAACTCAACTTTTTTAACTTAAGTTTTGATAATGTTCCGGAAATACTGCGTCCTTTAAACATATATCAAATTAAAGTTTATGTTACATACTATAAATTAAAAAAAAAATTTGTCCCGACACCTTATCTTCTATATGTAAACGACCGTCATAAAAACATGCTATTTTTGTGTTAAAAATTTTTTTTTTGTTTATTGTTAAATACTTTATAAGGGTTAATCATAGTAATGAGTCCACCAATTTTTATATAAGTTACATGAATCTAACTTCAGTTAAATATAAATTTAAATTTATTTAGATTATTTTTCCAACTCTAAGTTAAGAAAAACAACTTTGAATTTTTTATTTAGTTTAAATAGTTCTTTTTCTTTATGCTTATAGTTTTACAATCTTACACGTTCGTGGTATGAAATTAGAACCCCGCCAGTCGTAATAACTTTTTTTACATTTTTTTCTTAATCTTTTTTGAGGTGGAAAAAAAATTCAAAATGAATAACATTCATAAAAATATTTAATAAATATCGAGGATGATATCGCTTTAGTTTCCCCTTGTGAGAAGGACTTTATTATTCATATTAAAATATATTACTATATGGTTTATTTTTGTGTCTGTCGTTAATTTTTCTCAGCTCTCACTTGACCAATACGTTAAAATAACACGATTTAAATTTTGTTGAACTAAATATTGGAAAAAATCCTTTAATTTTTTAGATTGATATGTGATCAGAAACTATTAAAATTAAACAGATGCAAATCCACAGATTTGCATCGAAGCGTTCTTATAATAGTGATTTTAATCACTGTCAGATATTATCTATACTTGTCCCAACTATGCAACACTGTGCTACATTTTTTTTTTATGTCTGTCGCCACTTTTTCTACTAACTAAACAATTATGTGGTCACTATATTAACCATAATTTCGGTTGGCCCAACAATATATTTTTCCTGTATATACAAGATGACTAATTAGATTATTCATTATAAACTATCGTACTTTGAATACTAGTTTTCAAATTAGATAAGACGTCATTTTTTAGTAGGCTGCCAAAATCAAGTACCGTCCCAGTAAGTTTTAGGTATCTTTTTTCTTTTTTAACATGATGATGAGTACAAATATCATTAAATTTAATTGTATTTTATTAATTTAAAAATATTTTAACGTCATCTCTTTCTTTAAAGTTAACCTGCTTTAAAAAACAAATAAAATAATACTTCCGATTTATTTATTGAATATTGTGTAACTAGGGCAATGATTTATTAAGAAAATGTATCTTTTGTTAACGTTCAAAAATCAACTAGAACATACACAGCTACAAAAAAAACACACGATAAATACTATATTTTACCTATAAAATAAGGTTAAATTTATAAACCAAAACAAAGACAAAGTAATGGACCCGGAAAAAGAGCAAATTAGAGAACAAACCTTTTGGAAAGCCAAGCTAGCGCAGGAGGCAAGCAGATTTGAAGATATGGCTAAGTATATGAAAATTGTAGCCGAGATCAATGGTCCAATGTCAAAGGAGGAGGATAATATGTTTGCTATGGCGTATAAGCGCATTTTGGAACACAAGCGGAATTCCCGGCGTACGTTGATTACCATCGAACAGAATGATGCGTCATTATTACTGGATAAAGAAATCGTTATAGAGTACCGATCTCAAATTGAAACTGAGCTTCAAAATATTTGTAGTGAGGTGCTATTAGTTATAGAAAATACATTAATACCAAAAGCATCCAATCCGTCCGCCAAAGTGTTTTATTGGAAGCTACGAGGCGACTATTACCGGTACATGGCCGAGTTGAATGAAATAGATGATCGTACAACCGCAGTGACAGAATCGCAGACTGCGTATGAACAGGCTAGCGAAATAAGTCGGAAATCACTGTGTCCCACTCATCCTCTTCGGTTAGGTTTGATGCTCAATTATTCTGTATTTTTGTATCAGATATGTCAGGAAAAATCTCGAGGACACCAAGTAGCCAACCAAGCATACGAAGATGCTATAGCCGAAATGGACGTACTCGAGGTAGATAGTTATAATGACTCGACATTAATCATGCGGCTCCTTCGGGATAATATAAAAATTTGGAATCAAGAAAATGGAGGAACGCCTGAGGATGAGTAGCAACTAAATATTCAACCCATCGACTCTTCTGAAAATGCTGTTTAAGAAATCTCCATCAACGTAACATAAATCTATTGTAATTTGATAACAGCTATTTTCTCCATATTTTACCAACACTATTCTAAACATAAACATTCTATGCATTATGTAATTTTTCAATTTTAACACAAAATGTTACCTTAAAAATTTGTACTGAATGAAAAATTTACTTGATTTTTTAAATTATCCAATAGAATGTTAGAAAGGAGTTAATAATTGATTTTAATTTATTTTCAGAATTTATATCATTTGAAATAGTTAAATTGGTTGTAACAAATTTTAAGGTGAAATGTGAATGTTACCTAATTTTATCATAGTTACTCCTATAACTATAATAAGGCAGTGATAAAGGATAAATACTTCATTAAGGAAATTCTTCCATGTATTCTCTTTATAATAAGATCCTGTTACGCTAAAATTACATGATAGATATCAAAGACTAGAATTTTCAATAATTATTTTGAAAAATACTACGATCTAACGAAAAAAACATTAATGATTTTTAGTCACTAACAAGTTGTAAGTTTTTACTCTTACAAAAGAAAAATTGTAGTAAGAAATCTTTAAAATATTTATTCTTTATTTGATCTGTGATATTTTTAGTATAGGTAACGTGATTATTATAAATCTGCTTATTAGTTTTATAAAAACGGGTAATTTGTGAGTAAATTAATATATTATATTGACGTGATTGAATAAATAACAAGTATATTATAATATTATTTTTTTGATTTATTAATTAGTTTTCAAAAGAGTAATATTATCAATAATACGTGTATGATATTAAGTAACATAATACACAATATTGTAAATGTATAAATGTTTAAAATAATATACAGTAATACAGATTTTATACAGAGAATTTGTATAAATTACATTTTTTTAAAGTTAAGGCATACACAAAATACCAACCTTTAGCCTCTTACTTTTTAAGCCTATTTCTATTTTACAATAACGTCTCCAATATGTTTAAAATAATGTAAGGTGTCTTCTTAAAAGAAAGATAAGTCAGTATTTAAAAAAAAATGCATAGTAAAATTAAATTATTAATAATGCTTATTTATAATCATAGAATTTAAGAATTCAGCAAATCAAAAATATTTAGTTTATATTTCAATGTATAGTAAAATACAATAATAATGTATGTTATGAAACTTACAAAAATTAAATATCTAAATATGTGAATAATGTATTCCAATCAATGTTATTTTGAAATACTTCTTGGTCCAACCAAATTTCATAATGATGCTTAAATTCATTAGATAACTTAACAGGTTTACCTAAAGCGGAGTTGATATAGAAATCACTCGGTGTAAACTCGTCATCCTAAAATGATATTAAAAATTTTACACATTAGGAATTAGAAAATCATTGCATTTTATAATTATACAT
Organism: Daktulosphaira vitifoliae; assembly: GCF_025091365.1. Lineage (NCBI taxonomy): Eukaryota > Metazoa > Arthropoda > Insecta > Hemiptera > Phylloxeridae > Daktulosphaira > Daktulosphaira vitifoliae. The sequence goes on along the minus strand of NW_026099573.1, from coordinate 31,920,829 downwards.
ACAAATTGCTGAGAGTAACGTCTTGCATGAAATTTATCAACAGCAGATCTTAAAAATCGTTCTTCAATTTGGAAATCTGTAGGGCGAGCTTCAAGATCTAAAATTTAAAACATAATCCAAATTAAAAGAATCTAATTAGTTTTAATTTCAATGAAGATAATTTTTCTTAAGTATAGTCATATTTATATTTCACTGCTAAAAAGAATATGATGTTGGATATCTATTTTTGAATAAATTATCACTAGACTCTACCTTCTAAGGTAGTACAATATGTTAAAATTGATAAATAGCTTAAAAATTTAAAACTATTAATTTTAAATTAGTAATCTTATATTTTTTTATTCATTTTTTTTGTGAAATTACTTTCTATAAGTAATTATAAAGATTTATAATAAATTCAAAAATGTTAATATAATTTTAATAAATATCAAATTTAATAATTAGAAACAATATTTTGTAGACACATGTTATTTATTAAGCAAATAAATTTACCATTTCCATATGCCCAATCATCATTTAACCTATGCCGAACTTTTTGATATATAGTACTCATAATTTTCATATTTGATTTGCGCCAGGCTCGACCAAGATACTTAGCTTGCATTTTTAGCAATTTAAGAATATATAGTTGCATCATTGCATGTCTTACTTTTAATGATTTTTTTAAAATTGGTGCTGATTTAAAAATTACGAGCATCTGTGGAATGATGTTAATTTTATAAATCATAGTAATAATTTCATAATTAAATTTTTTTTTGTGTTGTACTAACCATTATTCGAGAATGCTTCCATTTCGTGATTTTATTTAAAACTCTGAGTAAATTAATGCATGAATAAATATTTCTCCAAGAACACAAAGGAAATTCTCCAATTTCTATATTATCTAATGATAAATCAGGTCCATCACCAATGACGCAAGTAGGAAAATCCAATATTGGAATTCTAATGTAATAAGTTGATCTTAATATTCTAATTATTTACAAGATGGTGAAAACTCACGTATTTTTTGAAGAAACATAAGACACAAGATTTTGATTTAAGAATTTTATAACAAGTGGAATACAGTTAGCAAAAACTAAATGCTGAGATATAAACTCAAATTGATATATGTGATTTGCTTTTAAGTGTTTTAATAACAAAATAAGTATTCCACTTATTGCTTTCACAACTATTTCTTTTTGTCGGTTTATATCAGTTTCTAACTTAACAGATTCAGAAAATGACATCCTAAAAGAATGTGTACAAATTTTTAAGTGACCACTATAATTTATAAAAAAAAACTTACGGCATATCAATTGGAAGAATATCTGAGATAATATTTATTGAATCACTTTTAGCTTTTGATGTTGGAGAAGCAGCTAATAATATTTTTAATAAAGCGATCATATGCTGTGGCAAATTAGGTAACATTGCTTGATATAATACTTCAGTAGCAGTTTGATCTACACATTTTTCACCCATTGTCAATGGATTCTTTTGAATAGTTTCTTCTTTCATTATTTGATAATCAGCGAGTGATGTATACATATACTACACACAAAATAAAGTAAGAAAAATAAATAAACAAATTTTTCTTTAATTATAAATAAATTATGTAGCAATATAAATAATATGGATGTGAGTTTAAACCTAACCTAACCAAACCTGTACATGGTAGGGATTTTTAAAAATATCCGAATGTAATGCTACTATTCACTCAAAAAGTTGAAATTTTCTTTAAAAAATCAGTGACATGTGCTAAAAATATTGTTTTATTAAAATATATTCTCTTAAATTAAAAATATACTTTCATTAGTATATATATGAAAAAAAATGTTTGCTTTTATTTTCTAAAATAAAAACTCGTTATAACTAGACATATAAAAAGTGATCTAAATTTGATAAAACACTCATTTTCATGAAAATATCGGGACTTAAACATTTTTGTAAGGAGAAAATATATTATGTTTAAAAAACTTTACAATAACACACAGTAAAACCATTTTTTTTTATCCCTTCAGGGTTAAAAATTCTTAAATTTAAAAAAATCTTGTTTTATAAATCATTACACAACAAGCAAATTTTGATATTCTAACAAATTAATACAAGGTGATTCTTTTAACACTAGCCACTCAATTGCTTTTCAAATAATACGATTTTTGAAAAAATTTTTTGTTAGTTACATATGTATTTTCATATATCTGTTATAAGGTAATTTTTAGGTCCATTCCTTAAATCTTATAAGGGTGTTAACTGACTTTTTTCAAAGGCAACATATGTATTATACTAGCTTATAAAATAGAAAATGACTGGTCGATGTAATTAACAAAATACAAAAATAGTGTTTATTAAAAAAATATATAGCTCAACAATTAAATTAGAAAGTTATATATGATTATTACTATAACATTAAATACAATATAAAATCATTAAACAAACAATTTCAATCATATACAAAAACACCAAGATATGGCATAAATATTTATAGATTAAATATTAATTGTTAAATTTTAAGACCTGCACTCAAGAGCAATGATAAGAGAGAATGAAATATTTTTGAAATTGAGGATTAATAGAGGAAAAAGAGAGTGTATATCATACAATTCAAAAAGTTAGTTAACGTGGCTCTATCAGTGGAAACAGAGAGACAATTGTCGCAAGACAAAAGAATAGAAATTACTATACGTGTATGCATGTAAATGTTGGCAGTCACAGTATAATTAGCTGACACTTCGGTATTTTCAAGGGAATAAAGAGCTGTTGTTATAACAAAAATAAGAGAGAAACGTCAAAGTATAATGTGCAAACAAAGACTACTTCAGTTAAGTATGAGTGGATACAAGATAGGAAAAGGTGTCAAAAATAAACAAGCAAACTCCTGACGTAAGGTTGAAATTTGAACAGTGATAACAGAATACTGGACTGATGTTTGAAAATGAATATTGAAGTATGTATTAGAATCAACTGATCACAATAGCCAGGTCCCCAATAAGTTTAAATAGCTTATGATCAATACATAGTTGAATTTTAATTATTTAATTGTCAAATCATTCATCAATAGGGTTAATGTACAGTTTGAATTTATTCTATTTATTTTTATAATTTTTTTAAATAAAGAAGTTGAGAGCAAATAAGAAGCATGGGCTAGAAGAAGATTATAGCTGAAACTGAGATGACAAAACATAGTTACATCTTTCCTGTAAACATTAAGATTATGATCCCGGTTTTAATTGCAACATCAACATTTATTGATAGTTGGTAACCTAATGATTATTATAATATTATATTTGAATTATTTATACAGTGATATATCAAATTTTATATAAAGATGTAAACTTTAATGTATTATATGGCAACATGCATACATAATAATTAAATTATTTTAAGTTTAGAGGATTATATAAATATCAAAATTTTACCGAAAATAAATTTTTGGTATTAAAATATAGTGTTAATTAATGATTATGGTTAACTTTGAATACTTATATTGTGACATAATTCAATGAACTTACCTGTTTTAAAATTGCAATACTCTCATGAATAGGTTCAGGAAGTCCTATTAATGTATCTATGTCATTCTCTAATTTAAAGCCTAAAAATTTGATTCTAGTTTGATCTAAAAAAAATTGTAAGTCTTTTTGTCGAACTTTGGGAACCCATGGGAGACCTTTAGATTCCAATGGCATTGGTGGTGTTTGTGGTCTAAAATTAATTGGTTCAGGAATATTTTTCATGTTAGAAATATCAACCATGCCCATTTGCTGATCTTCATAATCTTGAAAATCTTCATCATTTTGATATGATAAATCCACGACAGTTAACGATTCATCTAATGAACTTTGTTTAACCAAGCCCTAAAAATTTATGTTGTATAAAAATTTTAAATTAAAAAAAATTTAATACACCGGTAGTAGTTTAAATTAAAATAATGCTACATAGAGATGTATATTACATAAAGCGGCTATACACATTAATGACAAAGCGCATTTATAATGTGAAACAAAAAACTTTTCAAATAAAGAAACAACAAAGACGTTCTCAAGAGGGGTTTTCCAGATGAAATGCCCATTAAGAAAAGGAAATCCAAGTATTTAAATATTTATTTAAAAATATCACAATAACTGTTGCAGTGTATAAAATGTATTTTTTTTTGAGTTACTTAGGTTTAAATATTGTTTATCTTAGTGTACATCACAATATATATATTTTCCAAAAAAAGGCTAAATTTTGAAAAATAAAATACCAAGCAAAAATAATTATAATAAAAGGGTTCTTTAATAATTAGAAAGGTTGGATTATTCTAAAAAAATATCTATAAATGCCTTTGAAAAAAATATTCATATATGGCGATGAAGCTTATTTTCTATTTGCCTAAGACAAAATATTAATGATTTCAGACTAACTTTATTGCAATATAACACAAATTCATGATTAAAAAGATCAAAATATAATTAATTCACAACTTTAATACAATTAAGCATAAAATATATAGTTTACAAAATATGTGCCATTTTTATTCAAAGTTTATTAGTAAAATTTTTAGTTTTCTTTTTACTGAGATATTAATAAAAAATGTAATTTGTGCATATGACACTAATAGGACAAAACATTCACAGGATCACAAATTTTTAATTTTTATACAAGTCAGACAGTTACATTCTATATATATATATATATATACCTATATAAGTGGGATTTATTCTTTATAAAGTAATTTTTAAGATTATAATTTAAATCTATATTTTGATATCAATTAATTTTTAAAGTTATCTTAACAGTTAGTTTTTATTTAAAAGAGGAGAAGACGTTTATATATTATTAGAATAATATGATAAAGATTTGTACTTATTTTTATATAAAATTTACATTTTTTTGAAAATCAAAGAGTTTTATCTTTTTAAATCTCATATATATATACACACACACACAGACACACATTATATCTTACCTCTTCACCACTATTTAACAAATCAGATTCAGTGGTACAATGAAACGTTAATGTTTTTAAATTAAACGGCATCTATACAATGTTAATAACAATTAACAATTTCTAATATAAACTTAACTATCAATATTTTCCTTAATAACTTATTAATTAACTTTTTTTATAATAAACAATCTTCTTATTATTAACTGTTAAAAATAATAATAATGCAAATTTGTCAACAAAGTTTGATGCCAAAAACTTATTTACACCAGTCATAATATTAAGTACAATTTATTTAAATACATTTTTAAATAGTAAATTGAATTTTATCAGTAAAATATTTATTTTACTATATTAATTATATGTAAAAATACAAATCAAAATTAAATATAAATATTATGAATAACTACAAATACAAAAATTCTTACTCGTTTTTGACGTACGCCCCTTTTAGGTGCATTCATAATGTCAGTTGAACTAGGAGGTGGTGATGAGGATCTCATTGACTTAATTATTTTAATTGAATCCTCTTGGATTTCAGTTAAATTTGCTTTTCTGCGATATTCATCTATTAATAATATTTATATTAAAAATGTTTTCATAGGAAAATAATAATGTTGAAATATTTAAACAACTTTTTAATTTAGCTAAATTTTCCATTCCACCAAGTAAAACCAATATTAATTTCCATAAAAGTAATAAAACTTTCTTCATTGGATAGTATGAAGCCATTCCACTACAAAATCTTGTTATCATTCCTAATAACTTGACAATAATATGATCTTCAGTATGTGGTAAACCTAATAGATTAAATAAATTATGATACATGCGCATAATAAATTAATTTTCGAATTTTATTCATAAAAGTTTCTACCAATATCTGACAATAAGTTTTCTCTGAATTCCTTAAATTCATTTCCAGGTTCAAATTCTGAAATACGTAATATTTCAATAAATGTATATAGAACGTTTAAAATTATTTTCAAATTTTCTGAATCTGTACAATTAACGTGAGTTTTTTTATGAGGTTGAACTGATGATCTATAGGAATTAACATAAAAATTACAAATAGATTTGTGTTTAATAATAATCTTAGCTTAAAGAAAATGTATTACTCTATTTCTATATTTAAAAATTTAACAAACATATTGTAAATGTCAAATTTGTATAAGAAAAGTATATTTTCTTTAGCGTTTGACTGTTGATCTTTGTCTGATTGGCATTCAGCCCAACATCCCTTTAAATTAAAATAATGATTGAAATAAGATCGAAAGTATAAGTATGGTTAACTTACCTGAATCAAATACAATATACACCTTGCAGCATTCATTCTTTTGGTTTTATCAGACATCTCAAGATAATCAAATAGTTTAGCCATCACAACTCTTTTGTCATTAGTGTTTAAAGTATGCCATGATGGATTATAATTTAAAGATTTCATAACTTTTTCAAATTCCTAGAAGTAATTTTTTTATTATTACAAAACTTCAATTTTATAAAAAAAATCCATTCCTTAAAAAATTAAATTCATGAGTATGTAAAATGTTATGACATTTATGTATATGTTCTGTTGCTATGCAAAATATTTCAAAATCTGTAATTTTTTTAGCTTCTGAGCTATGCATTAAAGCTGGTTCCTTTCAAAAGAATATGTAACATAACAAGTATACAAAGAACTAGTTATTCTGTATACTTTTTATACAATTTTCTTGTATTATAAATTTTATGTAAACAATCTAATATACACGCAATTACTCAAACCTAATTTATAATTTATAGAAATTTACAAAATAAGGTATACATGTTTTAACTCACTTTTATATTGAGTTGAAAATCTTCCAATTCTGAGTAGCTATACAATTCAGACATTTCACTTAGATGTGTATCAGTATCACCGTAATTATATTCTAAATCTGGACAGTCGGACTCCTCCTAAAATGAAAGATAATTTTGTTTATTAAAACTAAAATATCAAATTATGCAATAGTATGCAAACATTTTATCAAACCTCCGAATCTTGTTTTTGTTTTCTATTCGCCATTGATTCTTTTAATTTGTATATTACTCGTTTTTCATTCACATTATCCATTACAAAACTAATAATATGTCATAATTTCTGGACAACCAAGTTCCATGTAAAACATAAGTTTTAAAAAGCTGTCTGATCAATACTCAAAACCTGAACACAATACACTTGTGAATGTAACGGTTTAAATTATGAGACTCTTCAAGATTTAACTATAAGAATTCAAAAATACATTAAAATGGAAACATAACTGAAAAAACTTTAGAATTTAGGAATAGAAGAAAAATAGTTCAAAATGTAACTGTACATGTAACAAAAAAACTTATAAATTAACAAAAAAAGTATACTAGTTATCACAATATTATAGTGATAAATAATGAAAACTTGAGTATAGGATTTATCACCTTATTTGATATCATTTGGGTTGCTACCACAAATATAGATGAAACATATCTATAATCTAATCTTATCTGTAATGGTGATTGCCTCACTAATCAATGTCATAGATATAAATTATAAAATAGATCGCTAACAGCCCTATATTGCGCAAGGTGGATCCATATTGTTTGTATTCGCTGAAAACACTAATGTAATAACCATAACAGTCTTACTGGTTGTAACATTGCACATTGCAGATCAGCACGACTTATGTATACAAATTTAGTTCAGTCGTATTTTAACATTATAAACTTAAATATCCAGACTACTGATTCTATGTTAACTAAATTATAACTCTATCAAAAATAATGAACTTATAAGTGATTGTAAATCAATAAAAAACAACTAATTAGGTTTACACACGAGTGTCAAATTATATTGAGTAAAGTTAACCATTTATCTCTCTTTCGACTTTCTCAACTCAACCGCAGGTAAGACTACCCAAGAAGTCATACCCCTATGGAATCAATCGAGGGGTTATAACCCTAATTAGTTGCTACCTTTTTTAAGGTAGCAACTAATTAGTGTTATAACATTTTTTTTCCTATACTTTATGTACAAATTATTTTGTTATCAATGCAAAAAAGTGGATAAGTGCATTTAAAATCCAACGGAGTAACAATAGAGAGTTGTAGCATTCCTAAACTAACGTCCTCAATAATTTAGAAAATTATTTTTACTGTTGAATAAAAAAATTTTTTGGATAGGAAAAATTAATTTTAAAAAATTGTCATTTTAGTTGCGCCTCGACTGGGGCTTTAATATTTTGTTTATAATAAAAACTCTAATTATTTATTTATTTTTTGATTATCATATGGATTTGCAGAGCCATTTAAAGTCCAAAGCTTCATATGTGTGCCATTTCATACACCCCTAACACCGGTTTTGAGCAAATTTGAATTTTAATTGAAAAATTTATAAATATACATGAACCTTATGTAAATCTAGCTATACAATCTGGCGCTAGGTTTTATTGGGTCCGAGGCAAATAATTTCTCCCTGTGCCTGGTGGGAAGGGGTTGAAGTGGAATTTACCTCGGTAAAAATCGTATATAATAAAACAAAGTAAAAACACTTTACTGCAAAAATTACTTAGTGTGCTCCGATTTTCAAAAATGTTTATTTTCAACGAAAGTACTTGGTCACAAGAATCCAGGGATATTATTTTGTATGACAATGTATGTCCACACTCATGTTTTAAATAAGGGTATTATCTCATTTTTGTGAATATAAATATTTAAATCAATTTTCCTTTTTAATACACGTTATAGTTTTCATATATGAATGATTGGGTTAGTTTATCTTTTTATTTTAATATTACGTTAGTTATTATTATGTTTGGCTTATATAGATCTTTTTTATCAATTTCTTTTAAATATGTTTGTAATATAAAATTGATTGTTATATATACCTTTAGTCTGAACTTATGCTTTATAATCAACTTACTGCACAAGTGTATGGAATTTATTTCCAACCAGTTGTAAATTATGACTCTATACGAGTATTACTAGCATTAGCAATGCTATAAAATTAAAAATGAGACAATTTTATATTAAAACAGTTCTTTTATATGGTGATATTGAAGAAGAGATTCACATGGACCAGCCAAATGATATGAAATGGAACTAAACAAGTGTCCAAACTACAAAGAAATTTGTATGGATTGAAACAAGAACCCAGACGTTGGAATAAAGCGTTGATAAACTTTGATCTAAAAGAAACAAAGGTAGATCCCTGTGTGTTTTGTAAAAAATGAAAATAAACAATTAATGATTGTAGATTTTTTGTAGACAATGGGATCATAGCAGCAATAAATAATAATAAATTTTGTCAGTCGCTATTTAGATAAGCCTCTGATAATACATTGGAATTCGGTGAAACGTATCTTAAAATATTTAAAGGGAACCTATAACTATAAAATTTTTTGATTTTAGGGCGTTATATGGTTATAGTAATACAGACTATGCTGGTGATACAAGAATTAGGCGTCCAACAACAGGATATATTTTCATGATTACAAATGAAATAATAGCATGGTGTTCAAAGTCAAAAATCGCTAACATTTTCAATTACTAAGGCTGAATGCATAGCCATTAGTCAAGTGATTCAGGAACTAACTTGGTTGACGATATAAACAAGTGATTTTCTGAAAACACAAGAAAAGACAACTGTTTTGTATGCGGACAAAAACAAAGTCCCATCAAATTGGTGACGTAACTAATAATCCATAAATGAACTAAAACATTTAGATGTTCGTTGTCATTATATTAGTGAAAAATTCAATGAAGGGATATTTAGTATGTGACCAGCAAATAGTAGTTAGCTGACATATCGACAAAGCAATCACTACAAAAAAGAACTCGGAGAAATGTTAGGAATTAGATGTATAATTTTTTTTTTAATAATTTTTTATAATTAACTATGTACATGTGTATTGTTTAAGGGGAAGTGCTAATATTATTAAACAACACACTGGGGTACAGTAATATTAACACATGGACTGAAAAGTCCCGGGCCTAACACACAGAGGACGCTATTTTTTTGGAATTAATCTCATTTTTAGTTGGTACTAACCTACAAAAGTCAGCTGTTAAACTTTCATGACAATCTGTTCATTAGTGTGTAAGCTATTGTGTTTAGAGTGAAGCTACTTTTGTAATTTTCAAAAATGGATCAAAAACAATTTCGTGTATTAATTTTACATTGCTTCTTGATGGGAAAAAATACCGTTCAGCAAAGAAATGGCTTGAGAAGTGTTACGGGGGCTCTGCTCCATCAGATACAACAATAAAACGTTGGTATTCTGAATTCAAACGTGGTCGTAGAGACACAGATAATGCAGAACGTAGTGGACGTCCAAATGAGGCAGTAACCCCAGAAAATATTGAAAAAATTCACAAAATTGTTTTGAATGATCGTAAAATAAAGTTGCGTGAGTTAGCTGACATCATAAAGATATCAAAAGAACGTGTAAGCTTTATATTGCATGAACATTTGTCCATGCGAAAGCTCTGTTCAAAGTGGGTGGGTGCCGCGTTTGCTCACTGTTAAGCAAAAACAACAACGTGTTGATGATTCTAAGCAATGTTCGGTCATGTTCAAACGTAATAAACCGGAATTTTTGCGTCGATACATCACTATGGATGAAACATGGATCCATCACTTCACTCCTGAATCAAAACGATCGTCATCTGAGTGGACAGCAGCCGGGGAACTTCGTCCAAAGCGCCCGAAAGCATAACAGTCAGCTGGAAAGGTAATGGCCTCAGTATTTTGGGATAAGCAAGGTATAATATTCATCGACTACCTTGAGAAGGGAAATACAATTAACAGTCAATATTGTATAGCGTTATTGGAGCGTTTAAAGGCCGAAATCACAAATAAACGACCGCATATGGCAAAAAAAAAATTTTTGTTTCATCAAGACAACGCACCGTGTCACAAATCAAAAAACACATTTGAAAAACTACGTGAATTAAAGATCGAATTGCTTCCTCATCCACCATATTCTCCAGATTTGGCTCCCAGCGATTACTGGCTATTTGCAGATTTAATAAAAATGCTCGCCGGCAAAAAATTTCGCTCGATTGAAGAGGTTATCGGTGAAACTGAGGCCTATTTTGAGGCAAAAGATAAATCATTCTACAAGAACGTAATTTAAATGTTAGAACGGCGCTGAAATGATTGTGTTGCTCTTGGTGGAGATTATGTTGATGAATAAAGACAATTTTTAATGAAATAACCGTGTTTTCTTTGTTAGGCCCGGGACTTTTCAGCCCGTGTGTTATTTTAGTGTATTTAAAATAACAATTTAAATTGTATTTTCACTCATGTTATTATTAGATCAAGATCAAAATGGGCAACATTCTTTTCTCGGTTATGTCGTGTTATTCAATACAGCCTTTTGTATAAATGCTTAAGATTTAATTGCTGTTCACCGTCTATCGAGTTTAACGATCCGTTGCCGTTGTACATCTCTTATATTTTATGTTCTGTTATTTTTTATTATATACTACCATATTACGAATAATTTCTAAATCTTAAAATTACATAACCTATTCCATTCAACATAACTATTAATTACACTAAAAAATTACTTATGAACCTCCAGTGATGATTTATAAAATATAATTTTTTAACATAATGAAAATGAAAATTTGGATGTAACATACATTTTTAATACATCGATATCACTAGATATTTACTACACGATATTTAACTAGAAAATGTACAAATGAAAAAAAAAAATTTAATTTTTTTATTATTAAATTTATTAATTTGAAAAAAAAAGTTTTTTTATAAGTATTTATTACTTTTAAATAAATTATAAACATAGACTTATACATGTATTAGTTTATGATTATAAGAGATCAGACAACAATGAAGGAGTAGACGCCGAAGAAAAGCCATAGGTGCAATTTTTGCCACAAAATTATTATTTTTTTAAGTTCTTCTTTTTTTTAAATAATTTTTTGAAAAATAGCTCTCACTTAAACTAAATAGTAAAACCTCTCCCTCCCCCCAAAAAATATCGTCAACTAGATCAGCGCCTTTGTACTGAAATAATTCGTCTAATTTTTAAATATGACAAAGTTCCTATAATTAATCATTTCCAATTAGAGCACAGTTAATAATATTGATCACTAAATATAATTCTGTAACATTCCTCGTAATACGTGTACCATATACTGTAGTTAAATTACAAAAAATAGAACATAATAATCTATGCGTATATTTTAGTCTGCTGCACAGCGACAAAATATTTACAGTACAGTAAGTCTGTGTTAAACGATAACGGTTCTTTTACTTATCAGTATTTAGAGTTTAATAAACAAAACATTTGGATCCGTGGCGTGAATGGCAATAGGTATTATCAATAATTACTAGTAATGGCGTAATACTCCTGCGCTTCAAAATTTAACATTTTACCAATATTGTGAACATCACTAGACTGTGTTAGAATTATATGAAGTAAGAACCAAGTGATAACGTTAAAATACACCTTATAACATGTACCGTTTATCACTACTGTTATTCGCCGACGTATCCACTTGGAACCTTGGATTGTTGTGAAAATTTCCCATAGTGTTTTTCTCTAATGGTGCTAAAGTTTTACTCTAAATTAATTGTTACAAGTTATCTTAATATAAAACTCATTTTCTTGTTACAAAATCGTAATTTTTCAAATTTTTTGTTTAATATTTGTTTAATAATGTATCGACAGACCAGTTTAGAAACCATTTTAATATTCATGATCTTGTAGTTTTAGATCGAGTAATGTTAAACCTACAATGTAAGTAAATTTATATGATGTACTGGTTAGGTTGGACAGAAAATACTTACGTGAATTACAGTTCTTATTAAAATGAGTGATCAAGCTCAAAAATTATCAGGTGATAATAATGATATGAACTATAAAAATTCGTTTTGGAAAAAAAATATTATTAATCTTCCTGGCAGGTAAGATATTATTTTAAAAAAACACTTAAAACCACAATAGTGTTCAAAAAAATAATTTTTCATAATTATAGAGCAAGCCCAAGAAAGGATAATAAATCGGCATCCTCTTCTGGTTCTACTTCTTTTGATGATTTTCAAGAAAGCGTCAATGATGCATGGGAAATAGAAGCAGAAGATGAAATTTTACGCTTATCAGGTATTTGACAAAATATAACTCTATTTTAATTTATATCTAGAAAAATTTAAGATTTTCATTATTAGACTGTTAATTTCAACTTATCTTCATACCAATTCATCTTAATATGTAACATTAATTTTATTTATCTAGATGTTAAGATATCAAAACGTGTAGCCCATTCAGCTGCAGTTAATGTTATAAATAATCATAAAGCGTCAATTGAAGAAATTCATAAACCTACAAATTTTAATTCTGAAAGTAAGTTCTTATTATTTAGATTTTTAATTGAGGCTTTGTTTTAATAATATTTCTCACACAAAACTCATTTAAATGCATTGTTTCTATACAATTAATAATATATTTTTATAACATACAATCCACTTTAATTAATTAAGATTTAGTTTTTGTTCACAAGTTATTTGGTACTAAGTATAAATATATTAAATTTTATACAGAGTAATCCTTTTAATATTAGCCATTCCATTTATCTTAAAATAATGGTTATGTCAAGTATATTATTTTTGTTATTTTTTATTTTCATGTATTTTTTGATTTATCAACTTATTAAGTATTTTAAATTCTTCCCTTATAACATATAGGGGTGTCAACTTTATTTTGTTTAACAGCAACATTCATATTTAACTAGTTTATCAATAAAAAATTATTTAAATAAAAAAACTACTGGCCAACAAAAACTTTTGACCTGTTTTTTCAGAAGTTCTATTTTAAAAAATTGTTCAATTATGTATCAAAAGTTTTTTTAATTAGATTATTTTTTTATTTAATAGCTAGTTAAATATATATGTTGCACTTTATAAAAATATAGTGGACACCCTTATTAGGGATAAGGGATAAATTACAAAAAATAACTAATAATTAATAAATTAAGAAATATGTAAAATTAAATGAAGACAAAAAGTATTTCCTTTATATAATTATTATTAAAAAAAAAATCAATTGGCTAATATTAGAAAAATTACTTTGTATAGGTGTAGAGGATGTAGTTCTGGACCAGATTTAGATTAAGGCATTCTCAGAGTTATATGCTTTATTTTTAATGTGTGTATGAAGGTAAACATTTTTATTAAAAACCTGGAAAATAGTAACTGTATATATGTAATTAGGCAGAGATATATAGAAAAGGATAATGGTGCTCACTTCATTAGACATATGTAACCAAACAGTTAAGTAATGCCTTCTAATTAATTATAGTTAAAATGTTTTCATTTTATGGGAAAAACAGGATGATTTTTATTATTATAACTTGGAATTTTACTTTTTAATTAAAAAAAATTATGATACATAGATTTTATTTTAGAAATCCATTAAGTTCATAAAAAGGCTTCTAAAAAGCATTCCTGCTTAGGCTTTTGATCTCAGTTCATTCTTGGTAGATATAACATAGTAATTTTTCTATCTTTAATAAATAACATATATTATTTAGTTCTCTTTCTTTTGAAAATTAAAATAATAAACTGTTTTTGGGAATTTATAAATTATAGTTTCCTAATCATTTTTATTTGCCCTATTTAGAACAAGAAATATCTAGCTTATGTAAAAGTAAAGAATCTCGTAATGCACAAAGTAAAATTGAGTTTTCAAGTAAGTATTTTATTATTTTTTTATTTTAAGGCTATATCCTCTAATTATTATTATTATTTGTCCAAATACTTAAGTATTAATACTAATACTTGCTGAGTTTCAAGAAAATATTTTTTATTATAATGATTTTTTACTATAGTTTTTTGTACATTTTTTTTTTTTTGTTTTTTATTAGTTACATTATTTTAATTTCTCTTTTATAAAATAATTTTTATGTTCATCCCTTATATCTTATAAGAGTATGAACTTTATTTATTTTAATGGTAACATACATATGAAACTAACTCATGAAATAGAAAATGATCTAATTAAGAAAAAGACAAATATTTCAGTAACTATTAACAATTTAAAGTAATGACAATAAACGATGAAGACTAGTGAGACTTTGTTAAATAAATGAGACAGAATTTTAGATGGAGGAGGTTGGATCTCAGGTAAATAGTGGGTGCATTATACCTACTTCCTGGATCTAGCAGTAGGGTGTGGTGAACTTAGCTTTCCGATTGGTTTCGGATAATACTGAAATGGTCCTGGGGGTGGATAAAAGATTCAATAAATTACCTGGGCCTCGTCATGAATAAACGTCTAATGTTTGAGTGACACAAATGATGTGTGGCCCAGATCTTTTGCCGAAAATAGGGGAACCAGGAGAGTTGCAGCACAGACTGTTAGTTGTGCATTTAGTTCTACTGTACATGTCCCCAAGTTTGCGTGGAATCTCTTGATTATTCAAAAAACTGAGTAGCCTTGCTGATAGTTCTTGGGAAGACAGCAATCCGTATAATATTGGCTTATCAAATGATGCTTGGAGTAGTGGCAAGCATTCTATTGTTGCTGCCACACATCTTGTTGGTCGAGAAGTTTGCTAGGCATGAGCTTTTCCAAGACATGGCCGGTCCCTCAATCCTGAGAATTAGTTGTCTTTCTGACGAATGACCATGCTCCGATGCCAGACTCACCTCTCATAGGAGATAAGAGGCAAGTAGATCAGGTCCCTTATCGTATTTGACCAGTTAGATAGGTGTGTGGTTTGGGCACACAGTTAGATGATATATCGTCTCATGCAAGTAATGTCTGCTTTAACGAGTACCTCACAGTATTCGTAAAGCAGCCATGACCATTGTGCAACCTCTATTTGGATCACCTAAGAGGCAGACAATGCACATCCTCTTTTGGTGCGAAGCCCAGAAACCGGACTTCTTGAAGTCCCAACTGAGGTCCACATTCTTAGTTGTGTTCATAGTGGACTTGATGTTAGAGAGCTGGGAGTAGTGATCTCTCGTCCAGATTTTCACTGAAGTGGTCATGCCTTAGGATGATATATATATACAGAGTGGCCCATAATAACCTTTCACATTTGTTTTTTTAATAACCCGGCGAAAATGCATGTACAGAGATAATTTAAGTACTAAAATAAAGTAGAAACATGCCGTTTTTAGATAGTATATTTAAATTATTTTTACAATTTAGGTCTTAAAAATTATTCCTTGCAGATGATTAGCCTCATTTTTTATACATTCAAACAGACGTATTTTTAAGTTTTTGAACACCTTCACCAGCATATCTGTTTCAAAAAGGCCCGATTATCGAATAATGTTGTTCCAAAGTCCTGGGCTTATCCGCATAGACTTTGGATTTCAAATATCCCCATAGAAAATAAGTCAGGTGACCTAAGGCGGCCAACAAATTTCAGTGTTCCGCGAAACCAGTCTATGGCGGAAATGTTTTTGCAACAGTTCAATCTTTTCTTTTGCGGAATGGCAGGTTGCCCCGTCTTGCTGGAACCAGGTAGCTGATAATTTACGTCTATGTTTTGGGTACCAGAAACTCATTCAACATCAAACGATAGCGCTCGCCGTTAACTGTTCCATCAAACACGTATGGCCCCACAACACAATATTGGGCGACACCCATCCACTCGGTGTTTTTTTACACACATCACCACTTTCCTCAAAGTTTTTTTATCCATAAATTCACCATTAGTCGCGATAGAACAGCACTTTTTCCATCAAGATTAAAATTTTTATGAAACTCTCGAATTGCACTCACGTAAGAGTCATTATTCTTATAATAAGCTTTTACAATAAACGCATGCTGAGCACCCGTCCGCTACTCCATTATGATAAAATCGCAATGAAACATAATTAGGCATCGTCTAGCTATTTGGAACCGAATTTACCGTTCCCCTACCTTTTTTTGAACAGAAGTTATTTATAAACAAAATGTGAAAATTATTATGGGCCCTATATATTTTATATTTGCTTGTTTTTTTGTGAGTTATAAAGCCCTGAACTTAGCAAATTTCTACCTCTACCTTCATGTGATGTACTAGTAATAGACTCGACTTTTAGGTTTAGCTAACAGGGTAAAACAAGTTGTGTTGTGAGTTATAAAGATGGCGTTGACTGCTCTGAAGTAATGTCTAACTGCAGTTCCTGGGTGACCTACAATAACACCAGTAGTATTGTAAAGAGTAAAAAAAAAAGAGGTGGTCAATCTCAAATAGTTGGGATAAAGGTGAGGAAAAAGATGAATATGTTAACAATGTTATATAAAAAGTGTGTATTTAAAAAAAAAAGTCAGTTGCTATATTCCTATTTTACAAAACACCTTTGATAAATTAAATATTTAAAAAGTGTTAATTGTTGTTTGTTTAACAATTAATAATAATTTGTTTAAGACTCTGATGTTGATACTAACAAGCTTACCAAATTTCAAACATTAATAAATGGTAATCTATTACACTTAGAAGAACTGAAAAAGTTAAGCTGGTCTGGTGTTCCTGTTGAAGTTCGTCCAATGACTTGGCGATTACTAGCAGTATATTTTTATTTAAAAATTACATAAGTTGTAAAATTATGTTTACTAATATTATATTTTTTTAGGGTTATTTACCCACTAGTTCTGAACGAAGGGAACAAGCTCTTATAAGAAAACGTGTAGATTACATAAATCTTGTAAAAAAATATTATGATACTGATAAAGATGAAGTGTATAAAGATACATATAGACAGGTATAGTTAGTATATTTCACTTCATATAATTATTTTAAAAAAACTAATAAAAGTTAAATTTAGATTCACATAGATATTCCACGTATGAGTACACCTTTGTTTCAACAAAAAACTGTCCAAGAAATGTTTGAGAGGATATTATTTATTTGGGCTATTAGACATCCAGCATCTGGTTATGTTCAAGGAATGAATGACTTAGTCACACCTTTTTATGTAGTTTTTCTACAAGAATATTTATCATTAGGTATGAATCAATTTTATTAGTAAATTTAAGAACATTTGTACAATTGTAGTATTGAGTTTCAGTAATGCTAAATATGATAGGTTTTTTAAAAAAATTCAAGTTTAAAAATTACAATGTATAACAATACAATATATAATAAACCCAAATAGAAATATACAAATTAAAATTTTGAGTAATTATAACGCTTTTTTTTATCAACAATTATCATTTATCGTGATAATTTTTTTTCATGGTATTCATACAATTTATTGATTTACTATGTTTGATTATAAAATTATAAAATAGAAATTAAAAAAATGGACAAAATACTTATTTATATTTTGTATATACTTTAGTATAAATGATACATTATTTTTTAATAAAATGATAGAACTCTAAAGAGATAATCAAACATTTATTTTCTTGAAATTTTATTATATTTTTCAATGGAGTTTTTTCCTAAAAATTAAAACTATAGTTTGTGAAAACAGAAGTTACATTAGGAATCAATTTTAGATTATCAACATTTTTTTAAAAAAGAGCCTAAAGAGATCTTTGTATTTACTTATCAAATTATTAAAATATATATATTTATATACATCTAGATATATGTATATTAGGATAGTTCTTAAAAAATAACTTTTGATATTCCTTCAATACACCTCCCCTTGAATAATTTTATTAGGTTAAAAAATAATTTGCACAAAATTTGGTGGAAAATGAGTAACGTTAATATTTGCCGCAAGAGGGTTAAAAATTTGACAGTAAGTGTAATCTTTCAATTTGCAATACTTGCCTTAAAAACTATGCTATACAAAGAAATTATATAAACTATATTTATAGAACTAAATGTTTTTCATAAAAATTGTTATAAAAAAAGCCAAATCTACAATACTTAGACATAGAAACAACATATTTTTATCTTAACTATTGACCATATTATTTTATTTAAATATTGCTAACAAACTATTTGACATACAAAAAAAAGATTTGTATAAAAGTTGTTTATAATTTAGTTTTTTATTATTTTTGTTATGTGTTTTATTTTTTTTACCAAACAATTTAATACAAAATACAATTAAATAAATTGATAGTTAAGTTATATGGTTTAACAGTTTATAAGTGAGAATTTGTGCCAACTGTTTTGCTATTAATATAGAATTTTTAAATGAAATATATCTAAATAGGCAAGTAATGAAAGTAATGTTTTTTGTTATTAGTAAAATTTATGCCTGTTACAAATAATTTAACTGACAAAATTCATAGAAGATTACAACAACATTATCACATATGATAAATGTCATAAAAAGTAGTAGCCTCTATAAGTTATATATTTGAAAAAATTTCCCAGACTGTAAAAAAGCAATGTTAATATCTAACATTTTTTAAATATGTACATTTACTTTTCCATTTTTTTTAATAATACTATTTTATTATAAATCTGTTATTATTTTATAACTTCTACTTAATTAAACTTAATCAATTTATTTAGTGTATCTTTGTTCTATATTTGTAAAAAAAATGTTTTTCTGTATTAATTCTTAAACATTTGAATTGTGTTTGGTAAAAAAAACGCACAACCAAAATAAGAAAAAATTAAATTCTAAATAACTTTCATACAAATCTTTTTATTGTTTGTCAAATAGTATGACATACAAGTTAGAAACATTTTCTATACATCAGCAATATAAGAATAAACAAATAAAATCAATTTCAACGGTTAAGATAAAAATATGTTACATTTTTCATTTTTATACCTAAATATTATAGATATGGCTTTTTTGATAGATTAATTTTTATAGCAAACATTTAGTTTTATCTTTTTTGTTGTATGTAGCATGGTTTATAATATAAGTGACGCAAATCTATAAATCAAATTTTCAACCTTCTTTCGGCATATGTGAATGTTACGTAATTTACGAAAATATTGTTCAAAAATCCATGAATCAATCAAAAATAAATTAAAATTAATTTTGTTTTTTTAAATATGCTTTAAAAATGTTTAATATATTACAATATCTAAACATAATATCACAACAATTCAAACTGATGGTTATATTAAGCAAAATGTAAAATTTGAAAAAATTACGTTCTTAATCTCTGCTTTTTTATTTTAAAAGAGAAAAACGGCGTTTGTTTATTACAGTGTTTTGTGGTCTTAGTGTTACCTGTTTTCCCATTTATATATTATTTTTATCAAAAATTACATTTTGTTTAATATAACCTTCAGTTTTAATTGCTGTGGTATTATGTTTAGATATTGCAATAGATTAAACATTTTTAAAGCATATTTAAAATATATATATATTAATTTATATGTGTATTATTTTATTAAAAAGGTGTCAATATTGAAACACTAGATGTTAGTTCAATCCCTAAAGAGCATCGTGATGCTTTAGAAGCTGATTCATTTTGGTGTCTATCAAAATTTTTAGATGGAATTCAAGATAATTACATTTTTGCTCAACTTGGTATTCAACAAAAAGTCAATCAATTAAAAGAGCTTATACAAAGAATTGATAGTATGACATTAATTTATTAAATTAACATTTTTTTTATATTTTTTTATTACTTTTATTAGTCCATTAAAGGCCATAGCGATCTCCCCTAGGAGGAGGTTTTCTTAACCATTTATACTCCGGGACGGGTAGTTAGTCCGTCACCGGACCAACCGGACTTATTTTTAACATTGCATTTTTATAATAGGAACTTTGCATGATCATCTTATGAAACATGGCATTGACTACTTACAGTTTTCATTTAGATGGATGAATAATTTATTAACACGTGAGTTGCCATTACGATGTTCTATAAGACTGTGGGATACATACTTAGCTGAATCAGATTGCTTTGCGACATTTCAACTGTATGTTTGTGCAGCATTTCTTTTAAATTGGCGTCAAGAATTGTTAGAAGAAAAAGATTTTCAAGTAATGAAATTATGGACTTACAAGAATTATCATTTAAAATTATTAAAAATGTCATTTTAGAACCATATCACGCCAATATATTTTTAGATATAAAACTTCTAATAATGTGCTTTTTTCACACTAAAAGCCATTAATATATACTTATTATATTATATATTTACTAGTGTATAGACATGTGAGTTAATATAATATATAATATTTGATGTTGTTACATTAATAATTTTTAATAAGAATTTGTGTTATCCATGTGTTACTTATGATAGTAAAAACAATTAAATTTTAGTAAATACCAATAATACTTTATGGTTGCTTGAAACAAATTATTGTTGCATTTGATAGCACCCAAGTCTTGTTTCAAGACTTGGGCAGCTGTTTTGGTGTTATTAATGAAATTCTTAAAATATTTTATTTGTCCGCAAACCCAAACACCTGAATTTTACACTTTTCTTTTGTCACACTTGTTGGCTCTTTCTGCATATTTCTACTTGTTTTCTCTTATACTAAATTAAATAACATTGAAGACAGTACATCTCCCTACTTCAGATCCATCTTTATTTCAAATTCTTCTGATATTGTATTATCTACACTTATTTGATATTGTGTATTTTCTATACATATTTTAGACCTATAAACTTCATCTATTATATTATATAAACTCTCCCAATGTACTCTGTCATAAACTTTCTTAAAGATAATAAATAACTGCCAAATGTTTTGCTGTATTCATATTTTTTTTATTATTTAGCCAATTTCTGACAGCTGTTCTATCGTTGATCTCCCTTTCCGAAAACCGCACTGGTATTCTTCTAAATTCACTTCCACATAGAGCACTAGTTGGTTCACCAATATTTTCGAGAATACGTTGTATTGTAGTTAATTTATCTTAATATACATTTAGTAAAAAAACAATATCTTTGATTTCAGTTATATATATAAATTAATATATTAATAAAATTATTACAGGGACTAATGCTTATGCTGCAAAATCTTCCAACGCAAAAATGGACTGATGCTGATATAAGTTTACTTGTTGCAGAAGCATATCGATTAAAATTTACATTTGCCGATGCACCAAACCATTTGGCAACCAAAAAATAATTGTTGAGTATTAAATAATCTATGACACTTGTTAAAACTCCTGATCGTATTTTATAGTATTTGACAAATAAATGTGTGTGTTCTATATCACACATTACTTAGTTTTATTGAATTTTTAAATTATTATTATACAAAAATTGTTTAAATTAATATAAAAAATTCTATTTCTTTGGAAATTACCTCAATTATTGATTAAAGTTTTAAAATATATGGATGTGTCATCTATTTTCATACACATATTGGATGTAAACATGAACACTCATTTATTTTATATAGCTGTTACAAATATGTACAGCCAAATTAAGTATTTTGTAAATTTATTTATGTTTTAATTAAATTAAACAATATTAACTGTATTATTGACATATGTCACAATTTACTTAGTCTATAATCTTGTTATTGTTCACCCCATACAGGGTTCAAATATTTATTCTACTATTATTGTGCTGTAATTAGTTATTATATAAATATTTTGTGCTAATAAAAAAAAAAAAATTCTAATTCTAACGATGTTTAGGTTAAGTTATTATTCCGAACATCATTTTACGAACAAATAAAATATTAGTTCATTGATTTTTATCATTACCTGTTTCACTAAATAAAAATTTTAACTTTTTCTAATTGTTTCTTAATTTAAAAATTACATATTTCTGTTAAACATGATATAAATAATAAAGCATTTAATAGTTTTTAACAATTAATATGAAATCCTTGATAAAATGACCATTTAACATAACTTTTTGGGGATTATACCTATTTTATAAATGAAATACTCATAAAATAGGAATTTTTATAAAAATCAGTAAAAAATATTTTATGAAATAACAAAAATTATAGTTCCAAATAATTTCTATAAGATATTTTTTTTTTTGTATACTGAGCATAAAAGTTTGAAATTCTTGTACACCACTTTTTTCATCTCTAATTAAAATTTATACTTCATATGTAAACCTAGAAGTGTATTTGATGTAATTTTTAAAGTACCCAAAAAAAACTTATCTTCATACCTTTTTATCAAAAGGTATTATAAATTCTATTGTCCAACATAACTTTTTTCATTTATAAATATTTTATTGGTCAGATACTGATTCTGATTCTGTATCAGAATCATTTCCAAAGCTTTCAACAGCTATATTGTTCCATGTAGATGCAATACTTGCAATATCATTAGCAAAATTTTGGATAGGTAAAGCCATAGGAAATACATTTTCCAATGGAAAATCTCTGGCTACTTTACGAATACTATGCTTTGCTTCATATTCTTCAGAATCAGTACTTTCATCATGAGATACATTTTTACTTAGCTCTGGATGTTTTTTTAATAAATTAGATTCCCTCTCTTGCCATTCTATTTGCTTACCTTGAAGTGCTACCCTAAGTTCCATTATTAAATTTGCATTGTGAGCTGTATCATAAATTTCATTGTTATTACATGTATTTTCAACTTCTAATGATTTGTCATCAGAAATTCCAAAGAATAATTCATCTTCACATGAATTATTAAAATTCACTTCATCATATTTTTTATCTATTTCTTGATTGATATTAATAGTATTTTCAAAAAGGTTTTCTTCATTAATGTAATTTTTATTATTATATTTAAGTATGTGGATTTGTAATGTAGAAATCAATTCATTAAAAACATGAGCTTCTTTAGATAATTTATCTAATGAAACATTCAGCTCTTGATTTGGTTTTGAATCACTATCAAATGAATCTTCTATAAATTTGATATGCACCATCATTTTTTGTATGTGCTGTCGTACACTAACAATTTTAGATTTAAGATCAGAATCAATAACATCTTTTTTTTCATTACCATGATTATAATTTTTATTATTAGTAAATAAAGAGTAGACATTAAATTCTTCATATAGAGGACCATTTAAGTCACAGTATACTTTATTTAAGTTTGTAATTGAGGAAAATAAGTAGTTAATTTGAGCAGTACAGTTAACTTTCCATAAAACAGGACATAAACACAAAGCTGATAACTTTAAAAACTCTGATTGCAACAAAAAAAATATATATTTTGCTTTCTGAAATACAATTGATTAAAAATATTAGATTTTATGTAATTAAACAAAATAAATATTCAATATACTCACATTGATATTTTCCAATGAAAAGTTTTGGATGTCAAATTTGCAATCACTGTGATATAAATAAACGAAGTTTGATACAAATTCCTTAAACAGAATTTTTTTTTGTATTTCAGTGATATTACTCACATGATGATTTATTAAATTATGAAGAAGAATTATAAATTTTTCTTTTAATTCTGGCATCAATAAATATCCAAAACAGTTTTTTTTACTGTCCTTTGAATTATTTGCACTGAAATAATATTTTAAAATATATAAGTTTATAAATATTTTTAGTACATATTAATACTAAAAAATATATAAATTAAATTACAGAGTAAAACAAGAAAAAATTGATCATATTAACATATTTATATATAGACAGAGTGTTCAGTAAATAAGGAAAAAGGTCAATTGTTATAAACAATGAGAAAAATAGATATCCGTTTCCTTACCTAATCAAAATTTTATAATTAAGGGTACCAGAATTTTAACAATATTTGGTTATATTCTGAAGATCGGACCATTTTTATTCTAACCAGTAAAAAAATTACCTTTGCAAAATTTTTAATTAATCCAATAACGTTTAAACTTAAGCTCAAGGTTTGAATTTGATTAATTTTAGCTTCGATGCGAAGCGGAGAAGGTATTAATTTTACTATGATGTGTTTTTTTTTTTTTTTATGTCTGTTGCCACTTTTTCTCAGCTCTCACTGGACCGATTTCTTTCAAAAATACGTCAAAAGATCACAAATCGTATCTAGTTGAAGACATTACCCTTAAAAATTGAAAAAAATTCCCTCGTTCCCCGCAAATGGGGGAAATATCCAAAAAAATTACAAATTTAAAAATCGCTAATTTTCGAAATTTTTTCACTTTTTTTTCTTAAAACTTCCATAACTTTTTGAAAAATCAACAAATCAACATAATTTTTTTTTATACTAAAACCTTAGATATTTACCTTTCATTTGATATCATTTTTTTGAAAATCTATCACTTAACCTGCTCATTGGGGGGGATTTAAAATGGCAACTTTTTTACAAAAATTAATTTTTTCAACTTAATTTTTGAAAATGTTCCGGAAATACTGCGTCCTTTAAACATATATAAAATTAAAGCTTATTTTATGTACTACAAAATGAAAAAAAAAAATTTGTCCCGACGATCTATCTTCTATACGCAAATGGCTACCATATTGAAAAATATACTATTTTTGTATGATAATTATGGGTTTTGTATTTTATTTTAATAGAAGTTGATGTTGCTTTTGCAATTATCCATCAATTTTTTAAAATTAAACACTATCTACAGATTTGCATCGAAGCGTTTCTTATGATAGTGATTTTAATCACTGTCAGATTAAATCTATACTGGACCCTACTATGCAATGTCTCCACTATGCCGCGACCCCACTGTGCTACCGTTTTTTTTACTTATTATGTTTAATAACTTATCAAATGTTAAATATAAAATTAAATGTTTGAAATAAAAAATATATAAAATTATGTATTTTACAAATAATAGTTTATAATTTTTTTATTAAAAGCAATAATTAAATATATAATAAAAGTTGGACACTTGAGGCTAATATTATTTAAAATTAAACCTATATTAAAAATTTTTAGCTTCGATGCGAAGCGGAGAAGGTATTAATTTTACTATGATGTGTTTTTTTTTTTTTTATGTCTGTTGCCACTTTTTCTCAGCTCTCACTGGACCGATTTCTTTCAAAAATACGTCAAAAGATCACAAATCGTATCTAGTTGAAGACATTACCCTTAAAAATTGAAAAAAATTCCCTCGTTCCCCGCAAATGGGGGAAATATCCAAAAAAATTACAAATTTAAAAATCGCTAATTTTCGAAATTTTTTCACTTTTTTTTCTTAAAACTTCCATAACTTTTTGAAAAATCAACAAATCAACATAATTTTTTTTTATACTAAAACCTTAGATATTTACCTTTCATTTGATATCATTTTTTTGAAAATCTATCACTTAACCTGCTCATTGGGGGGGATTTAAAATGGCAACTTTTTTACAAAAATTAATTTTTTCAACTTAATTTTTGAAAATGTTCCGGAAAGACTGCGTCCTTTAAACATATATCAAATTAAAGCTTATTTTATGTACTACAAAATGAAAAAAAAAAATTTGTCCCGACACTTTTTTTTCTACATTTAAACGGCTGCCGTAGTTAAAAAAACACTATTTTTGTGTTAAAATTTTCGATTTTCGATTTTAAATTTTCAACTTAAAAATGCTATAACTTTTTGAAAAATGTATATATCAGCACAAATTTTTTTTTTCTAAATACATTATAAGTACATCTTTCATTTGACATACTTTTTATTAAAATTGGACAATTTCCCCTTATATAGGGGGCGTTCAAAACTTAAAATATTGTAAAAAACATAGATCTTTTTCAACTGAACTTTTGAAAATGTTCCGGAAATACTGCGTCCTTTAAACATATATCAAATCAAAGGTTATGTTATATACTATCAAATGAAAAAAAAAAATTTGTCCCGACATCTTATCTTCTATGTGCAAATGGCTGTCGAAAATTTAAAAAAAAATGTAATGTTTGCGATAAAAATTACATTTTATCGGGATGTTTTTTGTACTTAAAACTGCCATAACTTTTTCAAAAATGAACAAATAAAAATAATATTTTTTTGTATTGAAACCTTAGATATTTCCCTTTCATTTGATATAATTTTTTTTGAAAATCTAACACTTATTCTGCTCACTGGGAGGATTTAAAATAGTAACTTTTTTACAAAAAATAACTTTTTCAACTTAATTTTTGAAAATGTTCCGGAAATACTGCGTCCTTTAAACATATATAAAATTAAAGCTTATTTTATGTACTACAAAATGAAAAAAAAAAATTTGTCCCGACGACCTATCTTCTATACGCAAATGGCTACCATATTCAAAAATATGCTATTTTTGTATGAAAATTATGGGTTTTGTATTTTATTTTAATAGAAGTTGATGTTGCTTTTGCAATTATCCATCAATTTTTTTAAATTAAACACTATCTACAGATTTGCATCGAAGCGTTTCTTATGATAGTGATTTTAATCACTGTCAGATTAAATCTAGACTGAACCCAACTATGCAATGTCTCCACTATGCCGCGACCCCACTGTGCTACCGTAACTTTTTTTTTTAGTTTTAAATTAATATTTTTAATACAGTTTTAATTTTAAATTCAGTAAAAGTCTCAAAATTCAAATTCACAAAATATAATTTTTTTTATGAAACTCAATATCTTTGGTATGCACCAAAATTTATTATTAATAAACATTTGTTTTTGACAATAAATAATTAATAAATTTAATTAAAAACTTATTAAACTTTGGGGAAACAACAATCTTATGACTATAGAGTCATTAAATAATGCATTAATGTTTAGTATTTTTGGTAAAAATAGTAAATGTTGGTCTAAAAACTTACATCATTGCTTTTGAATTTTTTTTTTTTTGTTAAATTATTTTAAAGACACTGGATTAAATACTAAATTTAAATCTTTACACTTATACCAATAAGCATTATTTATTTATGAACATAGCTTCATTACACTATAAAGTTATGTGTACAGGTCTATTTTATCTTAATTAAAATATTATACAATAATAATTGTGTCTACAGTTTAAGATTAAAATCACATTATTAGTATCATATTTTTTCATACTTTAATCAAGAAAAATATGTTATTTAGCTTATTCTTGATTAATATTTTTTGTTTATAATAATTTTTTGACTTTGAATAATAATTCTTAAATAAATCATTATGACACAAAAAAATGTATTATGTAATGATATATATATATATATTATAATATTAAAGAATATTAATATATTATATTTAAAAAAATCAATTGATCAATTTTAAGTTATAATGTAATCATAATATATAATTTTTTAATGGAAATAATATATACTTAGATTTAAGCTATGGATAAAATTTTTTAACAAATGAATCATCTTGACTAGACTTGTAGAAAAATCTTAGTATCTATGAGAGCCATTTTTTTTACTTAGTGTATATTTTCAAGCTTTCCAAAATAGAAATTAAAAAAGCATCCTTACACATTCTTCATATGTGAAATCTTCATTAAAATGTATTATTAAGTTTGAAGACATACAAACACGATTATCTACTTATTACTGATAAATTCTAGATAACTAAAAAAATTTAAAAGTAGGTATAGTTTTGATCCCTGGTCATAACAATTTTTCTTTAATTTGAATATTTTTAAGAAAGTTTTTGTAATGAAAAATGATATTAGATTGTCATAAATTAGCTCTAAATATCAAAAAATAAAATGTCTCTAATTTTTATTAATATCTAATTACTATATAACTTCCTTAGGCAGTAAATGCACAACCTTTTGCTGGACTTTAGGCTAAATAAATTACAACTTATTTGGGGCTTTGAGTAATATTATAATTTCAGAACTGCAGGCCAATTACTCTTACTGCTCTTTCATGCTGTCCCTGATGTTAGCATATAAACACAAATTTAGTGGGCAAATAGAAGACAAAAAGGTTAAATATAAATCAGAAGAAATTGATAGAATTTAAAAAATCAGTACTTTAAAAGTACTGGTTATAAATTGTATAAATTATATCTTAAATGACAAAAATAATACTTACTAAGTATAAATCTGGTATAGATTGTCACAATCATGTAGAAAATGATAACATTTCTGTACTAGTAGTGATAATTTTACCATTGATTGAATAGTACTAGATATATTGTTTTCTATTTTCTTTTTTTTGTACCAATTAAAAAACTTCTCAAATAGAAGATACCCAAACCAGAAGATGAAAATTTTAGCAATCACCAACTCAGTATAAAAACCAGATATATACAAATGAATAATACAGCCAATAAAACATAAGCTCAAAGTAACGCAACTAAATACATTATAAAACAAACTATTAATTATTGATAAAAAATATACTCATATTTTAAACCTTATAATTAGATAAAATTGGCCAAATTTCTGAAATACTTTTAAGAGACTTAGCAGTTTTTTATTTACAATGATACATAAGTATTATATTTTAAAATTCATAAAGTAATTTTTGTAAACTATAAAAATTGTGATGGTGTTATAAATTATTTTGCTTGAATATCAAGTACTCATGTATTCAAAGTATAAAAAAATGAAAATCAGTGTTTTGAAGTGCTTACAGTAATTGTAAGTTGTTAAAGTAATTCTGTAACAATGTATTGTTATTTAATGTAAAAAATTTATTCTTTTTTATTAAGTTATACTAATGAAAGTTATAAAAATTCAAAGGTTTAAAATTTTATTACAATTATCAATTTAACTACACAATGGACTTTCTTAATGTGAATTTAACATAATAAAGAAAATTTAGGAATTATAAGCATATTATAAATCAATTTTAATTACGTTAATTACCAATTTCTTCTAGTAAAAAATAAAGGGTACTTCACATTACTTGATGGAATAAATTCTTTTATAAAAAGAGAATCTTCTTTAAACACCAAATTACTACTTAAAATTTTCATGATCAAAATCAAATAAAACTCATTGTCCTAAAAACAAAATATATTTATTATAAATTATTTCAACTGGATTATGGAATAATAAATACTAACTGGAATATTTTGATTATCTGTAAAAAACGTAGTTTGTCCTACAATATTCTATAAAAAACAATAATATAATATAAGTGTTTAAATTAAGAAAATAATAAAAACCTCATTATAATTCTGTTGCATTCTAATATTTTTATTAATGACTTCGAATTCCGTGTAACCCTCATTTTTTAAATAATTGTGTAAATCAGCATTCTAAAATAAATAACATTTCATTTTGATTTAATTGAATTTCAAAAAACATAATACTCACGTTAACAACCAAATCTTCATCGTCTATTTCCATTACTGTTTTATATATTTCCTTTTATTGGTTTCCTTGAGTAATATTTTACATATGAAAATAGACATTTAGAAAATTTCAATATATTTTAGTGAGCTAGAGTGGCAATTTTCCAATTTTTTTTAAAATTATATTACATTTTCAACCAGGTTATCGTTATTTTACAGTACTATCACAAAAATAACCTGATATCAATGTGCTTTAACAGTTGTATTATCACTATAGAGTAATTATACTATGTAATAATCACAATAGCAATTGTTGAGTGCGCTTGATAAGTCTTCTATTAACATCTTCAACAATAGATACACTTGGTAAAGAAAAATTATTTTTGCTCCCAAAAATAGTTTTGCATTACTATATTTTAATTCTTGATGTAGACTAAAAAAAAATTGTAAAATTATGTTTTAATCGGGTTTTGACTTATGTTTAACATATTTTGTTATTTGCCTTCATAGACATTAATAATTTAATAAATCTATGTTAGAAAACCACCAGTACTTCAAATTTAATATAATCATTCAAACGTCCGTACTCATTTCAATTTCACAATAATTTTTATACCTTTAATTTTACAATTGCTAAGTAAAAACTTGCTTTTTTGGAATCTTTTCAAAAATCGAGTATAAAATTTTTTTGCATGCATGGGTGCAGGTGCGCACTAGTCACGGGGCAAGGGGAAAATTCCCCTCGTAAGCAATGAGAGCCGCTATAAATAGCGTTATTGGTCAATATCTAACAAAGAATTTTGTATATCTATTACATGTTTTTTTTTATATTTTTAATTTTTGATAGTAATTTCTGTTGATAAACAGGAATTGGATTAAAATTACTTTTTTATTTAATATCTAATATATTATAACGTTATGTAATAATTGAGTTTATTGTTCAACATTTATACGTTGTACAATATTAATATTTATGTTTTTAATATTAAAATATTATTCAATTTTACATTTAACGTTAAAAGGATTCACTACCACAGACTAAATGAAAAAATAATGTAGTCTGTATCAATACTCTAAGCAATTTTTAATGTGAGCAACTGAATGTCACATTTTAGTTGACTGTTTATTAATTAAAATAAATAGATGGAAATAGAGAGCTTGTCCCATTATAATTTAAGAAAAATTATGTCTTATTATATATATATATATATATATATATATTAAAAAAAGAGAGTTAGAGTTTAAGTTCATTTATTTTTATGAAAATATTATTATTGTTCTGCTGGATAAATACTGCATTAAAGTGGTTCTTCTGTTATTTTTATATATTTCTTTCCTTTTCTTCACTTGATATCACTACAGAATATTTTAATAATATTGAGACTAATTAAATATAAAAATTATTATATCTACATCTATATAAAATAATGTAAAATAAAAAGTACATTTTCAAAGACACTTTAAGAGCTTTAATTTAATAATTGTTAAAAATAATTATTCGTTCCAAAACCTTTTCAAAAATCTAATTAAACAAATTTATTGCGTGGGTGGTTTTTTTTTATTTCTTTTTTGTACTTAATTGAATATTTACAAAAAGTATAAAAAAAAAAGTTCTATTGTCTTTTATATTTTATTAAAGTTTCATTATGATCAGCGTTATTTTAAAAAAAAAAAGTAGTTATTTAAAAATATTGCTAAAATGCTACTTTTTTCAGTATTGTAATTTAGAAAAATATTTCAAAATTTCTAAAATTTTTAAATTTTTAGCTAATATTCAATTTTTAATTAACTATTTTAATTGAAAATGAAAAGTATTATAACTAAATCCATAAATAATAATGTTATATGAAATGTACGTATTCAGAGACGGTACAATACCAATTTCAAAAATAATTGAATCGATAGTAAACATTTGACTAATTAAAACTGAAGAAAAGACAAATAAAATTTGAAAGATTAAAATTAATTATATAGTTTTAATATATGCGTAAATAAGGGTTGTTTTGATGCTTAGCATTCACAAGCAGACTTTAAAAATTTTTTATGAAAAATAAAATAATTCCTTATATTATTGTATAAATAATTACTTTTTACTCTTGTCTTTTAATATCGTGATTATAAAATATTATCAGTATAGTATGTGTATTTTATTTTAAATAAAGTAATATGTTTGGGTTTCAACAAATATAGTTGAAATACTACAAGAAAAAAAATCCTTTTAATATAATGTAATGTATAATGGTTTATTTATGAATATATAAAAAGAATATTGGGTATACCTATTCAAGCTATATAATTTTTTTTTGATCTTCAAGACTTAAAGCCCCCAAAGTTCAAAACATTATTTTTATCTATGAATAAAAGTCTTAATTTGACTCTGTATATAGACTTTTTAGTCTCAGAAATCACAGTTTTTAATTTTTAGTTGAAAAGTATAGTTTTAATATATTTATGAATAATTTTTGTATATTCAAGGGAGGAGATGTTTTGTTTTTCACGTAGAGCACTTCCTTAAAAATATATAAATGGCATAGATATATCATATAATAACGATAATAACTCATCGTTTGCGTTACTCAATTTCCTGCATATTATTCAGTTGTGTTTTTTCTCATTGTTTTTATGTAAAAAATAGTATATATAATAAGTCATGACTTTAAAGCCGATTTTAAAAACAATAATGCGTGTATAAATACACGCATTATTGTTTTTTAAATGTTGATACCATTAATTAATGGTATCAAGGGTATATTCAGTTGTTCAACAAACTCAAATTAAATTTTAATAGTAAAAAATATATGGATCTACTTATTGAACAAAATATTCTCTCTATTTTTTTTCTGATCGTATAATCTTTGTCCAACTCTTAAACTAAGGTTTTATCTTATTTTTAGTTGAAATTTCCTAGATAAAATAAACAATTTTTTACTCAAAAAAAGATTTATTTAATTTTAAATTATTATAATAATTAATATTATTACATTAAACATGGTTAGTAAAATCTAAATTATATTTATAATAATAATTTAATGGACTCCAAACAAATAGGAAGGAATACAAAGAAGATATTTTTTTTAAATTTATGGAACAAAAAGTTATGAAAACGTAGCTTTGCCAAGATGACAGTGTCAGAGCTTTTTGGACAATAAAAAAAATTTGAAACATTAAATTTCTTAACAAATTTTTACTGTAAAATAAATAAAAAAACTCTTAATGTTACTCACGCACATTTGAGTAATTAATACTCAAAAGGATAATCATAAGTTAGGTCACTGCGTGGGAACATTTCTTGAGTCGGCGGACGTGTAAATATTATGGAGGGGTAGGTGCTGTTTACGATGACGAATAAGTTATAGGTGGGGTGAGTGGTAGAAACGAGCGCACGCTACACCGGCGCGCTACTTTCACGTTCACTGGTTGCCCGCCGATCGAGACCTGCGGTCGTTCGCGATGGTTTGATGTACGGAGTGGTTCGTTGGCGTTCAGTTTGTGTTAGTGTCCGTTATCGTTCTACTTTATTTTCTTTACTCGTTGATAACGTTTCGTTTATTTTTGGAAATTAAAATTTTGTCTCTTTGTGGACGTTTCCCCTTGTCAGCTTCAAGGATTACGCTTACCTCTTTTACAGTTACAATAACAATAATAATAATAAATGTTCCATTATTATCATTTGTAGTCGATATCGTACGCATTTCTAGTGTTGTGTTATCTTTGAGTCATAGTTACTATTATCAAAACGATAATAGCATTTATTACAGTGAAATTTTATATCGAAACGAAAAATACGGCAAACACGACGTTAACTGCACACACATAGAGAAATATCTAAATATTGCAACCGTTTCGTTTAACGAACCATTTTGTTAATCTATATTGATACCATCAATACGTGAAAAACGACCGACGGATGTGTTGAACTTTCAGAAGACGGGGTTTTCGAGCCCCCGGGTTTTTGGGTTAACACTGTGTATTGATAGTAGTCGCCTATTATCGCGTGTGCAATTTTTTAACGTGACGGGATCGTTACATAGCTGTTCAGTCGACACGTAACAACCATGTTGGTCGCCATGACCGCGATGCTCGTGTCCGTAGCCGAGTTCTCCAACATCCTGTCCGTACTGGCTGTGCTAATATGTTTCTGCGCAATGTTTTTGTTAATAATGAGGTGAGCTATAATAAACTATGTTTTCGAAAAAATCGAATACGCGGTATTATGTAATGACTCGTCTTAATTTGTCTGTTATTAATTTTGTACTCAATCTCATGGTGATAACAGGATAAAATTACTGATAATAGCAAAATATTGATATCAAATAGTAATTAAAGTCGACGTTGCTCATCCTTTAACCTTATGATTTCGTAGTGATTAACAATTTCATTTATAATATATTAAAAAAAAATTGCAACTTGAATGTATCAACCTTTAAAGTGAAAGTTTAACTTACCTGTATAGTAATGTTTTTTGAAAATAATTATTTTTAAGTTATAGTATCTTTATATTTGATTGTTTAATATTTTATAAATAAATACTGATAAATAACTATAGACGAACAAAAAACCTATAAAATATCTATAAATACTTAATAGATTTTAAAATCTTAATTTTTCGAGTTTCTTATGAATGGGTCCCAAAGATTAACAGTTGTTAAAAAATAAATTAGTAAAACTCTACCGTGAATAATTGCATATCATATTGGTTTGATAAAAAATAAAAATATCATTTGGCAATATGCCAAATGTCTGTGTTGTGTTTAAAAAAATACTCATTTATATATATTTTGCATGCTGTATTAAGTGTATTTCATTTAGAAAATTACCAGAAAAATAACTACTTGTATAACGAAATATTCGATATTTTAATTAATTTATAATTTTAATTTTAGTTATCTTTATAAAGTGTCATTCTTGACGTTTTTAAAAATTTTTATCTTTACCATAAACTTATTTTTGACCTATGGAGTTTATTTACTCTATAACACCTCCTCTTTTCCGTAGAAACGTCTGCAACGGTTAGAGACTGTCTATTAGAAACTATATTGAAATTTCTGGAATTTATTATATAAAATGAACCTAAATAAAAAATTATTTCTAATATTTTAAATTCTCTAATTTAGCGATGGTTAATTATTCAGGCCGAGTTGTGGGAATTTATATTATTAGAACCTACTACAAAATATATTTCTAGACAGGCACATCTGTAGTTAAATTAAACTAATGGATTTAGTTAAAATTTGTATGATTTAATTAATTTTTAAGAAATGAAGTTTTGATCAATTAATTATTTAAATGTATAATAAATTAAAAAAAAATAGTGACTTAAAGTGAATAAAAGTAGAATCCCCATTAGAGTTGTTATTCAATCATACCTGTTTTAAATGTCGAGTATTAGCTATACACTTAATGATTACTTTTATAATTTATTTCGAATTGAAAAATTATAAAATACAAATTGCCTATAAGATAATATTATAAAATTTCAAAAAAACAAAAACTTTAAAATTAAACTCGTATAAATATACAATATTTGTTATGCTAATCATGATAATCATATCATAGGATATTTGATATATTTTCGAATAACTGTTCTGTAAATCCTCTTAGAATATCTGTGAAATCTGATTAACTCATCCCGGAACTAAATTTTGCAAAATAATTACATGATTCTCTTTTTTTTCACCACGCCGAAAGTATTATAATTTTGCTTTCATAATCATATTCATTTTATAATTTTTTAATTTTTTTAATAATAGATCTTTGTTGACCTTGAATGTTAGTTACTTAAAATTGTCGATATAATTTTATTTTCATGATTGTTGGCGAAAGAATTATGGAATAGTATTCAGTAAATATCCGCTACGTCTAACGGAACAAAGTTGTCGAAACTAGTAATTTCTAAATGTTCAACTCGCTATCGGTATTATTGTGGTTATGGTTACATATAGATGTGCATCCCTAAAACAAGTTTGAGCAGTTAAAGAGAAAATAAAATAACTGAAGTATATTCAATGAATATTATTCATAAATTAAACGGTATAAACTAGTTTATTTCAACTATGGACCATTGCATGTGTCTACCATGCATTGTAAAGAAAAGAGGCCGATGAGGTGTGTGTGTGTTATTATTGTTTTGCATTGCATGGTTTTAATAACTTCCAAGGATTTATAGAATTCTATTATGAAGTTAATCTCGTTGTACTATTTTACGAATTATAAGTTCGTTTATTATTCTTCTGGACCTTTTAGCTTGATTTCTTAATATTTGTATATCTACTATTTACATATGTTTGTGTTATATAACAACTGGTTTTTAATTTAATTATTGATTCTTATAAATAATAAATGTGTCTTACTATACATGTAAGAAATATCATGAAGACGAAAAATAGAATTATTGAACTATTTCGTTTACCAATTAAATAGTATCTTTTGTAGTGTTTTCAAAGGATGGATTCTTCTTATGTTAATTAAGTTATGTTAGTTTAAACGTTAGTAAAAAAATATATTTTACAGACTTTTTGATAGCGTTTTTATACAAATTTGAGTATGACTAATTGTAGTAATTAGTTAGTCTCAAATGTGTAAATTTAGAGCGTAGTAGTAATGTATAAGATAATAGGTAATGCATATTACATATATATTTTTACACAAAAAATATTAATTTCAATGAAAAATATTCTAACTAACTGATTATATCTTAAAAAAATATTCAAGTGTCATATATTCTATCAGGCGAACTATTTAAGTAAAGTCAAAATTTTCTGTGGACCTTCACTTTTAAAAGCTATACAATTATAATTATTCTTTTAAATTACCAATTCGTGTCTTTTTTTAAAAAAGGAATTTTTCATAAAATTAGAGGTGTATGCATAACTTGTTAATTAGTAAATTAATTTGAAAGTTGGCAATTATATCATAAAAGCCAATAATAAAATTATACATATGTATGATTTTATTTTTTTCTTTAAAGAACCTGTTTTTGATTTCTGTTATGGGTTTTTGAATATTTTTGAAATTAAACCAAATGTGTTGTCTTAAAACTCCTGACATTTTAAGCGCAATCTAGTGCATATAATAGTGTTTTTATATATTTTTCGGTTAAATTAGCATGCTATTTGATATTGTTGTTCCGTACCGAATATCTAGAGTTTGATTCAGTTCAAAAATCAAACAGTCTGTAACGTCATTATTGCATATGTGTTTTGAATTTAGGAACTTAATTAGTTAATTGAACATCATTCTTTGGAATCTACTCAGACTTAACTGTATTTTTTTTTAATATTAAAAAAATGTGGAAATTTTTTTTACAGGAACATGACTGTATTTTGGTTACACGGAGAAGAATTAATGTTTGGAGGAAATGGAGTACATCCTGTCCAGCAGAAAATTCCTCAAATGAAAATGATGAAAGTACACATACCATTCACATTCAAATTACATGAAACATCGAACTCGTCTTATTCTGGTTAGTAAATAGAAATTATAATTAGTTTTTAAGTATTATATGTTAATATTATGCATAGACAAGACTTTAAGAGTCAAAATTATGAAGGGGGGAAATATTACTCTTATACCAGAATTACACACATATGAGAATAAACCTCTATTTTATTATTTTAAAAGAATATTACAATATGTTGATAAACAATACAATAGTTAATAATGATATGCACAAATTTAATTACAAGGACATGAATATCATGTCGAGAAAATCGTTCAGTTACAGAATCTTAGAAGAATAAATCTTAAAGGAGACGCTTGTTAACCGTCATTAGAGTTACGAGACCAGAGTTTCCTTGTGTTCCATTCACTTACAGAATAAATCATATCTGAATTCGATGATGTTACTCTAGGGTAACATTTGTATAAACTGTTCATAGTGTTAATAGTATAAATAATAGACATTTCAGTAAAACTTACACTTGTACAAGTGTCACTGTAATTTGTGTTCATTAATTTATGAATGTATCAGCATGCGTTATGTAGAACATTTTAAGGTTATTCTAAATTATCTTACTTAATTAGTGCATTAAAACTTACGTCTTATAATTGGTGTTCCTTGAAAAATTCTAGTTTCTAGTTGAAATGAGATCATTCTTTTCCATTTTTTTTTTTTTAACGAAATCTTAAATTAAAATACTTATTTATTTATATTAACTAGTATGTTATTGACATATTAATGATGTTATAGATTTCTCAAATTTTTTCTCAAGCAATTTTAATAATGAATACTTATATATATTTTTGGACTTTAGAGGTCTTTTAATAATTTTATAAATTTTTAATCAACATGGTTTTGACATATTTTGCAAAATTTTATATCACGATAAAGTTATCGTTATCCTCAGTAGGATTATTTGGATGAAGTATCCAGAGAAATAATAGAAGATAATGTATCTTCTTTTAAATAATAAACACATGTACAATGCCCTTGACTTCTAATCTGATTGCACAACAATTGTTTGTATCCTTTCTGTCTTGTGATATATTTACTGTTCACGTACACCATAATATCGTTGTTTTCGTCAGTCTGGGTTCATTTTTAATGTTACATTATTGTTATACACTACCTTGTGTCATATATAGCTGACGGGAAAGTTTCCACCTGTCACAATTATCATTTTCGGTTTCTTAAAACTGAATAACAATTAACGGAATGTGTTATATTCATGTTGCCTCGTACAATTGAGTTCAAAAATGTAATCCCAATATTTTGTTACAACTTATTTATCGTAGAGTAAAAAAGAATATTCGTCTAAATGTTTTTATTTAACGTGGATATTTTTGTCATCAATAACAATTCAAAATTATTAAATATGTTAAAACTAAACAAATTGATTCGGATTCCATAAAATTTTAATATATTCTTTATTTTCGGCTGTTTACCTAATGTTGTAGGATTTGGATAAAACAATGATCCATAAATGAAATGCTACGCTTAGTAATAGGTGCTTAGTGTTATTTTTCATTGTCACCGTTAGTATTTTTTAAATTTGTCGAGGTCATATTTTATAATTTCTCTCTTAAAATCGACGAACTATAGGTTTTTCTGTAACATCCTTAAACGAAGTGCAGCTCTGATTTTTATATTTTTCGAATGATATGAGCGTACATAATATGGCCTTGGTATGATTATTTTCTGTGATCATATTTATTTACTAGAGATTGGTGCGTGATTTTATTCACTCACATTATCAAGAACTTATAGAATAAATGTATTAATAGAAATACTGGGTGTATATATGTAACGCACATTTCACCTACGCTAAATACCCGTTGTATGTATTTTAATGCTTATAACTCGATAAGTACTTATTCTAAAGTTGTTATTGACTCATAATAATTTTTTGTAAGAAAATAGCAAAAAAGTAGCTATTTTGAAGTTTCAAGAAAATTATTAATATAAGTATATATTTTTATTTTCTTATTAAAGACAAATAATAAACTGTAGTAGTCAAAACTTTAAAATTGATTCGCATCCGAAGCTAAAAAAAAAAAAATAACACAAAATTGAATCAAAATTAAAGATGTTAAAACTTGATTGGACACTTTATATACTGCATACTCTATATAGTGATTAATATCCTATTTTTCTTTAAATAATAACAATTTTTCATAAAAATGTACAAACTACTAAAGTTTAATTTATTTTATGAGCTATGGTAAATATGAAGGTTGTTATGCTAGAAAAAATTATTCTTACTATTTTTAAAACCTTTTTTAATTCTTTAAATAATAATATCTAAAAAGTAATATTATATTGATAGGTTACCATTTAACTTTCGAATGTTAACCTTAATATCTACGTTTAGAAATAATTTTTTTTTACAATGTACTTGATATTTTCTATGGGTTAAAAATTAAATCAATTTTTAATTTGTACATTTTCGCTTAATATATCACATTGCTGTTACTTGGTGACGTAAGTTGAAATTAGTAGAAAAATATACAATTTTTATTCTATTAGGAAGGCATAGTATATAACATTTTTTTTATAAATTACTATTATTATTATATTTTCGCTTCCATGCGAAGCTGAGAAGGTATTATTTTTACTATGATGTGTTTTTTTTTGTCTGTTACTACTTTTTCTCAGCTATCACTAGACTGATTTTGATGAACATTACGTTAAAAGATCACAAATTGTATCTAGTTGAAGGCATTACCTTCAAAAATAAATTTCCCTCGTTCTCTGTAAATGGGGGAAATCTCCAAAAAAATTACAAATTTTCAAAAAATTTTCAATTTTTTTTACTTAAAACAACCATAACTTTATCAAAAATAACCAAATCAATATAATGCATAGAGAAAGTAGAACTTTTTCAATTTAATTTTTTAAAGTGTTCCGGAAACTCTAAAACATTTATATATATCTTACATTAAGCTAATTTAATATACTTAATTATGGAAAAAAAAAATGTCGGATTTTATTTTGGCTTCATGTTGAAAACAAACTTCAAAGTTAATAAAAAAAATACAATTTTTTATATTTTTAACTTTATAACGCTATAACTTTTTGAAAAATGTATGGATCATTATAATTTTTTTAAGATAAGTACTATTTATATTCTTTTTTTATGCGACATACTTTTTTTTTTAAATCGGAACATTACCCTTTATATATTTATTCATATATTACACTTATAAATCATAAAACTTGTAATCAGAATATAAATAAGGAAATAGGAGATCATGAGCTTATGGAATAATCCACCAATTTTTTAAAATTAAACAGATTTGCATCGAAGTTTTTTTTATGACAGTGATTAAAAGCACTGTCAGATATCATTATACTTGACCCAACTATGCCACGTCCCCACTGTGCTGCGTTTTTTTTTTAAATAATCATTTTTTATCATTGTCTATATTACATAAGTTGTTCATTATTATTTAAATTTTATATATTAAAGTAAACTACATATTTTATTCCAATCACTCTTAAAAAAAGAGCCTTTGAAATTTTATACACATGTTATTGAAGTTTTTAATGCATACAAAAGTAAGGGAATTTTTCGATGAATTGTAATAAAAATGTCACATTTGTGTACGACTTTCTGAAAATTGTACGTGTGTATTAAAAATATTATCTTGATGCATGAGAATTTTTGGATTGTTTCTTACAGTGATATCTTGAATCACTTTTAAGTCATGATTTTATTAGAGAAGGTTTCAATTTAATAATTTTTATCTTTCTGTTTTCAGAAATCGTCACTTATATTAGATGATTTCCAAGTATATTTAATTTTTTCATGCAAGTTATTATTTTATTTTAATTTTTATTAATAAATGATATAATAAATTCGGGAACTGATTTTCATTATATCTATTATTTTGAACGTAAAAATGTCGTATTTGTATGTATATATTTTTATTATTCATTTTATATAAAAGTCTGTTGAAAACAATACTGATTTTTTTAATAACGTATGACCTTAAGTTTATTTCTTTTAATATCCATGAAATAGGAATATTTATCATCAGTTATTTGAAAATCATTGTATTGTTATTAAACTACTTGTAGTTTGTGACAGTAGTGTTTATAATTTATAATAAATATTAATAAATACATAGAGTTGTATCAAATTCTTATGAAAATAAAAGTGTTTGTATATTAAAAATCAAAAACAACTTAAAACATTTAATGTAGTTATTTAAACGATGTGCATGGATGTGTTTACGTATAGTTAGATAATATTTTAATGTTATTTGAGTACAAAATTTAGATGTTTACAAACAAAATCAAGTTTTTAACTATTTAGTAATAGCTTATCTAATTTGAAAATAGTACTATCTATTACAATAATTTAAAAAAGTTTTTAAATTATTTTGTATTCATTGGATTTTTTTGTTAAGTATTTTAATAATTTTTTAAAATTGTTGGATAGAATCTAAAAAATATTATTTTTAATTGGTATATTAGACGTTTTGAATCATAAATGTTTTAGCATTTATGATATTTATAAAAAACGTTAATAATGTCACATTTTTAATCATAAATTTGAAACAAAATCAAAAATTATATTTTAGTAAAATCTTATGTTGACTCTGAATCTAATTTGATTAATAATTATGTTTTAATAGTGTGTATATTAGCATTTAAATTACTTTATCGTTCTTCTTAATTTTAATTTTTACTTTCCCTAGAAGAATAAAATGTTATTATAATAGTTGGAATATTGACTCCTCATTTTTATAAGGTAATTTAATATTTATAAGTGTAAAGTATCATCTCATATATTTATAAATTTCAGTAATTAGTAATTTTATAACTTTTATGACGAATGAATAATTTGTAATAATTTAGTATTAAGTCTACATCAAGATAAATTTATAATTATTGGATTGGTGTAACTTCATTTTTCATATCATTTAATATTCTAAATAATTAAACAGCTTTAATCGTTGATAAGTGATTTTAATAATATCTATAAAACTAATTGCCCATATTTTAATAGAAAATGTGGGAGTTAATTCAATAAAAAATCTTAATGTATGATTTATAAAAAAATATTATGACTATTATTAGAGTTAAAGAAAATGATTATCTTATAAATACATTTAAAAATATATAAGATTATTTGTAAAGTTATTTGTCATAATATTTATCTCAACTCCGTTAAGTAATATTCAATTATTTTATATTGTCAAGCGCATGTTGATTTTTTTTATTTTAGTTAATCTAATTCTTAATTCTTTCTATAAAAGAGCTGCGAATTAAAATTTTTGCTAATAGTTCTTAATATAAACTAAATTTTTTTTCATTAGATATTAATTAAACATTTCATTTTATTTATTTAATAAAATATACCTAAGCGAAACATCAGTAATCCTTTACTATAAATGACCAAGAGCAGCAATATTTTTTTAATGAGTAGCCATTATTAATAAATGAGTGGAAGTTTTTTTTTCAATGTATATGATTGCACTTTATTTATATACATTTAAAAAAAGAAAAATAGTTTTATAAACATTAATCCTTCCAGTCCTGACACCAGAGGTAATGAATAAAATCTATTTTTTTCCATAAATCATTTAATTATGAAACAAATAATTACTCTAGTTTTTTTTTAATTAAAAAAAAAAATCTTTTAATATATTTATTTCTTTGCATTTTTATTTGATATATTTTTTTGTGTGATTCAGACGTCACGCTCGTCCTGAAAGAGTTAAATGGTATATTCTTTGATTTAATTGTATGAGTGTAATTTAAGAGAATTAAAACTATTTTTTATAATCCTGTACAACTGCCATTTTCTTATTTAAAATTTATGTATGAATCTCATAAAGAATTTCGATGCTGATTCCGAATCTGACTTTTTTCTATAGCATCTAGTTTTTGAGATGTTTAATAATTTAGTATTTGTAAACCTTTCTTTATAATTATACATATAAATAATGTAAATATATATATTAATAAGTAATAAATTATATAAATTCATTACGTTAAATCCAAATATAGTAGTACAAAAAATACTGAAAAATCTTGAAAATTCACAACAAATACCGGTTTTTCATATTGTTTTCAGTGTTATTTTATTTTAAAGTAATTGAGTAATGTTATAATACGATATTGCAAATTTTTTAACAATAAATACGATGGTGTATTTAGATTTTACGTATGGCAATTGTATAATTAATTATGTATATGTATAATTACAAAAAAAAAAAAGTTTACGTGCTATTTGTTGAATTCGCTTTTATATTCGATTTATACTTTATAAACGTCCATTTACCAAGTAATTAAATATCTGAATAATACACTAATAATATAATAATAATACATAACCTGTCCCTAATAAACCTAATGATAAATGAAAAATAAACTTAAAAACTGAAAACTACTTCTTCTTCCTCGCCTTAATCCCAACTACTTGGGGTCGGCCACCCTTATCCTAAATTTCCACTTGACACGATTTCCCACATCATCTACGCTTACATCAGCTGTCCTCATATCGCATCCAATAGCATCCCTCCATCTCTTTTTTGATCTGAAAACCTAAAAACTAATTAAAAAAATAAATAATTAACAGTTTGTTCAAGGACAAGTTGACAGTTACATACAATTGGAACAGTAAAAACCCTGTCCACTAAACTATCATTTGGTTTTTGTATTAACAGCAATTTTTTCCCAAAATGCACAATGTTAATATTTTTCAAATTCTTATAAAATTATCTATTTGTTGGTTAAAGTTCCATAGTTGTAAGTTATAAAAAAAAAATTTATACTCGAAAGCATTTTT
Source organism: Daktulosphaira vitifoliae (assembly GCF_025091365.1). NCBI lineage: Eukaryota > Metazoa > Arthropoda > Insecta > Hemiptera > Phylloxeridae > Daktulosphaira > Daktulosphaira vitifoliae. Next base: position 31,876,757 of record NW_026099573.1, on the reverse strand, counting down.
TTTAAACAGTCCTAAATTTTCCACAATTCTTATAATCATTATGAAATCATTTTAGGAAAGTTATTATCAGAATACATACAGAAAATTTTACCGTGATTTACTAATTTGACTATATAAACGAATGTTAAAATTAGAGCAAATCACTGTCGAACACTATACAATATGTATATATATATACATATTTGTTTTATAACAATTTTACTGTATAATAATCGCATAATTACTAATTAGTCACTATCTCAAAAACTAGATGCGAAGGAAAAAATCTAAAACCGGATTTGGCATCAGCATCGAAAATCCTTGTTAAATTTATTTATAAATAGTAAACAATAATTTTTTTTTGTTGTCCTGCGTGTTAAATTCATGTCAAATAATAGACACTATTCTTATATTCAATGCAAGTTTATTATCATACATTGTTGAATGACTAGTATTAAAAATTTTTCTGATATTATTATAAAAATAATTTGTTGCCCATTGTGGGACAGATAATTGTGCTTTGAAAACCAAATCAATGATACATTTGTATTGTAATTCTACATCTTTTAAACAATTTTAAACGCAAACGGTAGTTCAGACAAAAATTTGTAAGAACAAATTTTTTTGAAATTTTTTTTTTTCAATCGTGTTATGTATAGGGGTTTTAATTAAAGAAAATGAACGTTTGGAAATTTTATAACTGAAGGGATAAAATGAATCCCTAATGAATACACTATGTATATATATATATATATATATAAAGTATTTGTTCAATACTGTATTGTAATATTTTCATACTTAATGAAAATATAGCATACATTTTTTTTCCTGTTTACTCTAATGCTTGAATTTTCTAAAAAAAATTCTGAATTCAACACTGATATAGAATGTACATTTATATGAATAAAACAAATTTTGTTGAGTAATTTAATTTGTTTTGATTGTATTGCAAGTAACGTATACTATTATCATTTAACGCTATATTTTTTACTATGTCATTAAATGTACATTCAATTTATAATTTTCACTATTTAAGACATTAAATTTTGTTTTTTATTATTTATTTTTTCTTAATGTAACAACTATTTTATTGGGCCTACTGAGAAAGATACCCAATTTATGTAGAGCATTAATAAAATAACGGTGGTAATTACCTATTATACCGTATAACATTTACGCACTGGGCTTACTCAATTTAGTTTCAAATCATGTAAGTAAACCTTATAACCCATAATATAAGAGACTTATTTTTGAGACTCGTAAAAAATAAGTTGTCTATTGACAACAAAAATTTGTTAAAACATGATTTTATTTCTTTTTATTGAGACTTACTTACCTATGTTTTTAATTTGAAACTACTGTTTTTTTTTATAGAAAAAGATATGGTATTTAAAAATATTTAAAAATATGTTCAAATTTCTTAATCTCTTCACGTAATTTTTGTGGCGTATCTTGAGTTTGACACAAAAAGATAAATTTTTTTTTGTTTAAAATTCGTATAAAAGTATATACATTTTTTTTTATCGATTGAGATGTGCTATAAATTATTTGTCCGCGATGTACAAAACTGATATTTACTACAAGAATATGTAGATAATGATTTTTCGTGGCACAGCCTGTAACGGACTTAATCGTTTCACTGGCCTACGTGACTGTACGGATATGTGTTAATTTTTTAGGGTTATTGACATATTTTGTAAGTTAACTTTGGTTTAATCACTTCTGTTAATAAATAATATTTGCTGTAGGGCTGCTGTCACTTTTGTCCATTATTATTATTTATTTACTACATTATTATTAAAAAAACACTGAAAATTCTCTGATATTTGTGGGGTTCTATGAGTGTATAATTATAGAAACAAACAACGAGTGCTGTGTTTATTATTCAATTACTACGAACGTATTTAAAAATCATTTTACTTGTAATATGGATGTGAAGCCTTCGAGTAAATATGAAATTTTACTATAAAATTATAATAATGTCACATTACATATGCAACAAACAAAAAAATTAATTACACATAAGTATAGAATACATGCTTGCGTTTTAGAAAACATCTAAATCGCCATTCTGATTTTATAAGGTTTTGTAGAAGGTTGATTTCTGTGTAATTAACGATGTAATTATTTGTTATAACTGACGAATTAATGAGTGTTATATTTGTTTTTTACCCGAGACTCGATAAGATATTCAAAAACTCCATTGCAGATTTTCTAAATGGTAATTCTTTAATATTAATAGTGGAGATCAGTTTAGATGAAACCTATTTAAAATTAAAAAATTTACTAAAACCTACCAAGATAAATTTTCAATAAAAATTACATTTTCTGCTCATAAATTTTTCATAGGAACGATTTCTTTTTGGCCCTGTTTGTAGTAATTGTTTTTGTTGAGACTATTTTAACGTCTATCATGTTTAGTGTCATTTTATCGTATATTATATCGTTTATAACAGATTTTAATGTGCTCTATTGTTTACTAAACTTTTTTTTTTATAAAAATGTCATAACTGTTATAGATTAGCATCAATTTGTCATCTCTGATAATGGAATTCATAAGAGATTTTGAATTTTATGAATTGTATTGAGGTTGACAGTAAGTAGACTTAGGTAACACGTAATGGTATTAAAAGTTGTTTTATTGTTTTTTATACATGTGAATATTTAAAAAAATGAAATCTAATTTACATTGAAACAAGACGTAAAGGACGCTGTAAACTAGTTTCGAGACACACTCGTCTGTATCACGAAGTACCTGTAATGGGCGTGTGTGTGTCTGCTTGGCCAGAGAAAAGAAAGTGAAAGAAAGTGGTTTTTGTTAATGCTGTATAATATAACATATACAACGTACCATCATATACATATATAGAAATTAACGATTGTTATTATTGTTTGTGTATTATGACCCGTTGTGTGTTACGTTACTACTACTATATAATAAGAATAATTCTACACCACATTCGTCTGATTTCGTTCTAACTTAACTCGTTTCTGTTTTATAGAAAGCGCGTTGGCTTATTATCATTAAAAATCTCTGGCAAGTTGCGGTAAACTATTTATTACCTAAAAGACATTTACTTTTCTTAAAGAAAAAAAAAATGAAAGTATTCTGACTTTCCGACTATGACTTAATTGTTGTAACATACAAACGTCATCACATAGGTTTTCTAAAAACTTGATTATTGAAATTGTTACTTAATTATGTGTTCTCATGTTAAAACATAGTGCAGTAAAAGTTTATATTTTGTATTCATTATTGGAATATTTTATTCCCAGTATTGTAAGTAATAGTTAAATGCACTATTCAATCACTGTTTAAATATACTTATGGAACGAATGTATATTTTAACTAGTGATGGGCGTTTTCGAATATTTTAGACTATCGAATAGTATTCGATAGTTTTTTAAAACTATNTAGTTAAATGCACTATTCAATCACTGTTTAAATATACTTATGAAACGAATGTATATTTTAACTAGTGATGGGCGTTTTCGAATATTTTAGACTATCGAATAGTATTCGATAGTTTTTTAAAACTATCAAATAACTATTCGAATAGTTTTTATACAACCGAATAGTTTATTTTTGGCATAAACTATTCGAATATACTATCGAATAATTTTAAAAACTATTCGAATGGGCTACCGAATGGTTTTAAAAAATATTCGATTAGTTTTACCTAAAATTTTTATTAAGTATACTTAATTATAATAAGAAGATAATTAACGAATACTTATAAACAAATTATTATACAATTAATAATAGTAAAAATTAGTAATGGGCATTTTCAAATATTTTAAACTATCGTATAACTATTCAAATTGTGTTTATACAACCGAATAGTTTATTTTTAGCATTAACTATCGAATAGTTTAAAAACTATTCGAATAGACTATCGAATAGTTTTTATTCGATATTTCCCATCACTAATTTTAACAGAAATATTTATTTTCATAATAATTTGTAACTCATTACATTGAACAATAAATATTTATTCTTATATTTTTGTTTTTACTTATAATAGGCATATTTGATTCACTTGTTTAATGCAATAATAAGTTAAAAGTAATGTTTTTTTTTAATTTTTCTTTGTGTTATACTTAAATGATATATTCTTTAAGTGATTAATTAAGTAGTATAACAAATAAATTGTAATCTATAATAATAATTAATACCTCACAGTTTTTATAATAGTTAAATGTTATTTTAACGAATTATAGGGTAATTCAAAATAATAATATACTTAGATTTATAAATTAACTTAATTGGTTAAGTATGTTAATAGTTTTCCTAGTTAATTATTAAAATTTACAATTTTTTTTTTTTTTGAAGATCTTTTTTAACAAGTGAATATCTCAGGTATTTTTACTATTTGTAGTAACAAATCGTTGTTTATTGAATTTTATTTACCTTAAACTATTGATCTACGTTCATATTAATAGGAATGTTTTAATTAAACGCCTAATATTTTTATATAGTGATCACTAAAGAAGTAATATTCTACTTTTGTTAGAAAAAGTTTATTTTACTTGATCAATAAGGATTTCATAATTTTGAATTGAAACTTTAACAAAATTTCATGGGTTGTTTTAATGATTAAAAAACACATTACGTTATTTATTCAATACTGCATTACAAAAATAGATCATATGTAGATTAATGATAATGAGTATTTATTTATCATATTTAGTTTTTCTCTTATTATTTTTGCTCAGCAAGGCCTCAACAAGTCTAACACATTTTGTAGGTAGTATAATATTAATTATTAATGTAAGTAAAACATTCATTAAAATTTTTTTAAGTAAAGTTTACTCAAGAATTTTATTGTAATATGGAATAAAATAACGTAAATAATTGACGATATCAATTTATATTAGAGGTCTCAGTGACATTATGTTGAAACATAAATTTGGGAAGGCTAGTGTTTATGCGATTTATATTATGCATTAAAGAGTTTATGCTATGTGAAATAATTATCTATTATTGTAATGGCCGTATTTTGGAAAACATACGACTTTTGTATGTAAATATATATCTTTATGTGGAATTTTATTATCTATACATTTCGCATCTCTATAGAATATTTTGAATCTTTTAGTTTAATTTCTTAAATAATTAAAATCGTTTCATAAATCATTTTTACACTATATCTGTACAAATATTTACAGAGATTAACAAGCACAAAGAACATGCCATTATAATAAAATAGTTTCTTTTCTTTTGGAAAGTTATTTGAAATAAAAATAACACATATTTAGAAAAAGGATATATATAATAAAAATTCTATCTGGAATTATGAGAACTAATTTGCACAGCATAAAATACAAATCGCAATCTATTAACCCCTTAAATCTATACGAACTTAACCTTCTTAGTTAATTATTTTTTGATAGAGTTATTATATCTACCAAACGTCGTTACAAATATCATTTTTATTTTTTTTATATATTACCAATTGGGGTATTAATTTTAATATTTATAATTTTGGTGCTTAGTATAGACACGTATTACCAAAATCCAAATGGTGTATAAACGGCATTGGACTATTATTAGTATATAAATTACAAAGCATTATGGTATGACACTCGCGTTCAACGTGATATTTACTCTACACAATTGAAAAAATATTCGTGCACGTTTGTTTTATCGTTTATGATACCTTATACTGGCATGATCAATGTTAAATATTATAAAAGGTTCATTATGTTTTTTATATGCGTCTTAAATAAAAATCGAAGTGGTGTGAAAAGCTACTACCTGTACTAATCAAAATAAAAAATACCTTGAAATACACGAAACAAAAAGAACAATGAAATAGTGACAATTTTTATGGTGCGGAAGTACTTAATACTTAACAAAAACATTACCATTTTGTTAAAAAAAATCTGTATGTTAGTAATACGAAGTCTGCTATAGATTGATGACTCATAGAACCACCCACATATTTTTTTCTATATATTTTTTTCTATATATTTATCTTATATTTCTTCCAACTAATCGCAAAATAGACAATCGATGATCATAATTAACGCATATTTATTTATTAGATTATGGAGTATAGTGTGCAATATGAGTATAAACTTTATTTAATTAATTTTGAAGGAATATTTTGCACCACTCAAATTAATAAACAAATTAGAAATGAAATTTTCCTGTTTAACTTTCGAGGTCTTAATAATCAAGATGCTGTAATAAATGTTTGGTATTTTGCATATTATTTTACGTTTGATTTAATTTTATGTATAATTTTTGTTTTGATATGTTTTTTTTAATTGACATCAATGTGGTGTTAGATAAATTTTTCAATAGACCTCATCAAGAAACCTTAAAACATAGTTGAATTTATGTATTTTTAACTTTATATCTACTAACTTTATATCGTTTATATCTAAATTGATTTAATTTTAGTATTTATTTATATTAATATCTATTTTTTTGATTATTGGCCTTAACGTAATTTGAAAAAACTGTCCATAGAAAGTCTAATACCGGTTTAAAGTATAAAGCTTATATAACATTATAACTAACTACCGTCAACAAATTATTAAACAAACGCGCCGCCAAACACCTTTCACGTTCTATTTAAAATTTGTTCTTGTGTTATTTTTTACTTTTATTTGATGTACGTCAATTTGAATTAATTGTTATGTAGGCGAATACATATAATGCATTTTACTTAATAGATTTTTAAATAATTACATCTATGTCTCTTGTATTAACTGACACAGTTTTCTTCAGTTTCGTCCTTATAACTAAGATTTATCTATTACTTTATATTAGTAAATGAATGCATGTTGCAAAAAACTTATTTTTTTTCGCGTAAATGGAAAATAGGTTACTCATTAAGTTGTGAAATCTATCTTATTTTAAGCTATTAATAACATTGAAGTAACGGTTAAAATATGTTTTTCTATGAGTTACATAACGGTTTCATACTTTATACCGTTTATTAAATAGTAAAGTTCATTTTTTATGTGTCTTAATCGTTGACATCATTTTATAGTTCTTTCTGTGGTTTAATACTTATTTCGCGATCACTTAGTTTATATTTATATTGCAATAATATTTGTTTATCAAATTATTAATAAAAACAATATTTTTATGCGAGTTTTTATAATTAATAATATTTTCTTTTAAATTCTGTATACAAATTTTATTGGCTTTAAAGTAATAAAATACATAAGTGGTGTCCTATAAAACTAATCAAAAGTCAAAGATGTTTTTCAGTTCTCCATATTTTACTTTTAATAAACATCAATATGTAAAAAAAATAAAAATGGATGTATTTAATATATTTTTTTTTAATGTTCCTACTTATTTAGATTCGGATTGACATAAATGTATAGAAAATGTATTAATTAACCCGATTTAACTATAAATGATAAAATAAAAATATTGGAGAAGTTTATTATTTAAGTTACAATTTCGTGTCTGTTTTGTCGATGACTTCTTTACCCATAAGAGTAGTGCCTAGTTGATTATGAATTTATTTTTTATTTGAATTCCTTCGTGGAATTTTACTAATGTGTTTTTTTTTTTATGTTTTCCTTATTTTATTGCATATAAGTTGTATACATTATCCATTTACATTATTTAACTCCCACTTGTTAGTAGGTATCGAGAACACGTCGATTTTTGAAAATAAAAGCCTGTACTTATCTATAATTTATTATTGTTTTATGATTTATTTATGAAATTATTAAGTGTTCATTTTTAAGACGATTCTGATGTTTACATCAGCTCTAAGTCTTCCTTACTTATTACGCTTCCTTAAGAACATGTAAATTACGTCGGTAAATAAGAAATCCTATTAAGTAGTATTTATTAAGAGAATATTTTATTGGCTTTAGTGTTTATTAAATACTAAAAAATATATAATTTTTATTTGTTGTATTTTTTATCGTAAATAGAAAGCGATACTCTGATTAGTTGTATTGTTTAACGCTGCGCATGACGTTTGTAGAAATATTTTTCAACAAATTACTTCAGAATAATAAAAAATATTTGTTAACATGAGTCAGTGGAAAAATAAATTTTAAATTGATATAGGAAGAGTTAGTGAATTGATCAATAGATTTTATTGAACCTTGAGTATCCTTGGTATCGCATTTTGTATAAATAGCAAAAGCAGAACGACGACATCCGTAGCCGTTTGCCGGTCATTGTGTTATACTTAAGTGTATTTGAGTTATTTGAACGCATTGATCACTTTGTATAACTCCACAGTAGAGTGAAGTGTAAATAGTCAACACTTGTAAAAAATTGAAGGGCGAGACTTGAGTACAATAGATTTATTTTTTACTATTTGCTTGACTGCTCAATTCAAGTATAATTTTAGTGTTGAACGTGCATTGCATTACAGCAATTTATATTTTATTTCAATCATAAAAATCTAAATATTTTTGTTAATTTTCAAATAATGTTTTTTTTAAATGTATAATTTCATGAATTTTCCTTCAAAAGATAATAAACACCTAAATAGATGGGAAAAATATTATTGTTAATCCTACCTCATATTAATATGTAAGTGAAACAAACAAGAAGAAAAATCCATAAATTTTATTCTTAATAAACGTAATTAAAAAAAAGTTGTAATTGTAGTAAAATAGATAATAAATTTCAGTTATTTTTTAATACATATTTGTATTAGAATAAAACTGTCAATAAATTGGCTATGTTATTGCATTTGATAAGAACAGAATAATTAATTTTGAACGTGTGTTTAAAAAAATATGTGTAACCGTTTGGTTTACATTGATTACATAAAATTTTAATTTCTTGTAATTAATAGCCTACAGCTCAGCTTTCTTCTATAAAATAATAGACAACCATTTTACGATTATTTTTTTATATATATTTCATCAATAATGATACTACTAACTTATTAACATTTTTATACCTAATTATCGTGTTGATAATTACGGTATAAACTTTACTCAACACCTGATCGAAAATGGTTTTATTACCTACTTTATTAAGGTACTATTTGATTGTATCTAATAAATGTTCTTTTATGCTTGCATACAAAAATGTAATCTATGAATAAATTAATTGCAAGAAGACGTATCTGATAAGTAATCGTTTTATTATTGTACAATTAGAGTTTTTCTGGATAATTTATTTAACTTTAAAATAATTTCGATAGCATTAAAGTAAATAAGATTTCAAAAATTGAAATTTCATAATTAGAGTCCGATTATATATGCATTAAAAAAAAAATTTGTTTAGTTCCGAACACACCATTAGCCAGTAAAAAATTTTATCAATTAACTTGAAAACATAGTAATGTTTGTAACCGAGTTAATAGTTTTGGGTAATTAAGGAGGTTAATCCTTTTCTAAAACGAAAAATAATTCTATTATACTGTATAATCCTACGACAAAGTGGCACAAACAAAAGACCCTCTTAAGTGGCTTCAACAAAATTTATAAATTCATATAACTTTGGTCTCTATAGTAATTATTTATTTCAAATTAATTACCTATTTAATAAAAAATATGCTTGTCAATCGCATAGTACTTAAATGACTTGGCCCTAACGAGCCATAAGATTCTGTTCGCCACTTTGATAATATGTCTCAAAGTGTTCTTTTATTTTATATGTGAAAATGTTATACATATTGTCATTGTTATTAAATTCTATAAACATTTTTGAAAAAAAAAACTCATGAGGCTTAGGTGGGGCCGACTCTAAGACTGAAGGTTGTTACGTCATGGCGACACGTCCCAGATTATAATTACGGCTCTATAGTTTAAAGTGTTCCCTCTCAAGGTTTCCCCGGCGAAACGAATTAAAAACTACAACAATAATATTTTATACATTATATTTAAATGTGTGTAAATGTAATATGTACAATGTAACAATAAAATTTAAATAAAAAATGTTTTTTCAATTTATCAAAGAAATGAATATTTTCTAGAAATTAAATCTAATTAAATTTTTTTATTTATATTTGACGACACTCATTAGTATTCTTAATCATGATAAAATATTATACAACTGAGTTTTTGTTTGTGAGAGTATATTTGAGTAAAAGCTGTAATTGGCTTTAAATTTCTAACAGTAGTTTTTCTTATTTATTATGATGTATCTTCTATTCATTAATATTGTATTTACTACTTAATTCATAATTAATTTTGTAATGCTGTCAGTATATGTTAGTGTTATAGATAACTATAACTAATACAAATTTTATGATAGATTTTGAATTTATAATAAATTTGAGTCTGGTGGATTGATTAGGACTGTATTACTCGAGGTGCAAAAGCAGTGGCGTATCCAATCAGTATATTCTGTTTAAAGAGCCAGTTATAAGCACCGGAAATTATTTGTTTTAATTTTTTTAATTTGAAGGCCGATTTCACATAGTAGAGTAATCAAAAATGATGAATTATTTTTATTTATACTATAGTATACTTCAAGAACTTAAATTTTTTTATAGGTTAAAAGTTGTCAGACGTTCCTGAACATTTTCAAAAATCGAGTAAAAAAAAATAATTTACATGTGTGGGTGGTCCTTTAAAACCGCTACAGTACTCTGGTTTTAAATTTTATTATCATACAAAGCATATCAAAAGAAAGCTTATTGTCAATAGTTTACTAAGTGTAAAACAATGTTTTAAAAAAAGTTGTAACAGTCTTAAAATGCAGGAAAATTAGTTTGAAAATATCATTTTTTACTGTAGTGTAATTTTGGGATATTTAATTAAATTTCTGAAATTGAATGGATTTTTCAAATTTTCGGATCGAAGCTATAAAGTCATATATAATAACAACCTTTATAATTATAACCGAACCTGTCTTAAATTAATAAAGTAAAGTAATAAATAGAAGATCAAGGACTGTATTAAATTTTGCGTTGTATTATCTTAAAAATCTAACTTGGGACTTTTTTTTCTATCAGATTAAACGACTGCATGTAAAATATTATGCGAATTATACAGTGTGATTTATTAAGCATATAATATACAATTTTCTTAATAAATAATGATTTTTTCATAAAAATTTACAATTTAAAGTTCGATATATTTTTATCAATCATAGTAAATATCAAGTTTATTAAAAAAAAAAATTATTTTAATGCCTTTATAGATTTAAGGGTGATGTTTGTTTTGGAAACATACTACTTTTTAGTAAAAACTAAAACTTTGCCTAATCGATAATCAGTTTTACTTTATGAGATATTAGTATTTAAAGATTTAGAAAGTAAGAAGGGTATTATAAAACATTAGAAATTATTGTTTCTTACAATGAACTTGTAAGAATGGTATATAAAAATAAGTCAAGATTTAATAAAAATTTTATGAAAAAAAAACATTTGTCAAAATAACGGGGGGTAGTATTTGTTATGATTATTAGTATTAATATGATTAATAACACTTTTTATAAAACCATTACTTTAATATATTCAAAATAAATACACAATAAAACACGTTTTTTAAGGTTAAATGTATTAAAACAAAGATTATGTTTTTTAACATACTGTGTGATGACTGATTGTTATCAATGATTTGTTATCATTGCAGTATTTTTAAATTAATTACACTGTTTAAAAGTTTAATTTATCCACAAGAAAAGAGGAAGTCTTAATTTGTTTCTAATTGTTTATTTAACATATCTTATATTAAAAAAAGTAGTAACACTTTTATTTTTTCTAAAATATTAGATTTCCGCCTATGAATATTTCATTAGAAATTGTAATTACGCGTCTATTTGTTTTTCTTTGTATCAATTATTTCTAATACTAATAGTGTGATACTAGGTCGGTAGAAAGGCAATGTCACCAATGCAGTTACCTAGTTCCTGGTGTTTTAAAAGACCTCATATGCATAAATGAAAAGCAAAAAAAATGTCTCTTTTATTAAAAAAAATTATTAAAGAGTCCCTCGAATAAGTTTTTGCATTGAGTCCCACAATATCTAGTTAATAATACTTAATTATTCTAAATTTAGTTATTTTATTTTATAAAACATTTAGCAATAATATTCATAACTATTACTTTTGCTTTGTTTTAAAGGTTTTAATCAATTAAATAAATATATTTTGTTTGTGATGGATAAAAAACTTTTGTTAGAAAGCTTAATGATAATATGATATTTTTAGGATTTATTTATTTTCATTATAATATTTATGAAGCGAAACCACTGAATTTTGAATAAAATTATAGTTAGCCACGGCGGGCAATTTTTAACTTAATCATACTTCAGGGTTATTTATTCAAAATGTAATTTAGTCTATAGGCCACTAGAGGTTATGATATTAATACTGAAACCTTAACTGTCATTGATTGATTAGATAAAAATGTTAATGGATTATCATAACATATTAACATATAATATGTTAATCAATTGTGGGTGTAATGTGCAGATAAAATCATTAATATTTTTTGTGTTTCATGAAGAAATAAATAGTACTAGTTCGTTAGTTTAGACGTTAATTTAGGGTTGGTAGACAATTGAAGTTTAAAATTATTTTGCCTATGACTAAATGTGTTTATTATTAATAAAAAAAAAGATCCTATTTTTGCTAATACGATTTATATTAGTTACCATGAAATATTTATTGAAACTATGCTCCAGTCTTATACAATTCATAACATAGTATTAAACATAAAACATTAAATTATACATTATAATGCATAATTGATAATTTCATACAATTTTTTATATTTTTTATGTGACAGACTGAAGGTCGACGGTATAGTACTCATATTTTCAACATTTATTTGTAGTTATATATCAATTACATTACTAAATTATTATTCATAATTAAGTGTGCATTTATGAATGTACTATTATTAAAAACAAATTTACACATGATAATAAAGTTTTTGAAAATTTTTATGTAAATCTTTACCTATTTCATTGTCTAAATTATGAATTTGTAAAATATAGTTAATTAAAATAATTAGTACCCCAAAAACACTATGAAAAATTTAACTTTTTATTTTTCTTTAATATGAATTTTTACATGTGTTTTATTAACAATGTCAAAGATGGACTAAAATAATTTCCGATTCTTGTGTGTATTAAAAACAAATCAATTTCCTGTGTTAAAGGCTTCTATATTTTGTAAAATGATGCAAGACACAGTAAAAAATACAGTAAATGAATTATAATATTATATATGATTATGTTGATTAGCATTATTACCAAACCAGGTTGTATTGACTTGCTCTATATCAAAATCATTCACATAAATTACTGCTTCATGTGTTTCTTAGGAATGATTTTACGTCATTTATCAGTTATAACAATAAGACGTTACTTAGGAAATCTGTAATATCTAAGTCATTATGATAATATTTTATGAGATTAAGTGAAAATAACACTCAATCTCATGTTTTGCAAATGTAAATTTTCTACTTGAAAAAATAGATTCGTGACATTTATGTATTCTTTACAAGAATATATAGAAGTCAATTCTTTAACTGCATAAAACTAACGAAATGCTAATACTTTAACAGCTAGCAAAATAGTCTTGGCGAGAGACCCTCTCAGTTTTGATGTTAATCTTCATGGCAATGTTTCTTTGTAACCTGTTTAACCATTTAGTATTTTAATTTTTTCTTAGATGACGACACTCATTAACTTCTTACAGTTATTTTTTATTCACAAAAAAAAAAAAAAAAAATAGCATGAATCACAGAATATTTGCAAATAAAATATGGTTTTGCCCATGTTTGGTTTACATATTTATTTACGTCTGGTTCGTATATTTACATAATCTATTAAAAACGGTAATTGATATTTTCATGCTGTGGCTGTATATTATTGTATGTAAAATAACTCATTACTTGCTAAAAATAATTTTTTTAATTTAATTACGAAATTTCAATAGAATGGCTTAAATTAATACTATAATATTTCTCTTAATAAATAAAATCATAAATATCTAAATTATTAGTACAACTCATAAACGTTATTTTTTATTGTAGAGTCTCATGAGTGTTTGTCGTCCTATTGTTGTATCCGTATAATATGTTGTGATAGTAGTGTGTTTATGTAGCTGTTTTATAGTATTTGACTGTTTGCGGAATATCATATTATAGAAAAAATATTAAAAAAAGTTAGCACTCCTTACGAACACGAGGTAGGTGAAATGAGGAAATCAGTGACAATAGGTGAAGACGTGATTGGAGAGGTGGAGAGTTTTAAGTATTTAGGGTCAGTTGTGCAAAAGTGGTGGTATTGACGAGAATGTAAGACACAGAATTAAGTGCGGGTGGTTGAAGTGGAGAGAAGCGTCTAGCGTCTTATGTGATAAAAGAATTCCAATGAGGCTGAAAGGTAAATTCTACAAGACTGTAGTGAGGCCAGCCATGATGTATGGTTCTGAGTGTTGGACGATTGATAAGAAAGTAGAGCAGAAAATGAGTGTAGCAGAGATGAGAATGCTTAGATGGATGAGTGGAGTAACTAGAGAAGATAGAATAAGGAACGAGCATATAAGAAGGAGTATAGGTATAGCGTTAATCGTGAATAAGATAAGAGAAAATAGACTTAGATGGTTTGGTCATGTTATTAGGAGAGAAGAATCGGAAGCTGTAAGAACAGTTATAGAAATGAATGTTGAAAGAAGAAGAGGTAGAAGAAGACCAAAAAAGAGATGGAGGGATGCGATATGAGGACAGCTGATGTAAGCGTCGATGATGTGGGAGATCGTGTCAAGTGGAAGTTTAAGATAAGGGTGGCCGACCCCAAGTAGTTGGGATTAAGGCGAGGAAGAAGAAGAAGAGCAGGCCTTAACCTAAGTAACTTTATCTAATTTGTTATTCAATTATGTCACCATAACAATAAAAGTGAATCAAATAAGTAAATTACAGCTATAAAAAATAAGTGTGTTTTAAAAATAAAATTCTTTCTTTATTGACTTTGTTTAAAATATATTCCATCAAGATTATTTTGAAAATAATTTTAAAAACATTGGTTGTATTGATAATCATGATGATTATATATATATATATATATTATTAAATAAATAGCAAATAACGATATATGAAAAAATCACTTGATTTATTTGTCATTAATACTACAAGGATAACATAGGCATATATTATTTTATGGATAAGTAGCACTTAAAAAAAACATCAGTATTGTTTGAACAAATGAAATATGCACAGCGTGTCTAGGGGTATCGCTTTTGGCGGTCTCTTCACACATCTATTCACCACTATATTATTTACAGTAGACCTTACAGTACTTCATAAGAACACGTTATGGGTACATTATCACAAAACAATCGTTTTATTAGCGGAATCGTACACTTAGCATTGCACTAAGTTTTCTTCCAAAATATTTCTGTATTAAGTGTTCACTTGTTAATTAAGTAGACTACTAAGTTAATATTATATGTACTACGTTAAATAGTATATCTGAGTATATGCACAGATTTAACGATGAATGAAAAATCAATATATTTTGTTATATATATATATTATAAAATAATAAAAAGAACGATTAACTCTAATATTATAGAAGATATATCCTAAGGCGCAAGAATCACCTAAGGATGATTTTTCTCAAATAATTTTTCTTTTTTTAGTTCCAAATTTTTTTCATATGATAATATCATTTTCTTTTACAAAAAATCACATTTTTATTGAAAAATTATTAAAAGTACGTGGATACATGTATCACGGGAGAAAATCTTATCCTATCTACTCCTGTAAACTAATAGATAGCACCTACTACACCATTCTGCCCATGATTTTCTTGGACAAGTAGAGTGAGAAAGTGAAAGCCAGGGTTGTTAAAAAACATGTTTAAAAAAACCTGTTTAAAATATATGTAAACAGTTTAAAATATCCTATAATATCATTGTAAATTTTAAATATTTTTGGAAATAATCCTGGTGAAAACATAATTTGGACATCATCACATCATTTAATTCAGGTATGAGAGAGTAAAAACATAATTTGGGGGTACCGTTCTCGTTCTCCCTCTCTAATCTATCCATCTTCTGATTTATCAGTCTACAGCTTAGATTTTAAACACTGTCTATTAGTTTATATGTCTATGCATTTGAGTGTCAACATAATACTAGTTATATATATGTTGTTTATAAACAGCATATGTATTACTAGTATAAAATCAACATTAATTTATGAACTTATCATAGGCTTCTGAAGAAAATTATTTAAAAAACGTTTATTTGCCTACCCGCTTTAATCTGTAGTGTTTTATAAAATTAAAAATTAAAATTTTTGGTTAAACAATAAATAACAAATTATATTAAAATAATTTTGTTACAGATCTTCGATGCACTGTTTCGAGTCAAGTACCGTATACGTTACAGGCATTTTGGGGAGTTTCCATTAAAGAACTACATCATTTTTTGTGGAAAACATGGAGTTCTTTTCAAATAGCAGTCAAGGAAGACGCTTTATTGCGAGGTCATTACCAACACTGTGGATTAAAATTATAGTATCCTTATATTACACAAAAATTCACATACATATCACGAGTAGTATAATATATTTTTTATTTATATTTACTATGCATAAGTACTGCGCTTAATTACTATATATTATGCGTGTTATACAGTATACATTAAAGACATAAAATTCTCTAAAAATATCATTGTGATTAATATAATAGTATAAATTAATAAAAATTCAAAATTATTTAAATTAATAACTAGTGTAAAACCTGAAAATTATAGAATATAATAATTATGTTACTTAAAACTAACATTCAC
Organism: Daktulosphaira vitifoliae; assembly: GCF_025091365.1. Taxonomy (NCBI): domain Eukaryota; kingdom Metazoa; phylum Arthropoda; class Insecta; order Hemiptera; family Phylloxeridae; genus Daktulosphaira; species Daktulosphaira vitifoliae. Next base: position 31,860,079 of record NW_026099573.1, on the reverse strand, counting down.
AGAAAACAAAATCATTAAATTGTATAAATGACAGTATCAGCAATAATAGTTGGAGGACGGTGCTGCAGCTTAAATTTTGTATACAGGTGTTCAGTAAGTAAAGAAACAGGTCAATTGTTGCAAACAATGAGAACAAGAGAAACCCGTTTCCTTACTTACGGAACACTCTATTTATGCTGCAATTTTATTTTTGAATAAAAAATCGTAATGCGATTTTTATAACAGTTTCTAAAAACTTGTGATTTATTTTATCTTTTTAAAATTCTGTTGTGTGTTAGTTGTTTTTGTTAACTAGAGTTAAGCCCAAAGTCCTGGTTTTTATAGTCAGTCCTAATAACTAGCGTGTAAGTCAGCTAATCTTCGAGCTGAAACGCCCTCTAGTTGGTAAAGAAAAAAAGTCAGTCCAATCCCTCAAACTATAGCTTGAGGGATGAGGCTAATCAATGGTACTCCAACTGGAACATTTGGGAAGAGCCAAGAAATGCGTTTTGATGCTAAATGTTATTATTGATTTTCTGTGTGTCATGTCGACGGCCAGACCAAGCCGGCCTATGGCATAAATAGACTAACTGGTCCAATAATTGAACACCCTAAATAAGTGAATACCATTAGTATTTACTTGAAATTTAACTCTTTATCATTAATTTTGAGTAATTATATTTGTGATATATGACTTTTATAGCAAAATATAACACACCTATTAATTATTTTTAATATTCTATAAGTGATCAACATTTCGTTTAATTGGAAGGACCTCCTAGGTTTTTAACATAAACCAAATAAATTAGGTTTGTTTATAATTATACCTTAGAGCATTAAAATTAATTATGAGTTGATAAAATAATTAATTTTATATCCAGATTTTAGAAGTTAATTGGTATATAATTAATCTATTATATAATTTGCTTAAGGTAAAAGTTTAATTTCGACAAATCCTTAATTGTTCGATAACTAGAACTTTTCATAAAGTCTATTAATAATAGTAAGAAGAAGAATAAATTTAAAATATTATACTTTTAATACTAAGATACATTTCAGTTATGCCAATTCTAAAAATATATTTAAAATGTCTTAAATGATAATAAACAAGAACATCTTAATTTATTAGTCTTATCTGTGCTTATTTTATTTTGTTAATTAATCAATTATAGATACTAAAAGGGTTTTTAAATAGTAGAAATATTAAACTATGAAATTTTCCATTGAGTTAATTAAGACATAGGGTTTTTTTTAACTTGCAATGTAATAATTTTTTATATCAAATTAAATAAAAATATATATTGTCAAAAATTTGGTAATTAGCAATGAAGTATTATGTTCTATGGTAAGTTACTATCAAGTAACTAGCTTTGTATAATCAAACTTATGTTATCATTATTTAAAATTGCATAACATAAATTTTAATTTTAATTAAAACCCATCTTATATAAAAGGAATTTACTTTCGTCATTTTTATAAAGATATTTATAGAATAATTTCTCTTGTTGCATAAATTATATTTGATTGTGTTGGTATAAAATAAATGTTTGTAGCATCGAATAAATAAGAAAAAAAGTTATTTCAATAATATAAAATTATTAAAAATAGTAATGTTGGGTAAAGAGGCTATTAAAATAAATTTTTTTAATGTTAAATATGCACTAATGTAAACAGAATATAAGTTGACCTTTTGTAATATATTGACCTACTAAAATTATATTATACTTTAAATAATCAAATTCATATTCAATTTTTGTCATAATTATTATTAAACGATGGGTACTGTTTTTATTAGTTACAAGTTGACCTTGGGTATCTAAATTTGTTTATTCGACCATGTATAAGTATTAAAAAATGATGTAATCTACGGGAAAAAATATAGAACATTTTTTTTTTTTTTGGAATAAATTTTTGTAATGTTCTTTGCAAAATCTATTTAATTATATATAATGTAGATATCAGGCATTTTTTTAAAAGAACTGCTTATATTTATATATTTTAATATTAAATTGATTTCATATTATAATGTTGAATGTTTCCTTAATCAAAAATTATCTTTAGTGAAACTAGCCATACGGAAAAAACTGTACAAATGTTTATGCCCGAAGGGAAGCTGGATCTGGGTACGCCACCTCGTCACTGTTATCCTCTGGTTATATTCCTCATACGAGATATACCAGAAAATTCTACTCTTCATCCAGACGAGACGGTAAGTAATATTATATTAACTTAAGAATAGGATATAAGGATAACATAAAAATTAAAACTGTACAAAGTTCAAAATTATGAATCTAATTCATCTATAATTTTTTTAAAGTTTTTTATTGTAGTTATAGAATAGTCAATTTTTTTTGTAAAATTATTCTTCCTAAATCTTTGTATTGTTTTTTATTATTTAAAAATTCATTTCTAAAATAAATATTCGATAAAATTCGAATAAATATTAATTTATTTATTCCTAAAAAATATAATTCAAGTAATATCGCTACTCTAACAATAACAACACGTATTTGTAATTTATTGTTAATTTTTTTCGAGTGTTTGTGAGTCCCAAAATTAAGTACGAGTTGTGAATCAGTTTTTTTTAGAGTACGTATGAGTTGTGGTCAGGCTTTTTTTAAGGTACGTATCAGCCTATAAGCGTTACATAGAAAGCACCACAAGAAGGTTATCTGTGTAATTTTTCAATGAACATTGTTAGGTAGGGGTACACTGATAAACGGGCAAGATGAATATTGTGTCGAATTAATGATAAATCATAGTTTGTTTAATTCGGCATGTTCCATTTTTTCAACTCTGAGTGAATAATTTTTGCTGGTTTGCATAAAATGTCATCAATGGTTTTTTTCAAAGAATTACTAGAAATATTCCTATTCAGGACATTTTCATCAGTTTATACTATACTATAATATGAATGTTATACTCTTATTTCAGTATCTAAAAAAATCTGGCATTTCAATGTAGATTATAATTACTATAATTACAAATGCTACAATTATTTGGGCCTGAAACTCAACTCATGACAAAAGTCATCGGGTCGGAATTCACCGGTCTCCGATATAGTAAATATCACGTCAGCTGCAACTCACCTACAATCTTTTTTTCTATGTCAAATTAATCAGAACTTCCCTGTGCCTAATTTTGTATTATGAAAACGATATTAAATAAAATGTGCTTCAAAAACTTAAGAAGTTCACTCTATTTACCTCAAGATTTAAAATTTTTGAAAATATACCTTTTTTTCGTATGTGACAAACTGTCTCTTTTTTTCAGAAACATTTTATAGTTATTGAATAATATCTGAAGTTGTTTAACTAGTCTTAAAGTTAAGAATAATTAGAAACATTCCTTCAAAATCAGTTGCTTTTAAAATCATAAAACGTGTTTATTATCTAATGGCGTATCTAGAATCACATAATACAGTAGACCTTTAAGGATAGAAAGAATAAGGGATTTGAATTTGACCTTCATACATAAAAGATAGTGTTTTGTAAATAATTATTAGATTATACTAAATTACATTGATTATATAGTTAATAAATTGATATTAAAGTTATATTATTGTAAAGTTAATTGTAATTTGTGATAGCACATTTTTACTGTTTAATTGGTAGAAAGTTTTGTAAAATTAATTGATTAGTAATTTTTTGATTTCAAATGGGGTAATAATTATTCATTTTCAATTAGTTATTTTCTTATCCTTATTTATCGATAAAAATTGTTTAAAAATATTAAGTAATTACAAGTTATCAATTTTACTAATTCAACGGGATCTAGTTATGATAAATTTTTAGAAAAATCCTTCAAATGTAATTAAGGTTTTTTCTAAATATAAACTTTAACTTATATCTGTGACTATGAATAATTTATACGGTTTCGTTTGTTTAATTACATCTTAATTATTGATTGTATTTTATTATATATTTATTACGAAAACATATTAATTGTATTTAGTACTCGTTATGCTTATTTTTAAAAAGTAGTATAGTGTTAGTAATCATCTCTCTCAATGCTATTCAAAATGAGGCCTCGAAAATAAATATACATGAATGTAAAGTTTTCATTCTTGCGGCGAAATTCAATTTATTTCAATGTTATACTAATTACTTATACAATATTAAATAAATATTAATTAATTTTTCTGTCTGTTTTTGTCATATTTTAGGTAGCTTTGGTAAACGTTGTACATATACGAGACAATGTGTGTACATTACCTACAAACATATTGGCACAGTATTTAAAACAAGCAAATGGACAATTGTCATCGCTTAAGGTGGGATTATTATTATATTTTTATAAGATAATAAATTATAATTGATTTGAATAATATCAATCAATGACGTTGCGTTATTTTAAATAGTCTACCCTTGTTCTTAACCTCAAATAACGGGTATTCTGCTTTCAGCCTCGTTTCAGTAGTTACCTCGTACTAATTTTTTTTGAAAGTTTATTAATTAAATTACCTCAGATATGTTTTTTCGGGATCCCAAAAATTTTAAGTAGGATATTGTGTTATTAAGGTAATAAAATTCCTTATGTAAGTATATATTTTATATAAGGCTTTTTTTAAAGAATAACATTTTATAAATAACATGATTTTACTAAAGTATTAATTAAAACATTTTTTTAATAATTCAGTAGGGAATGAAAAAAAGATCTATTTGAATACAATTTTTTTAATATGCCAAAAGTGCTAATTTTTATTGGTTTTCTTAAAAATAATTTATTTATCATTTCTTCGTTTTATTTATTTAGGACTAGAGCCCCCCCGAACTTTTCAGACTGATGGTAGTATTGTTGTTATATTTAAATTTGTTGTATGTTAAGCCTAATACTGAAGACATTGTTTTTTTTTAATAGCAATTTTATGAATTTTCGGGTAAAAAAATGTGGGGTTTCTGATTGCATCAGTGCCTACCGTGAGTCCCTGATAAAAAATTCTGAATTTAACACTGTCTATTATACTGATAATTATATATTAATATTGTAATTTGCGGTACGCTAGATATTAATTTGTATTACTAATATTTCATGTTATTAATTTTGATGTTTAAGACCTTAAATACTCCACCCACCTCCTAGTGATCTCTGTGCATAAAAAAATTGATATGATTTTCCAACTATTATGAACAACTGATATATTATTTATATACATTATTTAATTTAATTTTAAAATAATGATTTTTTTAATTCAAATTTTTAAATTCTTTTAAATTTTAACTCCAGTTTTCTTTTTTCAAATTACACGAATGAAAACTAATATTTTCTTAATTCTTTAAAGATTAAAAATAATATTTTACTAATATATAAGTGATTATAATATGTTTCATGTAAAATAAGTAACTAATTTTTAAATATGATTTTACATTTTTTGACAGCAATTATATTTGGCCACTGGGAATGCTTTAAGCTATCAAGATGATGCTGCTGCATGCGATGATGAATCTCAAAGAGCATTAGTTTTGGACAATAGTAGCTTAAATACTGGCCAAGAACAATTATGCGTTGTCTGTCAGTTTTATCCACTGTCCAGAGCTTTATTACCTTGCAGACATACTTGTATTTGTGCATCCTGCTTTGGCAAGTTGGAGACTTGTCCCATGTGCCGTAGTTCAATAAAAAGTTATTTCTGCGTGCGCAATGAAGACTACCTGACCGACTGTGCATCCGGACTGGATAAAACTGGAGCGTCAGTCAAGAGGCAAGCGTTTTCCCAGTGGATTCAAGACAGTATTACTGATTTCCTTGGCCTACATTAGGCTTTACTCTTGTAGTATATATTTCCACAATCCACCTATACCTATCACTCCTCTGTGTTTTTGAATCAAACGGACTAGGTCATAAATTAATTTTTATTATTTGTGTAATTGATATATGATTGTGTATTGTAATGTTTAAACATATGTTAATTCAACCACAATATTATCCTTCAAAATCCGTCCCATTAGTATGACATTAATTTGATTATCTTTTGTATATAATGTAAATTAAAAGCCATTTGAGCTCTCTTTTTGTTAACAATAGCAATGCAATATGTTTAAACCAATATCATTACTATTATTAATCAGAAATGTTCTACATGTAATATTTTTTAATGAATTATTTTAGTTGTAGTATGCCCAATTTAGGACATACTTATTTGTGATATCAAATTTGATGGTATTTGTTAATGTGTTATTATTATTATTACTGATATCGTCCTTCATCTTAGAAGATAACTTTAATATTAAACTTACTTAATGGAGGCATATAATTTGTGTAATACTAACAACTAAAAGATGTCTAAAACTTTTGACAAAGCTCCAAAAAATTAAGGAGTAGTTAATATTTTTTATTTTTATCTTTCAACTGAGTCACAATTCTTGTAGTTACACAATCATTATACAGTGAAATGTACGGACAATATTTTTTTTAATTTTGATATTTACTGAACATATTTGATTAATTTATTTAAAAATTTAGATTATGCAATTGTATCCAGTAAAGTTCCTTATTCACAAATACTATTATACATTTGTATGTTTTATGTTTAATCTTAAATATGTAAGTATATTATACAATAATATAAAAAATTCATAACCCTTTTTTTATACCTATTTACATCTTTTTTGAATAAAATTTAAATGATTTATTTTTTTTTTTTAAATTTTATTAAATTACTATCAATCAATTATCATGTAAATAATCAATTTAATATATTGATTTACTTAATTTTTTTATAGTTCATTAATATCTTTGATTTTAACTTTAATATAACTACACTGATTAATTTGTTGAAACATAAATTTATGTATCATGAATTATGGTTTGTGAAAGATTAACTATAATTTAAGAGTAAAAGTAATGAAAATTATTGTTAGCATAATTCTTTATTATTACTTTTTTATTATTAATTCTTCATCTCATTAAAATTTATAGAATTATTTGTTGGTACATTTCACTAGTGACATGTCTGTTAAGTTAGAGTTAGTATTAATTCTGTTTCAGTAATTTTATATTGACACTATACAATTTACATACTATATTTTAATTTTGATTGTTTATGCTCATCCCATTACCAATTACTTTAGTTCAATATTTTTTTATTATTTAATAATGATGTATATCCAATGTATTAAAAGAAATGAACATGTACTATCATTATCGGTCAGAATCTTTTGTATATTATTTATTTGGCTGTTTTAGTTTAAATCTAAACAAAACAATACTTCGTTTTGTGATATTTTATAATTTAATTACCAATATAGTAATAAAAATATTTATAATTAAAAGATAAGATTTAATTTACTTTTTTGTGTTAGTCTAAGTTAGTAGTAATTATTTTGAAAAGTTTATAAGATTATTTAATACAAAGTTTTACCTATTTAAATGAGTTAATTTTACACTTGGTTGGTCTACGATGGTATAGTACTGGCAATGTGTTTTTTTTTTTGTAAACATCACTAACATAATATTAATTTTACCAATTAGAATAAATAATTATAAATGTATGTTTTTTGTTAAATCTATATAATTGTGTGATTGTGAATAAATAAATAAATATAGACATGTATTTTATTTGGAAAATTTTTAGTAATCTTAGATATTTTAAATTTACATAAATATCAGAAACATCTACAAATAACATTTGTAGAATTTTTTATTTAGCTATTATTTTTAAATCCTGATTCACTACTACATGAGCCCATTACAATTTAAAATGTTGGGCCCCTAAATATAAACTTAGGTTATAATTAAACTTTTGAAAAAAAAAAAAAAAAAAATCCTCAATAATTTTAAATAATTTTATTTGTCCCAAACTATAAAAATACTGATTTTTTTTTGTTGCTGACTAAAAGCCTTATTTCAAATTGCCTAGTAAAAATAAATGTGCCAAATGTTCTTCCATGAATATGAAACTAACTATTCATAATGTTAAAACAATATTATTTGTTATAACTTACAATATTTTTAAAATTTTCTTATTTTCAAAATATAATTATTGTCCCCAAAAAATTGATTAAAGATTTTAGTATATGCAGTATCATAAATATCTTATTCAGATTTTATGTTATTAGCTAATTGTTGATGAAAATGTTAATCAAATTTTATAACTGATTATTAGTGAATATTTGGTCAGGATTACAAATAATATATTTATCACTAAATACTCAAATATACAACAAGTGAATAAATAGTAATTAAAATGGCAATAACTATATTTTTATTTCAATAAACAGAACTAATTTACATAAGATAATTAATGCTCAATTGTACTGCAATGCTCAATTCCACCACACTTCTCATGTAAAATATTTTAAATCCCAAATATGGTTTATCATAAATTTATTTTATTTTTTCTAAATTATCCATAAAAGTGGCAAGTTTTACATCATTTGTTGATAATCCATTGACATCATGAGTGGCCAATGTAACTTGAATTTTGTTGTATACATTAAACCATTCAGGATGATGATTCATTTTTTCACTCTTAATAGCTACTTGAGACATAAATCCAAAAGCCTAGGATTGAATAAAGTAATTATTAATATTGAATTATTTTATATTTTCGTGTTACACTATTTACTTCAATGAAGTCAGAAAATAAGAATTCTTTGTAAATAGCATCTCTATCTTTTACCATTATCCATTTGTTAGCAAATAAAGGAGCAAGCAGTTCATCTCTTTGCTCATTTGTTAATAAACTTGGCTAAAAATTATATATTATAAATTAAAAATATTGACTTTATTTTATAGGATAAAAGGCCACTTTTGTACCTACTGCAACCATTTAATTAAAACTTGATATTTGATCTATAGATCATACGTTATATCATTTATTTTGAAAAAAATAATTTAATAAACACAATTATAAGTTTTAAAGCGTTATGGCTTTAAAATTTCTCTAAACATAAATCTAAAGAGAGAAATTTAATTTAGAGGCACAAATGATAGTGGCCAAAATTAGCACATTTATCTAAAAATTTCACATTTATTGAAAAGGTTTTAGTTTACCTAAATTTTTAAGAAAGAATTCAATTTCTATAATTAATAACAAAATTTTATTAATAATATGCATAATGATTTCATAATAAAAACATTTAGTTAAAAAAATTTTAGAACTGAAAATTGATTTAATTTATTTTTATTTATACAAATAAATATTTTTTAAGGGGCAGGTAAATTTAATTTATAATTCTTTGAAAGTTTATTTCCATAAATCTACCAACTCTATATTATTAAAATATGTATATTTTGGATTTATATTATATTTAAAAGTATTGAAATTATTTCTTTGAATGAAAATCAGGCATAAAAAGATAAACTGAAAACTTAATAGTTCTTTAGAACTAAGAATTAATGTAGAGAATATTTTTTTATAGTCTACACTAAAGTGATCAAATGAAATATTAAAATACATTATTTTATCATGAATATGTTATCTGTTTCAAAATCTTGTAATTAAAAAATTTATAACAAGAAAAACATTAATTGATACTTCTAGTCATGTGCAAAAAGAGTTGAATAACTATTTCATTGGTCAGTAGTATATATTCTATAGATAACTATGGTAAATTTTAAATAAAAGTCAACCAAATTTTTTGAACATATAAAATAATACATTAAGATTTAGGAAATTCTAAATGTTGTCTTTAAATTCCCTTAAATAAAATTTGTTATCTTTTAACAAGTAATAATATTTATAAAAAGTAAAAATTATACTTAATTTTTACTATTTAATTAGTGGCAAGTCTAACTAAAATATCAGTTTTTAATTTTTCAGTTTAAATACATTAACTTAATATGTCATATGATAATGGAAGCAGTTCCCACTAACCAATTCAGGTGACATATTTAATTTTTGATAGTAAAATAAATATAATATTTGATTAAGTAATATAAATCAATAATTTATGAAATATTTAGAAAAATTTAATATTTACATTGAATATTGATATATACTTATAACTTACCATTTTTTTATTAACTTTCGTAGAATATTTGAAACAAAACTGAAATAACCTTTTAGTAATAGGAGGTATTAGTAATATAGTCATTAAAATAACATATAAAGTGAAAGTTATTCAAGTACTTGATGCTACAATTTTTACTTAATTTTATCCAATGAGGAATAATTTTACAAGGTCGTCTCTGAATCAATAATGTCGAATTAAAATTTTTAACTAGAACAACGTACAGATTCTTTTTCTAGTACATTATTTTAATAACAAAATATTGGATAAATCGTTGAAGGCGATTACTCAAAAATTTGTTTAGAATATCAATATCAAGTGATAAGGGAAATATAATTGATAAGGGCTGGCCAAACGTATTATTTAATATGTAAATAATACAGTTATAATAATTTATAAAAAAATAGAGGAATACTTCGTCAAAAACATAGTCATCAAAGTACCCACTTATTTGTTATAAATACATTTTTATTTAAATGGTGTTTCTGGTGGCATAATGACACTGTTTTAAAGGTACTGGCATTACAAAAAATGCAATTATCTTTAAAATTAAAAAATGCTTGTTAATTACAGAGTAATAAAATAGTTATGTTCATTGTCAATATAAGTGTTAAATTAGCCATAATGTTAAAAATGTTATCATTTAAATTCTTTAACAATATTACAGTAAGTTCCTTAGACAAATAGACGTATATTTTTGGTTGAGAGAGGCAAAAACGATATTCAAATTGACTTTTTGTTTCCTTGTAATACTTTTGTTTCGTAATTTAACACTACCAGGAATTTGTCTTGACCTCATATTGGACATCGAATTACATATTCTTTAATTTTTTTATTCAGTACCAGTACCACAGTTTGAAATTGATTTCAGGGTGATAGTCTGCTACACAATCATAAGTTGTAATTATTGATTCAATTTTGTACATCAGAGGTAAACCATATTTTTCATTATAAAGGTAAATGTTACTTGTAAAAGTTTACTTCTAGTATATAAAATTATTTTTGCATAAAATTGTTCATCTATTAGCTTCGATGCGAAGCGGAGAAGGTATTAATTTTACTATGATGTGTTTTTTTTTTTTTTTTATGACTGTTGCCACTTATTCTCAGCTCTCACTGGACCGATTTCTTTCAAACATACGTCAAAAGATCACAAATCGTATCTAGTTGAAGACATTACCCTTAAAAATTGAAAAAAATTCCCTCGTTCCCCGCAAATGGGGGAAATATCCAAAAAAATTACAAATTTAAAAATCGCTAATTTTCGAAATTTTTTCACTTTTTTTTCTTAAAACTTCCATAACTTTTTGAAAAATCAACAAATCTACATAATTTTTTTTTATACTAAAACCTTAGATATTTACCTTTCATTTGATATCATTTTTTTGAAAATCTATCACTTTACCTGCTCATTGGGGGGGGATTTAAAATTGCAATTTTTTTACAAAAAATAACTTTTTCAATTTAATTTTTGAAAATGTTCCGGAAATACTGCGTCCTTCAAACATATATCAAATTAAACCTTATTTTATTTACTATAAAATGAAAAAAAAAAATTTGTCCCGACACTTTATTTTCTACATTTAAACGGCTGCCGTAGTTAAAAACACACTATTTTTTATGTAAAATTTTCGGTTTAAGATTTTAAATTTTCAACTTAAAAATGCTATAACTTTTTGAAAAATGTATATATCAGCACAAATTTTTTTTTCTAAATACATTATAAGTACATCTTTCATTTGACATACTTTTTATTAAAATTGGACAATTTCCCCTTATATAGGGGGCGTTCAAAACTTAAAATATTGTAAAAAACATAGATCTTTTTCAACTGAACTTTTGAAAATGTTCCGGAAATACTGCGTCCTTTAAACATATATCAAATCAAAGGTTATGTTATATACTATCAAATGAAAAAAAAAAATTTGTCCCGACATCTTATCTTCTATGTGCAAATGGCTGTCGAAAATTTAAAAAAAAATGTAATGTTTGCGATAAAAATTACATTTTATCGGGATGTTTTTTGTACTTAAAACTGCCATAACTTTTTCAAAAATGAACAAATAAAAATAATATTTTTTTGTATTGAAACCTTAGATATTTCCCTTTCATTTGATATAATTTTTTTTGAAAATCTAACACTTATTCTGCTCACTGGGAGGATTTAAAATAGTAACTTTTTTACAAAAAATAACTTTTTCAACTTAATTTTTGAAAATGTTCCGGAAATACTACGTCCTTTAAACATATATCAAATTAAAGCTTATTTAATGTACTATAAAATGAAAAAAAAAATTTGTCCTGACGACCTTTCTTCTATGCGCAAATGGCTACCGTATTTAAAAATATGCTATTTTAACAAATTTTTTTTTTTTCAATTAAACACTATCTACTAAAATATTTTATTAGGGGAATAAACTGACTTTCATGAATATTATATAATTTCATTGACATAGAATAAAGTTCATAAGACATATGATATTATACTTATTAACATTTTTTACTTTTTTAAAGTCGAAAAAGTAATTTTTAAATTTGAGNATATGTATTGTAACTCTCCAAACGCCACGCGTTATCGCATATTCCGTCGTCTAGACTAGACTGTCATAACGCATTCACCCCTCCTCACGCCTCGCTCACATCACGACGGCACACTATTCCTATAAAAATTTATTTTTAGTTATCGTACCCGTACACGCGTGCTTGTCATCAATATTATATATATATAAACAAATTTTTATTTTGACTGACCAATACCGCCCGCGTCTAATGCGCCTTACGTATATATATTTATATATTCCTACCACCGTTTATACCTCAGGTATAACGTTAGTCCGACCCGCCCGCCCACAAAATACGGTTATACCTAGTGCATGATACGTTTACGTACTTAAGTTGCATTATTTGTATATATATTCTAATTACTATTAAAATTTATATATTAACACGATTTATTCTAATTAAGAGATATAAAGTATTCATTCCGATTACGAGGGATGATTCCCGTATCGTNATTTTAAACTATATTTATTTATGATAGTGATTTTAATCACTGTCAGATATCATCTATACTGGACTCAACTATGCGACGACCCCACTGTGCTGGGTTTTTTATTTTCATACTAAATTTAATAATTATAATTAGTATTTATTCATATATCATATTATAAAATCAAAGAACTACTAATTAGGTTATAATCAAAGAAATAAGAGTTGATGTTGCTTTTGGAATAATCCACCAATTTCTCTAAATGAAACACTATCTACAGATTTGCATGGAAGCGTTTCTTATGATAGTGATTTTAATCACTGTCAGATGTCATCTATACTTGTCTTATCTATGCTTTGTCTACACTGTGCCTCGACCCCACTGTGCTACCGTTTTTTTTTTATAGAGTTGAAAATATAAATCCTTAATTAAGAAAAGTGTGAAGTACATTTAAATTAAAATTGAATTGTTTTTAAATGAACCAAAAATTCTTTAAATTATTGACATAATTATCGACTATTTTCGTTTAAAATTTTTGCTAGTTAATTTAAATTTTAAATTTAAAGATACAATTCATATTTTTAAAGAAGGAAAAATATGTTCATGGTAAATACTGCCTTATTTAGTTGTTACCATTTTAATTTTTGATAATCACAAATGTAACATCTACACCATGAGGGTGATTTGGACGGGGACCACACTTTAGTTACATCAAAGGACTAGGATATTTATAAATAATATTTTAAACAAACAAAAAAATTAAAAATAAGAAAAAACCAATTTCTCTATATTTGTATTTTTAAAATAAGTTTAATTTTAATGAGAAAATTATTTATATTAATAACAATGATTATTAAATAATTAATGAATTTATTTATTGAAATTAGAACTTCACGCTTTAAAAAAATAATTTTCAACGATTATGATTCTGTTTGTACTTTTTTTTTGTTGCGTTGATTGATTGTATAAATGAATAAATTGGTAAAATTGACCATTTTATATAAACATTAAATACTTATTAATCGTCATGTTAAAATTAAAGTATAATTTTATTTCAGAATTATATAAATACTTTGAAAAAAAAAGCTAAAAAGCCATTCCGTCTGGCGAGATTTGAACCTCATATTCCCTTAAGGTTGGAGGCAATTGCTTTACCAACTAACCAAAATATTGCTATTGTTACACTACGTTAAAAAGAAATACTTAAGGTAGTTCAAATTTTCACTCATTTTTTGCCGTTTAAGGGGGCATTAGCAAAAAATTCAAAGTAAGTGCAACTATATAATAAACGTAGATCAGATTCTTTTGAAAGGAAAGAGTTTAAAAAATAGTATTTAACTACTATCTAAACATAAGTATTACAACAATTTAATTTTGTAAAAGTATGAAACAACAAATATAACATAATTTGGTAATCACAATGAAACGACCAAAGCGACAATCGCTACCGAGGTTCAAAAAAAAAAAAAAAAACAAATAATAGCTATTCATAACAAATTACAAATGTTTTACTTAATAGTAAAATAAATGACTTCACTAAATTTAATTTTTACTTTCAACAGATTCATAGAACTTTTTGGGTTATGGAGATTGCCACGAACTGATAATGCTCCGACATTCATATACTCCAACACTGTAAAAAAATCCTCCGAATACATTTACTCAGACAACAATTAATACCTGGTTACAAAAATTTGGATTTTACTACGACGATGAATACTCCGAATAGGTCTATTAATTTATTGCTCCGAATATCGATTATTTGCGAAATCGATTAAAAAATGATGAAATTTCGGATTGTATGAGTATCGTAGCAATATATTATCTGATAGAAAAATATAACCGTTATCACTAATTAATAAATATTAATCAATATATTAAAATAGCGTTTTAATTAATTGCTTACTGTCTATTAACGAATAATTATTACAATAAAGATCCTCGAAATGTATCCGACTTTTGATAAAATAGGTACATAAAGGTAAGGAAGGGGGCTTTGAACTAGAACAACCACAGTTATATAACTGGTGTGAGCCCTTAAATTTTTTTTTTTTTGGAGGGGAAAGAAGAGAGATTCCAATTTTTGGACGTAAATCTTTTTTGCCTCTCCTTATTAGTGTCTATTATTAAAATATTTCATTAGTTTAGCTAAAAAATATAGGGGTACGTATCATTGGTGATAGGATTCGTCATTAAACTAGCTATTATTATTATTATTGTAACACTACGCTATTATTATTCGTCTATACTTAAGCGAATAATTTTTCACTTCTATTTTAAATATTAAAAAAAACCTATGTACACGATATAAGACAATTTATTTTATGCGTTTAAGAAGCGATAAAGATTGCCACATTAAAATCTACACTAGATATAATTTTAAAATAAATTAATAAAATATTTTTACCAACTAATAGTAGTGATGATACACAAGTTACAGCATAAAATAAATTAAATAGACTAGACATCTTTGTTACTTTATTAATAACAAAGAAAAATGTATTAAATGTTAATTTACAAGTGATAAGTACATATTTTTAAGGGGAATAACAATTATTTAATATTGTATAATGTTTAACTACTGATAAATAAAATATCAAAGAATAACACTTGTGAAAAATAATGGAGTGCATTGTTAAAAATATGTGAAGTCTAATTTTGTAACAATTTCATTGTAATTTTTATTAAAAAAAGGAAAGGCTATTTAGATATTTTTTTCAAAGAAATGTCAAACTGATTTCAATAAATGTATATTAGATTTTAAAGAAAAAGAACTTTAAATAAATAATTTTTTACTCCTGAATATTTTAAACTTTTCTTTGAGCACCACTGGAGATTATAATGGTTTTACTAATAATTCAACATTGATTATAAAACTCATGTCACAAAATTAAAATTGTTTAACGATAAGTTAATATATTTTTACTTTTAGACGACATACAGAATTTTTAAATAAGAAAAAATTAATTCTACTTATATATAACCAAAACTTACTCATTCTTAGCATAACTTATATTAGAACTTGTAGCAAAATTTACACAGTTTAATGTTATTTTTATTTTTTTATATAAAAGTTAAAGATTATTTTAGTAATTAATTTTCAATTAAAATTGCTAAAAGAAAAATTAATCATAATCCACTGAGTCAACACAAACCTATTGGAAGAAACTTCCAGAAAGTAATAAGACTAAAAAAAGTGTATTCAACAATTACTGCATTGAAGTTAGATATACTTTGTTTTTTTTATACTTAGATATCCTAATGTAGCACAGGAAAAAATCCAGTCATCCCCAAGAATGATGAGGCATACATGGAAAAAAGTTTCTTTTTTAACCTTGAGGTCCTATTGCTCTACATTCAAAATTATTGGATAGATCTCAAGGGTTCTCAGTTTATGGGTTCATCCGAACAAATAATAAGATATTATTTTAACTCTTCCCGAAGACACTTATCCATATTATCAAATTAGACTTAGAACACCCAATTTTATATTGTACAAATATTAACAATTTTATGTTTATATTAGTCATTATTTTTTAATAATACACACTTAGGAATTAATCACTAATAAAATTGCACATTACAATTTTTGCAGCACATATTGTTATAGAAAAATTAGTTTTCAAATGGATCTCTTAGATGTTAATAAATAAATTACGGTTAGATAAAATTTTGTGGATAAACTGAAAAAACAGTTAACTAACAATTTTTTGATTTGATGAAAATATTTTGTAATTATTGGATAATTAAGAAATAAAATTCTCAAAGATAAATATATATTCTAACAATAAAGAAAACTTTTTTAATAATGTACATTTATGTTAAAAACTATTAATTTTGTTACTTAATGAATGACTATTATCATTCGAGTATTAATAACATTTGTCAGATGTGAGAAATTGTATCAGAAAATAATAAGCAATATGTATATTATTGTATAATAACTATAGTAGCAAATAAATGCTAATTTAATAGAACATTTTAATTTAAATTTTACAATATAATTAATAATAATATAATTAATTTAATAATGTAGTGTTTCTGTAGCCACTTGACCCTGACGTTGCAACATATACAATCGATGTGCCCTATTATTAATAATACAATCAAAATATTATATAACTTTCGATGCATAATCAAACTATCGATAATGTCGGAGTTTTTACCGTCTCATTTTTTAAATTTAATGTCGGTGTAAATTCCGTCGTAATTTTGGTAACCTATGGTATCAAATGTTCGGAGTACCAGACGTTCGTAATAATTACTAATTTGTTAAATATTGAAGTATCTAAATGTCAGAGCATTATTAGTTCGTGGCAAAGGTGTTTTCCCTAACTTTTTTGAAAATCGGTGATCCCATCACCTTATCCTCCCCTTGTTAGTGGTACCATAGTAAAATGAATAATATAATATTATAATAATATAATATAATATTCATTTTACTATGAGTGGTACTGCAGCGCATCAGTAGATGTGCCTTTAGTTTGAAAGAACTATAGTTATTTTTAAACCAAAAATGTCTACTGTATTTTATTTTAATTAAAAATTCTTATAGTGATTATTCATACGAAAAATATTAATTGGTACTTTACGCCGGTGACACTTGGTTTCACAAAATTCGTTACATTGAGTAACTTGTCTTATCTATAATCGTGATGATAAGCACGGATCGTATTAGCTAATCTGTGATAGTAGTAATGTCTATTTCCCAAAGGAATGTAACTTTAGTCATGTGCTCTACTAAGGGTTTTCAAAAAGAAACTTGATTATCGTGTACTGAATGATAATTTTAACAAACTCTGATTCGTTATTGTATACTATATATTTTTTTTAAATAACAATTTTATAGTATTTATTATTTTAATTTTTAACAATGAAAACTGTTGTAGAACAAGTGCATACTAATTCTATTTATCCGCCAGTGATTGGTAATATTTTACCCTTATTATATGAAGATATTTTATAAGAATTTTTAGGATATTTTTTATTAATTTTTGGAGTTTTTAGTAGTATAACCTATCTAATTAACATAAAAAAACAAAAAATAAAAAATAATACTTATTTTATTTTGGTTCAAGCTATCAATGAGGTAGGTAATTTAAAATCAGCAGAAACGTTAGATTGTGGTATGGCTTTTGAAGAATCTACGAATAAACCTATTTTGAAAATA
Source organism: Daktulosphaira vitifoliae (assembly GCF_025091365.1). Taxonomy (NCBI): domain Eukaryota; kingdom Metazoa; phylum Arthropoda; class Insecta; order Hemiptera; family Phylloxeridae; genus Daktulosphaira; species Daktulosphaira vitifoliae. The sequence goes on along the minus strand of NW_026099573.1, from coordinate 31,841,988 downwards.
TTCAATCAACATGGTGGTACTGTAGAAGAAGAAGATACCTCGAAAAGAGACAATGTAAAACAATACATAGTCTTACGGAACAAAAAAACCAATAAAGTAAATATAGTTTTATGTATATTTTTAGAAATTATATTCAGAAATTTTTTTTATTGTACGGTATAGGCCAATAGTTTGATTACACATAATAAAATAATCAATTTTATTTTATTTTATCAAAATGTATTAATTTATTCACCTAATCAAATATTTATAACATTATTTAAACTTACTTATGAGTATCTTTTATAAAAGTTTTATAAATCTAATGAAAAAAAAAAAAAACACAAAAATTAGAAAAGTATTATTTGAGTCAAATTTCTTGAAAACTGACATGTTTAATTTTAGCACTAATTTTTGGTATTGCCTAGGGGTAAATTATGCCAACAAGTATTTTGGTTTCTTAAATTATTATTCATAAGTTCTTTTTTATTTTAAGTATTTTATAATTATTTTTAAAATTCTTAAAAAAAAAATTATTCTTTAAATTTATTTTAATGTGCACAATTTCAACTATGTTTTAGTACCATTAAAAACAATTATATTATAAATTGAATGGGTGGTCCCAGGCCAGAGTAAAATTAGAATTCCAAATTGAAAATAGGCCAGACCATGTCACTTAGGCCTCTTGTTAGTAATAAGAAATCACTTAAAGAATACATAAATAAGTATAATTTTTATAAAATTCTGTTATAAAAATACCAAATAAGATTACCAATGTCAAATAAAACATTTTCAATGAAATAAGATACAGTAAAAATTACTGTAAATATTAAGTAAAATACTTAATTTTGTTTTTTAAATTTTATTTTTAAATTCTATATGTACTTCTAAATAACACAATACTGATGATACATTTAAATTATGTTATAAATGTCAAAAAAAGGCGAATGAAATAAGCCTTTTTTGTAAAATAGATTATTAATCTAAAAAATAAATTTTTTCTCATCCATATTAAAATTACTGTACTGCATATTTAAATTTAAAGAGTTATTAAAAGTATTAACTTAGTGTTGTAATTAAAATTTTTCTGTTATTAGGTAACTATATATGGGACCAAGACAGTTTATTTGAAGAAGCCTGATTATTTCAAATCAAAAACTTTTAAAAAAGGAGAATCTACAGCTATGACTGAAGAATTTGTTTCAACTTTTGGAACTAAAAAAGCTACTCGGTTATATAAAGCTCGAGATATTGATGCGATTGAAGCCTCAGAAGATGTTTTTAATAATATTTCAACTTGTATGTATATTTTATAAATTGTTAATATAACATTTTATTTCCTATAATTTTATGTTCTGTCTGTGTATTTTTATTAATACATTTTTACAAAAATTTCTGAATAATTTTTTATGCTTAAATTATATATAGAGCAGGTGGTATTAGAAAAACAGTTCTTAATATTAATAAAGTAAAATCTAATTAAATATTGTTAGTTACTTATTATTTTTTTTTAATTAATAAATTAATTGACAAAAAATAATATGTAATAATGTTTTTGGTTTAGTTTAAAAGATATTATTGTTATTATAGAAACTATTTAGCATATATTAGAAAATACCTCTATGAAAAATAAATTTAAATCATTTAATTTTTTATAGCCAGTGATGTATTGCTTACTTCTGCACTATCTCCAATAAATGAATTTACCAAATATTTGCCTTTGGGATGTAATCGGTTTGCTACAAATATAGAATCTGTTTATCCTGTTTCAACTTTATTGACAGAAAATGAAATACAACTGATGACCGACTATGCTCAAGAAGTTATCTCAATGCTTCCAGTACCAGTTGAAAATGAGGAGTAAGTATTAAATTATGCAGACATGGAACATGTAATTTTCCACAAGTATACTGTTTTTTAAAATTACTACTATTCACAGTTTTTTTCGGTTAAAAAAAAAAAACAAATGTTAATAAAAATATGGGGATTCAAAATATCTGTATGCAACAAAATCTAATATGTATGATCCATAATATTGTACTGTATTTCTAACATTGCTATAATGGTTTTTATTAATTTATACTAAGTTGTATAAGCAAGTATTTATCAGAGTACAACTTTTAGCTTCGATGCGAAGCTGAGAAGGTATTAATTTTACTATGATGTGTTTTTTTTTTTATTTTTTTTTTTGTGTCTGAACGCTCAATCTCAGCTCTCGCTGGACCGATTTTGATGAACAATATGTCAAAAGATCACAAATCGTATCTAGTCGAAGACATTACCCTCAAAAATTGAAAAAAATTCCCTCGTTCCCCGTAAACGGGGGAAATCCCCCAAAAAATTACAAATTTAAAAATCGCTAATTTTCGATATTTTTTCAATTTTTTTTACTTAAAATTGCCATAACTTTTTTAAAAATGATCGAATCAATATAATTTTTTTTTTTATAGATACCTTAAATATTTACCTATCATTTTATATATTTTTGTGAACATTTGACCCTTTAACAGCCCAAAGGATGGGGTTTCAAAATGGTAACTTTTTTACAAAAAATTAACTTTTTCAACTTAACTTTTGAAAATGTTCCGGAAAGACTGACAATTTTATATATACCTTAAATTAAAGCTAATGTAATATACTTTAATTTGAAAAAAAAAAATTTGACCTCTGGACTTGTCTTCATGGTGAAAATGACTACCGTATGCAAAAATATGCTATTTTTGTGAAAAAATTCTTGATATTATATTTTACATTTTTTAACATTATGTTGCTATAACTTTTTAAAAAATGCATGAATCAACTTTATTCTTTAATGATAAATACTTTATATATACTTCTTTCATTCGACATACTTTTTTTTAAAATCGGACCATTTCCCTTTATACAGGGGGGGTGCAAACCTTTTAAAATGCGTATAGAAAGTAGAACTTTTTCAACTTAACTTTTGAAAATGTTCCGGAAAGACTGACACTTTTATATATATCTTAAATTAAAGCTTATGTAATATACTTTAATTTGAAAAAAAAAAATTTGACCTCTGGACTTGTCTTCGTGGTGAAAACGGACATCAAAGTTAAAGAAAAACGTACGATTTCCGTGAAAAAAATCTCGATTTTATATGTTATATTATTTAATTTATATTTTATATAACTTTTGGAAAAATGTATGGATCAATATTATTATTTTTTTATAATAAATATTTATATACTCCTTTCATCTACACGCTTTTTTTGTAAATCGGATCATACCCCTTTAACAAGGGGGGTCAAAACTTTAATCATGCGTATTGTTACTATGATATTTTCAATTTAATTTTTGAAAGTATTCCGGAAATACTGACACTTTTAAATATATCTTAAATTAAAGCTTATATAATATACTTTAATTTGAAAAAAAAAAATTTGACCTCTGGATTTGTCTTCATGGTGAAAACGGACATCAAAGTTAAAGAAAAACGTACGATTTCCGTGAAAAAAATCTCGATTTTATATGTTATATTATTTAATTTATATTTTATATAACTTTTGGAAAAATGTATGGATCAATATTATTATTTTTTTATAATAAATATTGATATACCCCTTTCATCTGGCACGCTTTTTTTGTAAATCGGATCATACCCCTTTAACAAGGGGGGTCAAAACTTTAAACATGCGTATTGTTACTACGATATTTTCAATTTAATTTTTGAAAGTATTCCGGAAATACTGACACTTTTAAATATATCTTAAATTAAAGCTTATGTAATATACTTTAATGTGAAAAAAAAAAATTTGACCTCTGGATTTGTCTTCATGGTAAAAATGACTACCGTATGCAAAAATATGCTATTTTTGTGTTAAAATTCTGGGTTTTGTATTTTATTTTATTTTAAAATACCTGACAAGGGGAGTACAGATTTTCATAAATATTATATAAATTAAAATTGATATAGTATAGATAGTTAAACTTATTTAAATATGTTTGTTTCTTTTAAGTCGAGAAAAATAACTTTGAAATTTGAACTAGCTTAAATAGCCAATTTTTCAACCGCCGGAAGCAACGTACGGTTGCCGAGTTGGTAAAATTTATGTTTTACACGCTTGGGGTACGAGGTTCCAACCCGCATATGGCAATGAATTTTTTGCATTTTTTCTTAATTCTTTTTAAGTTAGTATAAATTTTAACTCGTTTGATTTTTATCACATTTAGATTCAATAACTTCAATAAAGATCAAGGATCCCATCACTTTAGTCGCCCCTTGCAAGAAGAAATTTCTTATTCGTATTAAAATTATTTTACTATATTTTAAGTTTTCGCTTCGATGCAAAGCCGAGAAGATATTTTTTTGTGACTATCATTTATTTTCTCTGCTCTAACTTGACCTACTTTTTTCAACAATACGTCAAATTACTACAATTCGTATCTAGTTGAAGATATTACTCTCAAAAATTGAAAAAAAAATTCTAATTTATCAATTAAACAGTTAGTTATTACATCGTCTCCATAAAGACAATTAAAATCATTAATTTCTAATGTTTTCAAAATATTTATTAACGAATGAAGTTTGATATGATAGGTTTCAACTACAAAATTAAATCATTTTACTTTGTAATTTAATAATTTTATTACTCTGTTTGTGTGTGCTACTATTAGACTATAATATTCAAATTTTTTTCTAACGTGTTGCTATATAAATCATTTCTAAAAAAAATGATTGTTTTTTCTCCTGAATTAACAATTGATTTTTACAAATATAATCAAATTTTATAATAAACTCAATTGAGTAAATCTTTTTAACAACTTTGTTTTGATTGGTACATTTAGTTAAAGTAAATCATTAAAATTAATTAAGTTCTCAATATTTCAATTATAGAATCTTTTCAACAAACAACAAAAGTTCCTAGGAAATTATTACTATTACTTCTATTTAAGTTATCTATTACCATAAAAATGCAAAAAAATATTGAGCTTTTCTGATAAATTTACAATAAATAGTAATTATAAAACTTTCTGACTGCATATTGATCTTAACGATACAATTTTTTTAATTGTCATAAAATTTTCTATTTAATTATGTCAATGTCAAACTTACCAATTGAGCTAAAAGTTATGGTAAAATAAATTTTTTTTTTTTTTTATAAACATTTACAACAATCAACTTTAAACGATTAACAAAATTGGTTAAATATGTCATTTTCCTTATTTTTAACTTATTAATAATCAAATTAATATTAAATATTATATCAAATCAGTATTAATTTAAAACAATTTTTTTTGTTCTTAATTATTTTTTTTTATATGTAAAAACTATTTTTTAATAATATTAAAACTTAGAAGTTATAGAAAAAGTCTAATTGCACATTTTAAAACATCGCGAAAAGTTGATTTAGAATAGTATATTTTTGTTTCTGATGGAAGTTCCTTGTAGTCCAGTGTATAAAACTTATAACTTTGTTAATTGTTATAACTTTATCAAAAATGACCAAATCAGTATATTTTTTTTTATTTAGATGCATGTCTTTATCTATCATTTGGTTTTTTTTATAAATCTAACCCTTTACCTGCCCACAAGAGGGATTCAAAATATTAACTTTTTTTTTTTTAGTTAAAGTAAATCATTAAAATTAATTCAGTTCTGGATATTTCAATAGTAGAATCTTTTTAAATATCAAAAATTACTTAGAAATGATTACTATGATTTCTATTTAAGTGTTCTATTACGATAAAAATGCAAAAAATAATGAGTTTTTCTGATAAATTTACAATAAATAATAATTATAAAACTTTCTGACTGCATATTAATCTTAAAAATAACATTGTTTTAATTCTCATAAAATTTTCTATTTAATGATTCATTCTAGTCAACGAAGGAGTAATTTTGCAGAATAGCAGAAAAAATTCCCAACAAACTTTTTTTTTTTTTGTTTTAATTAGGCAATTGGTGGATTATTCCAAAAGCAACATCAACTCTTATTTCTTTAATTATATCATGATTAGTAGTTCTTTGATTTTAAAATATAATATTTGAATATATACTAATTATAATTATTAAATTTAGTATGAAATTGATATTTAATATTGTAATTTAAACGGAGAAATTATAAAAATAATAAAGAAGTTATATTTTGCTTTACTTTTACGTGTATAAAAATTTAAAGGGCTTGATACAATAATTTTCAATAAAAACTGTTTGTTACTATAAAAAAATGCACTGGACTACAAGGAACTTTCATCAGAAGCAAAAATATACTTTTCTAAATCAACTTTTCGCGTTGTTTTCAAATCTGCAAGTAGACTATTTCTATCACTTCTAATTTTTTATATTATTACTAATTATATATATAAAATAATAATTAAAAGAAAAAAAAATTTGTTTTCAAATTATTACTGATTTGATTTTTAATATGTTAAAAATAATCAGTCCAAATTTTCAATTTTAACCTATTTTTTTGGTTCTTTAAAGTTGATGAAAAATTTTTGATAAAGATTTATGAAAGTTTATAGTAAAATAAATTGAATATATTACCATAACTTTTAGCTCAATTACAAGTTTAAAATTGACATCTAGGCCAGTCAACAAAGGAAAAATTGCGGAAAAAATTTTGTTTTTTTAAAAGTTGAATTAAAATATGTATAATGACATACTAATAGTCCTCAAGATTGGAATTGAGCTTTTTTTTTAAATCCTCGCAAAAGTTCAAAAATATGAGCTTTCTTAATTTTCTCAAAAAAAAATATTTAACTTACAAAAAAAAGTTTCGCACAAAAGTTGTTTAAAAGACAATTATAAATAAAAATATAATCTTATATTTTTTCATTTAAACAAATATTTTTCGAGTTACATTACATTTAATATGAGTAATAAAATTTATATTCCATTTTTTTCATTTTACGGTTACTTTTTATCATGTTATACTTACATTAGACACAATGTTATAAATGCATATGTGTGTATGTGTGAGTTTATTTATTTATTGTATCATTAAAGTGTAGTGTATATTGAGATACAACCGATAGAGTAGGTAATTGATTTGACGCTATATTATTTAAACCCAACTAAACGCTAAATTGTACATTCCGAAATAACAATCATATTATGTCAATTGCCACCGGAATATCTGGTAATATTTTTCTTTTTCTTTGCCTTAATCCCAACTACTTGGGGTCGGGCACCCTTATCCTAAGATTCCACTTGACACGATCTCCCACATCTTCTACGCTCACATCAGCTGTCCTCAAATCGCATTCAATAGCATCCCTCCATCTCTTTTTTGGTCTTCCTCTATCTCTTCTTCCTTCAACATTCATTTCTATAACTGTTCTTACAGCTTTCGATTCTTCTTTCCTCATACCATGACTAAACAATCTAAGTCTATTTTCTGTCATCTTATCCACGATTGACGCAACACCTATACTTCCTCTTATATGCTCGTTCCTTATCCTATCTTCTCTAGTCACTCCACTCATCCAACTAAGCATTCTCATCTCTGCTACACTTATTCTCTGCTCTACTTTCTTATCAACCGCCCAACACTATTAACCATACATCATAGCTGGCCTCACAATTTCATACTAAATTTAAAAACTATAATTAGTATTTATTCATATATTATATTTTAAAATCAAAGAACTACTAATCAGGATATAATTAAAGAAATAAGAGTTCATGTTGCTTTTAAAATATTTCACCAATTTCTCTAAAGGAAACACTATCTACAGATTTGCATCGAAGCGTTTCTTATGATAGTGATTTTAATCACTGTCAGATATCATCTATACTTGTCCCATCTATGCCTTGTCCACACTGTGCCTCGACCCCACTGTGCTACCGTTTTTTATTTTGATTTGTTGCAAAAAAATGTTATTTGTATTTTTCCATTATAAATGTTTGAAAGAAAAAATATATTTATGTATTGACTAATAATTATTTCTTAAATATATATATATATCTTAATAAGATATTTTCTTCTGGATAAAACTAAAAACCAATATAATTCAGGTTAATATTGATAATTTTCTAAAGATATTTTGAATACATATATTTTTACTAACAAATAAAAACAGGAAAACTTCAATAAAAATCTAAATTTTCAAGATCACATTGTGATATTGTCTTTATATATCTAGTATGGTTTATTTTAATCATTTTACTTTTAAATTAATAATAAATCACTGTTAATTAAAAAAAGATACTTAAGTCATTTTTCTTATACTACAATATACTCTCATGTCTGAATTGTATTAAAAGTTTATTGCTAACTCGTTATTTATTAAAAATATTGTCATTTTTAGCTTGTCACAATTTTTTATTGCCAATGTAAATAGGCTTGCTCAGAAGAATGTACAAAATATATGTCTATTAACTTTTGCAGATGGGCTTGTAAATTTATTATTCACTAAGCCCAATGAGTTGGACAGTAGAAACTGTGATATTTATCCTAATTGTAGTCTCATAAATGAAAAATTGTTAGATCACTTTACTGATTATAGTGCTACTGGAAGGTATTAAATTAAATAAAAAATATGAAAATTCACAATTTAAATTTGATTTTTAACACTTATTTGTTTTTAATTTATTTACAGAGACTTATCATCAAAAATGAAAGATAAAGCTATTTGCCACATAATTATTTTGATGCTCTTAATTAATATGAATACTATAAATCTTAGTTGGATATCAACTTTTCTGCCTTCAAAATGTCAAAAAAGGTAACATTTTTTTTTTTGAATATTTTAACCAATTTAGAAACTAGAAAATTTTCTATTTAAGATAATGACTAGTGGATAACAACTTTTGTACCAGTATTTGGGAAATTATTAACTTTTTAATATAATGACTGGAGGTGAAGTGTGGGTATGTCTATTTTTATTTCTAGATAATAATGAACCATTCTACTTCTTTCATCTTATTATAAAAATTCTAATATCTTTTAAAATACTACTCAAAAAGTTGTTATCGACCAGTCATTTTCTTAAAATGATCATTTTTTAGTGTGTAAGTTGTTTGAACATATATGTTATAACATAAAGTTCTAAGGGGGATAGACCAAATTGTTTGAAATTATAGAATGTAGGATACTATTAACTTCGGAAAAGAAATTATATTGAATTGAATATTTTAGAGATAATATATGTATTATAGCTAAAGAATCAATTGATATATTTAAATTATATGTACATTTGTTATTCAAGTGTTGTATGTGAACAAGGTAGTGAAGAAGAGGTTCTTCTGACTCAAATATGACTAGTTATAACAATACATAATATAAGGATAGGCCTATTTACCTACTTCATCGAGTTAATTGTAGAATGTTTAACAATAGAGCGAATAATATGTAGATATTCATATAAAGTACATGAAATACTTTTAGGGTTTACTTCTATATAGATGTGTTAATACTGTACAAGTATTAATTTCAAAAAAAATAATGTCTTTAGTTTGGTTTAAATATTATTGTTATTATTATTAGAATTATATTATAATGCATTTCTTGTTTTCCCTCTTTATTTCTGTCCCATCTGTTATTTTTCTGACCTCATTCCGCTGTGCCTATATATATTATGTATACATAATTATTTTTATGTACAAGCAATATGCTTGCATTATTTCATATTTCACATATGAATACTCTTGATGTATTGTTTACTCTTCTTTATATTAACAATTATAATATAATATTCAATATTTTTTTCCTTTTACTTTATGATAAATTTTATTTTTCAAAATATTGTACTTAAAAATAAATAAGCTAAAATTCAAATAGAAAGTAAAAAAATATAAATTGTGTACATATAGTATTTTTTTAGCAAATTGCTTTACTACTATTCTATCTGAAAAAACTTGCTTCCTACAGAGTGTATCACGACACTAACTCTTTTTTATTTAGAATTATTAAATATATATCAGTCCTTGTACTTCATTATCATCTCGGGCTTAACTTATTATTTGGGACTCCCAATAATGAGTGAATTTTTCATTATTTTTATTTTAATCAAATATTTTAGTTTAACTAGAGTAAATGTTTAATTTTACAACTATTAATTATTAAAAATTTCAGGTTAATAACATTAATGAGAGTTGTTGGTGCAATGGCAACAAAAGAAGATAAAACTAAGTTCACACTAAAAATACCTTTATCATCTCTTCCAACTTTTCAAAAAACATCTAAACGAAAACGTTAATTTAGTACATATTTTATGTATATTTTAATTAAATGGACAATGGAATGCTTATATTTTTTATTTTTATCAAAACTATTTTTCCAATTTCTTATAGATATTTGTAATATTTAAAATATATTTGTTTTCTCTTATAGTCAAGATTTTACTTAGATAACAAATTATTACTCATATCTAATAAAATTAACAACAGCCTGTTCATTTTTTTACTGTCTGTATGCATAAGAAATTGTGAAACCTTAGTAGGATAGCTATTGCTATTGTATTTTAATTTTGTGAGTAATTATTAGGGTTCTACAACAATATCGATATCACAGAGCTTTTTTATTTTTCTTACAATGTTGATTATTTTTAATATATCGCGATAATCGAAATTTTTATAAAATTAAAATGAAATTTAGTCACTTTGTTTTTTTTTTTAAATAAAATATTCTCTTTTTTTGTATATTTACAATCTACAATGCGTACAATAAGTAAATTTGTTAAATTAATTGATTACATGAACAGAATGAATGAGTAGTTCACATTAGAATCTCCCCACAATAAAAGTAAAGTATTTACATTGTTAGTTAAATTTATATAAATTTGAAGATTTTTTTTTTTTATTTATCCCTTTAGTTGCTGGATAATAGGTCTCTATACCAGGTGCGTTTAAGACATTGTGTTAAGTTGTTAGGAAGTGTTTTAGTGCTAAGTTGTGCTATTCAAATTATTAGGATGATTTAATAGTTCACAATGATATCTGAAGAAGAATAGTGTTGCAGATTAACTTATAGTTTTAATATTTAGTTCACTGTGAAGTTGATTATTATTTAAGAACCAAGGAGCCCTAGTAATGCGAAGACATTAATTGAAATGCTTATACGATTTTTGTATTTGATGGTTTTGCCAATCACCAAAAAGAATACCGTAACTCATATTGGTTGTAGCAAACTCTTGGTCACCTTGTTATAAAATAATAACAATAACATCATTTGATATTAAGTCAAAAACAGTTCGTGATTTTTCGTTTAAAATATATTATGAGATAAGATAGTGGCAGTTAAATATTTAAATAGAGAATTTTTATATGTTAAGCAGATAGATGTTTGGCTACAAACACATGTTCTTTATATATTAATAATATTTAAGAAAAAATTTAATTAAAGACAAATATGAATAAATAACTATAAAAAGTGAATTCTAGCTAAGCCATGGTAATTTTTATTTTAATGCAATATATTTTTAAAAGCTACAAGTAAAAATGTTCATAGTTAATCTATTCATTATATTTATTATTAGAGAATTATAATTCAGAAGTTGAAAGGTAAAAAATATTACATATTTTTTTAATTTCAATAGATACTCGTTTAAGTAATGATAATTTTCATTGAAAAAAATGTGTTAATAACCAATAATTAGGGTTCCTTTTTCTTTTATTCTTTTCTTATTAACATATACCTACGTTTAAATTAAATTAAATTAAACGTGAAAATGTACAAAAACTATAAATACTCTAGGAATTTAACTTTTTAATTTTGCTACCCAACTTTTTTTTTAAATCTGTTGTATAAAAAGACTATTTTTTTAAACAATTTAGGATGAATTATTTAAATAGATTTCTTAAAAATTTAAATTTTAAACTTTAAAATTTAATTATTTTTAAATAAATTAAAAGAATATTGTAATTTTGTAGTTCAAAAGTGCACACTTATTAAAAAATAAAGTACTGTTAAATAGTTACTGAATTAAAAGTTGAATGATTTGTCAAAACATTATAACGTATAATATACGGGCCGGTTTCACATGCTCTAAATATATCAAATAGAAAAATATTCTATAAAACCTGTATGCTATGGGCTCTTAACCCAATTGGAAGTTATATATCGAGGATCAAACCTGAGCCGTACAGACTGTTGAGTATACTCAATATTTTGTTAAAAAAACATTAATTTTTAAACTACCATGTGCTTGTACAGGATAACATATATTATTTACCATATGATAGACAGTAATTTATGTTCTGAATATCCATTTATTATAAAAGCAATTCCCGTTATTATCATGAAAAACGACTAGACATCATTTGAGTATTCTAATGACACTTATATATGAACCTTAATTTTATGTTATTCAATGAAAAATATTACTTATGTACATATTATAAGTTAATTAGAGCAATATTAATATTTTGTTTTCAATGATTAATTTTGTTGTTAAAATTAAATTCAGTTTTATAATTCATAAAATATTAGCTTGTTTTATAAAATCAAATCATATAAGCTCTTTTTGGTTACATAATTTGATTATTTAGTTACACTTGGAAGGACCGCTTCTCTTTTCCAAAGTTTTTAGTGTCTTGCCCAGTTTTCCGTAACTCCTGCGTTGTTGATCGATCTCATCGACCAAAGGTTCTAAAGTGCAGTTCACGATACCACATCTGTCAGTAAAGTATGCAACTTCAGCATCCTGTTTAAAACCTATGCTATGGGTTTTGCCTAAATTCTTGCATGTGTTATGAGACGTTTTTGAGAATGACCTTAGGGATTTTAGAGGGTTTGGTATCAATGTCATGCCCATGTTCTTGTATGTCCAACTTTGTTCTTCTTCTTCTTTATCTTTCAACTGTCATAAGCCAATAAAGTTTATTTAAATTTTTTCGTTGATCTAATGTTTATGAATTATAACGGATCATAACAATATTTATTTTATTTTATTTAATCTACTAAAAAAAAAGAAAGTTTTGTCCATAAATTAATTGCTAGAACGAAGAGCTTAATTTCATAGTCCATCTAAATACTTTTATAAACTTAATTCGATGCTTTTCAATAAAGATATCTCAAAAAATAATTATGAGTACTGAGAAAATATGTGTTATCTTAAAAAATACTTATGGCTTACTGTAAACTTTTTTGGAAAGTTAATAGGTCCTTCCAATGTACTAGATTGACTTGTACATTTAATGCCATTCATTTTAAAAACAATTGGTCACTCTAAATTTAATTAGAACAGCGACCAATTAAATGTAAAAACAATATTTAATCCATTTTTCTCACTTCTTTAAAACAGTAGATTTTAATAATTTTGCTTTAAAATGCATGTTGCCAAGCAGCCAACATTAGTCTAACATATTGATAAAAGATCAATTTATATTAAGTTCTATTTCGACTTTTTAGCTTCGATGCGAAGCTGAGAAGATATTAATTTTACTATGATGTGTTTTTTTATTTTTTTATTTTTTTTTTTGTGTCTGTGAACGCTCAATCTCAGCTCTCGCTGGACCGATTTTGATGAACAATATGTCAAAAGATCACAAATCGTATCTAGTCGAAGACATTACCCTCAAAAATTGAAAAAAATTCCCTCGTTCCCCGTAAACGGGGGAAATCCCCCAAAAAATTACAAATTTAAAAATCGCTAATTTTCGATATTTTTTCAATTTTTTTTACTTAAAATTGCCCTGACTTTTTTAAAAATGATCGAATCAATATAATTTTTTTTTTATAGATACCTTAAATATTTACCTATTATTTTATATATTTTTGTGAACATTTGACCCTTTAACAGCCCAAAGGATGGGGTTTCAAAATGGTAACTTTTTTACAAAAAATTAACTTTTTCAACTTAACTTTTGAAAATGTTCCGGAAAGACTGACAATTTTATATATACCTTAAATTAAAGCTAATGTAATATACTTTAATTTGAAAAAAAAAAATTTGACCTCTGGACTTGTCTTCATGGTGAAAATGACTACCGTATGCAAAAATATGCTATTTTTGTGAAAAAATTCTTGATATTATATTTTACATTTTTTAACATTATGTTGCTATAACTTTTTAAAAAATGCATGAATCAACTTTATTCTTTAATGATAAATACTTTATATATACTTCTTTCATTCGACATACTTTTTTTTAAAATCGGACCATTTCCCTTTATACAGGGGGGGTGCAAACCTTTTAAAATGCGTATAGAAAGTAGAACTTTTTCAACTTAACTTTTGAAAATGTTCCGGAAAGACTGACACTTTTATATATATCTTAAATTAAAGCTTATGTAATATACTTTAATTTGAAAAAAAAAAATTTGACCTCTGGACTTGTCTTCGTGGTGAAAACGGACATCAAAGTTAAAGAAAAACGTACGATTTCCGTGAAAAAAATCTCGATTTTATATGTTATATTATTTAATTTATATTTTATATAACTTTTGGAAAAATGTATGGATCTATATTATTATTTTTTTATAATAAATATTGATATACCCCTTTCATCTGGCACGCTTTTTTTGTAAATCGGATCATACCCCTTTAACAAGGGGGGTCAAAACTTTAAACATGCGTATTGTTACTACGATATTTTCAATTTAATTTTTGAAAGTATTCCGGAAATACTGACACTTTTAAATATATCTTAAATTAAAGCTTATGTAATATACTTTAATGTGAAAAAAAAAAATTTGACCTCTGGATTTGTCTTCATGGTAAAAATGACTACCGTATGCAAAAATATGCTATTTTTGTGTTAAAATTCTGGGTTTTGTATTTTATTTTATTTTAAAATACCTGACAAGGGGAGTACAGATTTTCATAAATATTATATAAATTAAAATTGATATAGTATAGATAGTTAAACTTATTTAAATATGTTTGTTTCTTTTAAGTCGAGAAAAATAACTTTGAAATTTGAACTAGCTTAAATAGCCAATTTTTCAACCGCCGGAAGCAACGTACGGTTGCCGAGTTGGTAAAATTTATGTTTTACACGCTTGGGGTACGAGGTTCCAACCCGCATATGGCAATGAATTTTTTGCATTTTTTCTTAATTCTTTTTAAGTTAGTATAAATTTTAACTCGTTTGATTTTTATCACATTTAGATTCAATAACTTCAATAAAGATCAAGGATCCCATCACTTTAGTCGCCCCTTGCAAGAAGAAATTTCTTATTCGTATTAAAATTATTTTACTATATTTTAAGTTTTCGCTTCGATGCAAAGCCGAGAAGATATTTTTTTGTGACTATCATTTATTTTCTCTGCTCTAACTTGACCTACTTTTTTCAACAATACGTCAAATTACTACAATTCGTATCTAGTTGAAGATATTACTCTCAAAAATTGAAAAAAAAATTCTAATTTATCAATTAAACAGTTAGTTATTACATCGTCTCCATAAAGACAATTAAAATCATTAATTTCTAATGTTTTCAAAATATTTATTAACGAATGAAGTTTGATATGATAGGTTTCAACTACAAAATTAAATCATTTTACTTTGTAATTTAATAATTTTTTTACTCTATTTGTGTGTGCTACTACTAGACTATAATATTACAATTTTTTTTTGTAACATGTTGCTATATAAATCATTTCTAAAAAAAATGATTGTTTTTTCTCCTGAATTAACAATTGATTTTTACAAATATAATCAAATTTTATAATACACTCAATTGAGTAAATCTTTTTAACAACTTTGTTTTGATTGGTACATTTAGTTAAAGTAAATCATTAAAATTAATTAAGTTCTCAATATTTCAATTATAGAATCTTTTCAACAAACAACAAAAGTTCCTAGGAAATTATTACTATTACTTCTATTTAAGTTATCTATTACCATAAAAATGCAAAAAAATATTGAGCTTTTCTGATAAATTTACAATAAATAGTAATTATAAAACTTTCTGACTGCATATTGATCTTAACGATACAATTTTTTTAATTGTCATAAAATTTTCTATTTAATTATGTCAATGTCAAACTTACCAATTGAGCTAAAAGTTATGGTAAAATAAATTTTTTTTTTTTATTATAAACATTTACAACAATCAACTTTAAACGATTAACAAAATAGGTTAAATATGTCATTTTCCTTATTTTTAACTTATTAATAATCAAATTAATATTAAATATTATATCAAATCAGTATTAATTTAAAACAATTTTTTTTGTTCTTAATTATTTTTTTTTATATGTAAAAACTATTTTTTAATAATATTAAAACTTAGAAGTTATAGAAAAAGTCTAATTGCACATTTTAAAACATCGCGAAAAGTTGATTTAGAATAGTATATTTTTGTTTCTGATGGAAGTTCCTTGTAGTCCAGTGTATAAAACTTATAACTTTGTTAATTGTTATAACTTTATCAAAAATGACCAAATCAGTATATTTTTTTTTATTTAGATGCATGTCTTTATCTATCATTTGGTTTTTTTTATAAATCTAACCCTTTACCTGCCCACAAGAGGGATTCAAAATATTAACTTTTTTTTTTTTAGTTAAAGTAAATCATTAAAATTAATTCAGTTCTGGATATTTCAATAGTAGAATCTTTTTAAATATCAAAAATTACTTAGAAATGATTACTATGATTTCTATTTAAGTGTTCTATTACGATAAAAATGCAAAAAATAATGAGTTTTTCTGATAAATTTACAATAAATAATAATTATAAAACTTTCTGACTGCATATTAATCTTAAAAATAACATTGTTTTAATTCTCATAAAATTTTCTATTTAATGATTCATTCTAGTCAACGAAGGAGTAATTTTGCAGAATAGCAGAAAAAATTCCCAACAAACTTTTTTTTTTTTTGTTTTAATTAGGCAATTGGTGGATTATTCCAAAAGCAACATCAACTCTTATTTCTTTAATTATATCATGATTAGTAGTTCTTTGATTTTAAAATATAATATTTGAATATATACTAATTATAATTATTAAATTTAGTATGAAATTGATATTTAATATTGTAATTTAAACGGAGAAATTATAAAAATAATAAAGAAGTTATATTTTGCTTTACTTTTACGTGTATAAAAATTTAAAGGGCTTGATACAATAATTTTCAATAAAAACTGTTTGTTACTATAAAAAAATGCACTGGACTACAAGGAACTTTCATCAGAAGCAAAAATATACTTTTCTAAATCAAATTTTCGCGTTGTTTTCAAATCTGCAAGTAGACTATTTCTATCACTTCTAATTTTTTATATTATTACTAATTATATATATAAAATAATAATTAAAAGAAAAAAAAATTTGTTTTCAAATTATTACTGATTTGATTTTTAATATGTTAAAAATAATCAGTCCAAATTTTCAATTTTAACCTATTTTTTTGGTTCTTTAAAGTTGATGAAAAATTTTTGATAAAGATTTATGAAAGTTTATAGTAAAATAAATTGAATATATTACCATAACTTTTAGCTCAATTACAAGTTTAAAATTGACATCTAGGCCTGTCAACAAAGGAAAAATTGCGGAAAAAATTTTGTTTTTTTAAAAGTTGAATTAAAATATGTATAATGACATACTAATAGTCCTCAAGATTGGAATTGAGCTTTTTTTTTAAATCCTCGCAAAAGTTCAAAAATATGAGCTTTCTTAATTTTCTCAAAAAAAAATATTTAACTTACAAAAAAAAGTTTCGCACAAAAGTTGTTTAAAAGACAATTATAAATAAAAATATAATCTTATATTTTTTCATTTAAACAAATATTTTTCGAGTTACATTACATTTAATATGAGTAATAAAATTTATATTCCATTTTTTTCATTTTACGGTTACTTTTTATCATGTTATACTTACATTAGACACAATGTTATAAATGCATATGTGTGTATGTGTGAGTTTATTTATTTATTGTATCATTAAAGTGTAGTGTATATTGAGATACAACCGATAGAGTAGGTAATTGATTTGACGCTATATTATTTAAACCCAACTAAACGCTAAATTGTACATTCCGAAATAACAATCATATTATGTCAATTGCCACCGGAATATCTGGTAATATTTTTCTTTTTCTTTGCCTTAATCCCAACTACTTGGGGTCGGCCACCCTTATCCTAAGCTTCCACTTGACACGATCTCCCACATCTTCTACGCTCACATCAGCTGTCCTCAAATCGCATTCAATAGCATCCCTCCATCTCTTTTTTGGTCTTCCTCTATCTCTTCTTCCTTCAACATTCATTTCTATAACTGTTCTTACAGCTTTCGATTCTTCTTTCCTCATACCATGACTAAACAATCTAAGTCTATTTTCTGTCATCTTATCCACGATTGACGCAACACCTATACTTCCTCTTATATGCTCGTTCCTTATCCTATCTTCTCTAGTCACTCCACTCATCCAACTAAGCATTCTCATCTCTGCTACACTTATTCTCTGCTCTACTTTCTTATCAACCGCCCAACACTATGAACCATACATCATAGCTGGCCTCACAATTTCATACTAAATTTAAAAACTATAATTAGTATTTATTCATATATTATATTTTAAAATCAAAGAACTACTAATCAGGATATAATTAAAGAAATAAGAGTTCATGTTGCTTTTAAAATATTTCACCAATTTCTCTAAAGGAAACACTATCTACAGATTTGCATCGAAGCGTTTCTTATGATAGTGATTTTAATCACTGTCAGATATCATCTATACTTGTCCCATCTATGCCTCGTCCACACTGTGCCTCGACCCCACTGTGCTACCGTTTTTTTTTTTTAATAATTCATTTGAATAAATTTATAGTTTAAAATATATATCTAATTTGTTCTTTTTGTAGTTTTATTAATTTGATAAATAATTTCCCCTGTGAATATTTTAATCAATACCAAGATAATTATGTTTAAACATACGAATTACACTCTCAAAAACAAAAAATAAGTTGGAGTAGAAAAAAAATTGCGTTTGACATGATTATTAAACGTTTCGAGCGTATAGTAAACTTAATTGGTTTACTAAAAGAAATGCACCATCTGCCTTAATTCAATGTTCCTGCATCATTTAATCTTGAAATTTATTATCCCATAAACTGTTCAAGGGTTTATATAATGGGTTGAACTTAATCTTAATCTATACGATTACATTATCTGGGGAACATTTTAAATATCATCATTCATCACACATAGGCCATTAAGGGTTATTATAACGGCCGTTTTGGTAGACCTATACTCAGGTACACCAAATAGACTTAGCATTAACAGCATATTCAATGTTTTTAATTTGCCCAAACAAATCTAATAAGTTGACACTATTAAGTTTAATGGACTTTGTATGCTGAGTAATATTGATTTGCAAATATGTTAGCTCACATAGAGTAAACTATTAGTTGTGTAGTTTTACATTTTAACACTCTTATGATAGAATTGGTTAGTTTTAAAAACTTGGGTTATTTTTATAATGAGTACGAAGTTGCAATCAAAATTAATAATACATTTTACATATTAATCGTCAAATGATCAATATAATCTCAATTTCACGATTAAAAAAAAAATAATGTTAATGATTTTTTATTGTTCATTTGTTGGTTGCCATTTATTTAAGTTTGCATGATTCTTACAGTTTATTAGACATATTGTCACTTAATATGTAACATTCCACATCGAACTTTTTCAAACGTTTCAGAAGAGTATAAAAACAGGTTATAACAGGTACATTTTTTTAGCGACTTCTATAATATTCACGATTTAGACAGCCAATTGATTTCTCGAAAAATGTAAAACAAGCTTACCTTGTTTTAAATTTTGCATGGTTGGCTACAATTAAAAAAACCCAGCACGGAGAGTCGTGGCACAGTGTGAATGTGGTATAGTTGGTTCAAGTATAATGATATCTGACAGTGATTAAAATCACTATCATAAAAAACGCTTCGATGCAAATCTTTGGATAGTGTTTAATTCTAAGAAATTGGTGGATTATTCCAAAAGCATCATGATCTCCTATTTCTTTATTTATATCCTGATTACAAGTTTTATGATTTATAAGTGTAATATATGAATATATATATATACTTATAATATATAAATATACAAAGGTAAATGGTGTTATTTTAAAAAAATGCATGTCAAATGAGAGAGGGATATAAATATTATTTCTCATAAAAATTGTATTAATCCATACATTTTTTAAAAAGTTATAGCATTTTAAAGTTTAAAATGTAAAACAGAAAATCGAGAATTTTCACACAAAAATAGCATTTGGTAGACATTTTCACCGTGAAGACAAAATAAAGTCCGAATATTTTTTTTCCATAAAAAATTATATTACATTAGCTTTAATTTAAGATATATATAAAAGTGTCACACTTTCAAAAGTTAAGTTGAAAAAGTTGTCATTTTAAATCCCCCCCTTAGGGTAAATAAAGGGTCAGATTTATAAAAAATATATACCAATTCTTAAAATATATACCATTATCTTGGAAATCATTGATAATTTTTATTTTCACAAAGGAAAATATTGTTTGATGAAAAAAATTGCAATAATGTGTAGTAAAATAATTTTTTTTTCAACCTTTAAAAGATGAATTTTAATTTACTTTAATGATAACCCTTATCTTTAGAATTAGATTAAATATTTTTACTTTTGAGATATGATAGTAAAGCAATTTTGTTCAGTATTTTTTTTTATACGATCAAACATTTGGGTTTATATCCTTTTCATTTGAGAACACGAACTACTAATTATGAAAAAAATATTTGTTCAAATAGAATGTTAATATTTTGTAATACTATTGTAAATTTCGATTTTTGGCATGATAATTTGAACAAACTTAAATAATGTACATGAGTTAGTTTAATATAATAATAATGTTTTGTGTATATTTTATATTGTGTTCATTTTACTTCTATAGAGTGTTATTAAATAAATAAAATTAATATTCTTATAAGTTTTTGCTAGTTTGTAGCATTCTGACATATTATTTTACCTGTAAAATAAATGATTACATTCAAGTTATTGTTTTAATAAAATCATAAAACTGTATATTTTAAAATCTAATGATAAAAAATACCAGAAGATTGGACCACCACAGATAAGATAAAAATTTTTTAAAACATTTTATCTTATCTGTGATTAGACTATATAAAATTACAGTTAACACAGTTACTTCAAAATTTATCAAAAATTATTCAGGGAAAAATATGTTTTTCACAACTAAAATTTGGATTATTACTACCTTTTATTGATTACATTTAAAAGACCCGTAGTGTATCAGCCCAGTATTGCTCGACCTGCCCTATATTGTACTGAAAATTTAGATTGGGGCTAATACTCAAGTTGTTCCCCTTATTGATGCCATTTCATATAAAGTATAAAGTTGTTGTTAGGTAAACTATGATATGATGAATCAAGTATAATTTTGTTAACAATTAAGTTTATAAATATCATACAAATAAAATGTATTAAATTATATGTAATGTTCAGTACTAATAAAAAACTATGCTACCTCTAAATTGTTTAATTTTTTTAAAATGTATATTGCAAAAATATTTTAGGAAATAACAAAAGTAAAATAATAACATAGTGAATGTGTTTTAATTAAACTAAAAATTAACGTGATTACTCATATAGAATATATATTACATTGTACTACTATAAGTAAATGTGAAATTTCTTAATTAAACAACATTCTTAAGAGGCAGATATTTATTTTTATAAAATGTTTAGTAAACGTGTTTTGTGTAAAAATTCTAGATAATTTTAGCTTCGATGCGAAGCTGAAAAGGTATTAATTTTACCATGTTTTTTTTTTGTGTCTGTTGCCACATTTTCTCAGCTCTTGTTGGACCGATTTTGATGATCAATATGACAAAGATCACATATCGTATCTAGTCAAAGACATTATCTTTAAAAATTGAAAAAAAATCCTTCGTTCATCATAAATGATGATTTCCAAAAAAATTACAATTTTTCAAATCGGTATATTTCGTCATTTTTTCACTTTTTTTTCTTAGAACTACCAAAACTTTTTTAAAAATTAACAAAACAACTTAATTTTTTTTTTTATAAAAACCTTAGATATTTTTCTTTTATTCAATATCATTTTTTTTTTTTTGAATCTAACACTTAACCTACTCACAGGGAGAGATTTAAAATAGCAACTTTTATACAAAAACTGGCTAATTGTAACTAATTTAAACAACTAGTTAATTATAAATGATTACTATAATTTATATTTAAGTGATCTATTATGATAAAAATGCAAAAAAAAATAGTGCTTTTCTAATAAATTTACTGTAAATAGTATTATAAAATTTGCTGATTGATTATTAATATTAACAATTTCATTTTTTTCTATTTAATGTTGTCAAAATTTTAAATTGTACTAAAAGTTATGATAATAATTTAATTTTTTTTTTATTATAAACTTTCACTTTAAAAGATGAAAAAAGTAGGTTAAAAATTATTACTTTTAACATATTAAAAATAAAAATCAATAATAATTTGAAAAAAATTATATAATATATAATTAAAAATATTTTGCTTTTGCAATTATCCACCAATTTCTTAGAATTAAACACTATCTACAGATTTGCATCGAAGCGTTTCTAATGATAGTGATTTTAATCACTGTTGGATTAAATCTATACTGGACCCAACTATACCACGTCCCCACTGTGCTGGGTTTTTTTTTGTTTTAATTTTAATATTCATCAATCTTACAATACTTGCACAATTAAACATCATTAATTGTAACCAAAAAAATATTTTAAGTAAATACCAATAATATCATATTATTTTTAAAATAGTGTAAAAATATAATTTATATTTATTAAAGAAATGTAGCAAATGAGCAAAGAGGTTAATGTTTTATTTTAATTGAAAAAATAATGCTCAGTATCAAAATATTCATAACAAAATAATTAATCATATAAATTTATTAGTATAACACAACAAATACATTAAATGATACACGTTAATTTTTCTTAAGAACATAAATCATACAAATATATAGCAAAATAGTTAAAAATACATTTAAATGTTGCAAAAAATAGCCTATAACGTCAATTAACATTAAATGTTTGCTTAATATACTACTATACTGTGGTTTTTTATTTATTCAATACATCTATTATTTTATTCGATTAATATATTTGAATATTTATAAATTATTTATAGATTAAAAATATAAAGAGCTATAAGTTAAAAATAATAATGTATCATAGTAAAATAATATTCAATTATTCAAATGTAGTAAATAGACATTGCAGTTAATTTTTTTATATAGATTGTTAAAAATACTTGGTTTCAAAAATTTCACGAACAAAAAAATAAATTTATTAACTATATCAAATACACTAAAGGGAAAAGTTATATTTATCTATGACAATAATATGACGTCTAATGATATATGACAGAAGATGTTAAAACTCTTATTTACAGTTAATAACAGTTAAACAGTATCATTTTTAATAGTTTCATAAGAAAAATAATAAGTTTAGTATTGAATTTGTTCATTGTTTTTACAATTAATATGAAATCGTTCACTATTATTGTATTGTCGATCATATTGTTCAATGTATTTTTATCGGCATCATGTAATCAGAATAACGTTGTTGATATATTGAATTCACTACTTAAGGCAGAAAAATGGTCATTCAATCATAAATATATATGGTACAAAATCGGAGATTGTATACCCTTTGAAACAAATAATTTACTCATAGCTGATTTTAACAGTAATAATATTGTTACCAAAGATAATGTACGTGACAAAATTACGATGGCTTCGGAATTGTTAACTTATGAGTACGCAAAAATTCTATACTGGCTTGGTATTGTATTAAATATGATAAACGAAGAATGGTGCACTATTATAAATACATGTATATTGTCTGAAGATAGACAAAAAGAGTTTTACGGCAGTCAACTAAAACGTATAGAAATATTCTATTCAGCTTTCGAAAATGTTCAATCGATAACAAAACACTTCCAAGGCGCATTACAATTCATGAAGACTTTAGATTCAAGTGTTCAATCGACAAATTTGATTACACTTATTAATTTATTGAACAGCGTTTCCGATTATAAAGACTTAAATCCAAGCGACTTTGTGAAATTAAGGGAAATGTTAAAAGAATTCAACATGTTCTATAATAGTTTAATTAATGATTCAAGTATTTTGTTATTGTCATTTGATTGTAAAGTAAATGCTGATGATACAATTAAAAAACCATTGAGGGAGACGTATTTTAAATTATATGAAGGAAAATTAAAAACCGGTTTAATTGGTTATTTATTTGAAATCATTTTCAATAATGTTGAAGAAATTATTGATAACTTGTACACCAATCTTGGATTCAAATATAACGAGGATGAAGATGTAACTAAATATATCTTGTAAAAAAAATATTATTAAATAACAATATATGTTTTAAGTGACATTCTGTTTGTATTAGTTAAGAGTTCTAAATTTAAACAAATAAAATAAACTAACAATTTTATAATTTATTTAATCAAAAGAATATCTATTCAATTATTTTGCGTTCCAATTATTTATTTCTTAATTAATGTACTCCACCTAAAAATAAATTCTGTGTTGAATTCAGAATCCTTTTTAAAGGGGTAGTCTAAGCATTGGTGCAAATAGAAATTCATGAGCAAAAATAAAAACTCAACATTAA
This sequence comes from Daktulosphaira vitifoliae, assembly GCF_025091365.1. Classification (NCBI taxonomy): domain Eukaryota; kingdom Metazoa; phylum Arthropoda; class Insecta; order Hemiptera; family Phylloxeridae; genus Daktulosphaira; species Daktulosphaira vitifoliae. Next base: position 31,817,457 of record NW_026099573.1, on the reverse strand, counting down.
ACGAAATTTTGCATCAATTTTCGAAAGTAGCTATGTTATCTTAGTCACTCTGTGAATATTAAGGGGAAAGGAATTATCAAAATGTAATCGTGGCTCCAACCTTCTCTCAAGTATATCTGGATATACTTAATAACTATAGATAATGAATTTTAATTAACATTAACATGATATATTATTTTGGTAAACAAATCTGACTCTTTATTTGCACATGTGGATATTCAAAATAGCAACTTTTGTACAAAAAGTAAACTTTTTTAACTTAACTTTTGAAAGTGTTTCGGAAATTCTGACTTTTTTATGCATATCTTAAATTAAAGCTTAGAAAATGTTTATTTTGACTCTGAAGTTCTATAACTTTAAAAAATATTTTTAAAAAGAAATTTTTTATGTTTTCAATGTCATAAAAAAAGGTTATTTTTTCCCAAAAATATATAACATGACATTGTCTATGTGCACATTGTTTTTTCAATTTTTTATGTCTGTTACCATCACTTTTTTTCAGCTCTCACCGAATCCATTTCTTTCAACGTCAAAAGATCACAAATCGTATCTATTTGAAGACATTACTCTCAAAAATAGAAAAAAATTCCCTTGTTCCCCGTAAATGGGGGAAATCTTCAAAAAAGTTACAAATTTAAAAATCGCTAATTTTCGACATTTTTTCAGTGTATTTACTTAAAACTGCCATAATTTTTTTAAAAATTAACAAAACAATTTATTTTTTATAGATGCTTGATGTCTTTACTTATCATTTGGTATATTTTTTTTATAAATTTAACCGTTGACCAGTCTACAGGGGGGGATTAAAAATGACAACTTTTTCACAAAAAATTAACTATTTCAACTTAACTTTTGAGAGTGTTCCGGAAATACTGACACTTTTATATGTATCTTAAATTAAAGCTAATGTAATATACTTTATTATGGAAAAAAAAAAAAATGTTCCGACTTTATTTTGTCTTTACGATGAAAATAGTTACCGAATGCTATTTTTTGTGTAAAAATTCTCGATTTTATATTTTACATTTTTAACTTTATTATGCTATAACTTATTGAAGTGTATGGATCAATACAATTTTTTTTTGAGAAGTAATATTTATATTCTTCTCTCATTTGACATGTATTTTTTTTAAATAACACCATTTACCTTTATATATTTATATATTATAAATCATAAAACTTGTAATCAGAATATAAATAAAGAAATAGGAAATCATGTAGCTTTTGGAATAATCCATCAATTTTTTAAAATTAAACACTATCCAAAGATTTGCATCGAAGCGTTTTTTATGATAGTGATTTTAATCACTGTCAGATATCATTATACTTGAACCAACTATGCCACGTCACTACTGTGTCGCAACCCCCCTGTGATGGTTTTTATTTTTACTTAAATAACCTCTATTTAAAGTACACCTTTTGATGCAGTATTGGCTAGACAAGATTTCTATAACGGGTATTGGTTTCATCGGTACAATTATTTTTTACGATCAAACAATTTCTTTATTATTGTTCAACTTCAATTTCATGTTCTGAATTCTCGAAATATTGTTAAAAAATTCCAATAGTTACGAAAAACGTGTCTTGGAGTAAGTACTGATGGATCGGTCTTAGTCCATATGATCATCAGTTCAGTACGGATGTGAGTTCTTAATTTTTAAGATGAGTTTATTATGTATAATATATTTACTATGTATATTATGAAATAGATACACTCAGTAGAGTTTTGAAGGTAATACGGCAGGTACTCATTTGTTATATGGCAAACGAACGTATATCCTAATATAAACAGATGCGCACACTCAGTAGAAATTCGCTAAATTTAAACGAATATTCTGTAGGTATTTTAAAAAAACACTACTGGTTTCAACTATTAATGTAGATAGTATATTTTGCAAGCAAACTACTTCTAAGTTGTGGGAGGAACGAGAGTTTTCGAACTTAACCGCTTTTCATCGATCATAGTCGAGTGTTTTTCAATGTTATTAATGAAGTTTTACAAACAAATTATCTCTTACTTGGCTTGTTATTTGATTGTATACATTTTAAATAAAACATAGGTTACTATGACTATTGTTTATATTTTTGTTGTTTCACTAAGCTCGTTGAAATTACTATTTCCTTAACAGATATCTAAATTTTATTTTCTACATATGTTAGTAAAAATAATTATAATATGAGAAATTCGAATGTTAATATTTCAGGTAAAACAAAATATTTAGCTACGGAAATTTCAAAAAATAAATTAAACCAAAACGAAATAAGTAAATATCACTCAGATTATGTGTATGATGATACGGTTCAGTCTACTTTAAAATACGAACAGGAAAAACAAGATAATTGTAAAACTGTCAGAGATAGTTACAAAGAATTATGTGAAAATAATCGAATCTCCGAAGTTTCGAATGAGTCACTAGAATTTGAATCGAATTCGGTGGTGGACAATCACATACTGTACTTTGATAGGGTCGTAGAATGTGCTACAGCAGATTCGAAAAAAAATGATTTGACTATACTGGAAACGCTTATAAAAATAAACATTAAATTACAAAGATTTATTAAAATTGTGAGTACAGATTCGTTGCCACGAAACGATAAAAGTTGTCTTAGGAATAATCTAATGCTTTTATCCGATGATGTGATCAATTTCATGTCGCAATTAGTTGATTCTAAAAAAATTGTTATGTCTAGTATTTATGCAAAATTGTACATGTTGGAAGATCAATACAACACAAACGTACAAAAATACGTCGAAATTACATCTATGCCTGCAAAATTTGAAGACGGGTGGGGTCGAGTCGGTTTGATAATACAAAAATTATTCTTTTGTTGGGACCATTTAAAATTTTAAGCTGTCAATAAATTTTGAACCATTTAAAATATGCAATATTGGTCAATTTCTCTTTGAGAAAGAAAAATATTCTTTGTTTTTAAATGATTACCCAAAAAGTGGTTTTGCGGATTTTTAATTAATATTTTATTATACAAATAGATTTTATTTTATTTTGTTAAATAAAATCTTGGTATGTGTGTATAAAAAATTTGTTTCAACTTACAATAATATAACTACTCTAAATTTAAATTTTAAATTAAGTAGAACAGATGATTAATGACAAATAACCATAAGGAGACTCGTATGACAAATCAATTATGATAATATTAATATAATATTAATTTTTTTAAAATTTGTATTGTTTTGAATGAGACATTTTATTCGTTCAATCCCAATGAATCACAAAGCGATGTTTTAGTTCTTTTTAAAATGTTTTATATCAAAAAATAATATTTTTATTATTTTTTTTAATATGACTAGTTTACCCATTGCGTGCTGATTTGATCTGTCACTTATCGTAAGACAGATGTTCCATGCCAGAAATCTTTATGACGGAATGTACTTTATAACTTCTCTAAGTTTCATGGTGGTGGGATGAATGGTGTAGTTAAGTATAAAGGACATACATCCGTTTATGAAAAAAAACGTAATACATAAATATATATAGAGGCATAGAACAATTGAGTTAAAATTTCAAAAGCCTCGTGTTTTGTTTAACTCAATTAAAATTTATTCAATGTTTAAACAACTCTTAACTGTCCAAAAAAAAAATATACAAATCTTTGTTAAAATATTCATTTTCATTTAATAATTAAAAAAAAATATTATTTGAAAATTTACATTTATATATTACATTACACATAGCTGTTTAAATAATACTTTTTAGGTATTCATAAATGTATATTACAAAAACTACTAGGCTTTAAAATAAAGTCGGCTGAATGCAATACATGTTTAATTCAAATGAAACATAGTTTATCAATAGAATTCAAATGTGATAAATAACATTTTTTTTAATGTTGATGTTTTATTAATTTTTCAAGCAAATTATCTGCTAGACAAAAGTAAAATTAGTTGTGTTAATTGTGCTAACAGGAGAACGTTAATTACATGATAGATTCCTATGTTGAAGTTCTTGTACTTTATAGAGATCTGTAGCTTTTTACATGATTTTTATACGATTAAATTTATACAGGACCGTAGTAAAGGGAGGGCGAAAGTGCTCACTCCTCGGGCGCAACATTAGAAGGGATGCAAAAGTCAGTAAATTAGAAAAATATTTTAATAAAATCCTCATTTAACAACAAAAGTAAAACCAAGTAATGCATTGTTCTATTACAATAATGAGGACAAGCTATTTATAAAAAGTAATTTTATTGCTGAGAAAAAATAAAGGCGCATCGTCTGACCAAATCGGTCGAATCCACCGTCGGTTTATACCGTTATCAATATACGAGAAAAGAAAAAATTTAATAATAAAACAAAATTTGTTCTTGTTTACCAAAATATTAATTTGTCGACGACTAGCTGGCCCACTTGACCTCACAGCGACAAAGTAATGTCAAACTAAAAGGCGCATTTTCGAATTTCTCTCCGGGCGCAATGTTTGGCTGCTCCTGTACTGCGTTTAGATACGGCAAAATTGTTAATTTTTAAGTTAATTTTCATATCTATATTTAATTGTTAATTGCGTTGAGTTTTGAGTTATCAATCTACTAATGGAATCTTCATGTATTCCAAATTAAATTGAATGAGACGCCTTCATTTAAATCCTAAGTAGTTATCAAGGTTTAGATCATAATTACCTTTAGTTAACAGCTAATTGCCTAAAGGCAGACATTGTTCCGACCAACGGCTATTATGTCCCCGTAGAAGTTATTCATCAGTGAATTTATTTCATATTTTGGACTTGTTTAACATTGTATTCATTTAATTTAATTGATTCGTCAGTTCATTACTCTCAGATTAATTTTTCGACGGCAATAGCTGTTAATGTGCGACTATACTTCTGATGTGTTTTATCTGCGTTGACGAACACAAACATTATAGCCTAAAACGCTTTCAAATTAAGAAACTTTTGATAGGTTAAGATTAATCATGATGGTTCTTGGTATTAACTGACTGGAAAGTTCTGGATTTAGTACGTTTGATAGCCGTTGACGGGGTCAATATAATTACATTAGGGTTTCAAACTGTCCATAAACAATTTAGGATAAGCCCAACCATGATATTAACACACAAGTAATTTTGTTCACTATACCCTCCCTCAAGCAATTGTGTCTGAGATTTTGTTATCTTTATTATATGAACGATGCTTAGATACGAGTAAACAATAATAGAAACTATTTTGATTTTCTAGTTTACTCTTTTGCCCAAACATGAAACATTTACTAATCGCCGCCACAAAGATGATAGTTAAAGCAATGGTCCAATATGACTTGATTATATTGATGAAACTTGCATGGTATAAAAAGGAAAAACAACATCTAATATTATTTAAATATAATAAAATACTTGGATCATAAGTACAAATCTAAAATCTCATACGCAAATTAAATATTTGTTTAATGGTAAAAAGAGGATCGAAATACGATACTATATCTTATACTATATATATTTTTTCATTTTTAATTATATTTTTTTGAGCGAGTAAAAATAATTTTAGAAAATTTTTGTAAATACATTTTTTAAAGAAAATATTAGAATCTATAATTTACATTCTATAAATGTTTACGCTAAGAGTATTAGTTTTAGAAATAATGATCNCATTTTTACACTAAGTGTATTAGTTTTAGAAATAATGATCGAAAACTGAAATATTACTCTTTTGAGCGATATTTCAACCCCGATTCGGCACCTGAAGGGGGTAAGTTATCAAAACCAAATTTTACCCAAATGACTTTCATAGAATAACGACAAAAATTGGCGGATACGGAGATCGACCAATGAAAGTTTATAAAATAAGAACCACTCTAATGTTCATATATTAGATTAAAATTGATATTTGCTTTAAAAAATATCTAAAAATTATATTTTTCCAATTGTTTAATTGTCATCATGTGTTATTTTATAAAAAAATATTAAATAACATTGATGTTGGGTATAGTGTAATTATTATATCCATAATACAGTCTTTCGAATAAATAACAAAATATTTTTTAAATACAATAACATAAAAGTATTTTTTTAATTATGATTTTGAATGTTTGTCATTAAGTACTGGCACTATTTTTTACGAGCATTAAAATTTTTGTATAAAAATAGGTGTAATATTATCACACCTATTTATACATAAATATCAATATATTATTGATTATTATTCATTTTTTAGTATAATTTATTATGATAGAACTGTTATTCTTAGAGCAAAAATGAAATATGAGTTTTATTTACTGATATTACTTAAAAACGTTGATAACTCTTAACTTAATAGTTAAAGAAAAACGATAAAGAGTTATTTAACATTTTTGTATACTAATAATTATTATTAAATCGTTATTTTTCGATGTCATTAAACTACATAAATGATGTTATTACCAGTAATATACAAAAATTTCCAATTGAGTTATAAAGGGATTAATAATCGAATTACTAGTATTAAGTTTTAATGTTTAATGAAAATAAACAAACAGCTTACGACCAAGATTAAAGGTCGGAATTTAACATTTTGTGGTATTTACGGTCAAAACTTTAAGTATCAACATGTTAACTATTACTGACTTGAATTATGATCTTCTTAATACGTCGTATTTTTTTTTATTAAAACTAAAATATAATATCTTGTTAAAAAAATACATAAAATCGCGTATAAAGGTTTGTTTTTGTAAATTTATCTTTTATTGTTTGATGTTTCTTTTTTTACACAATTAAAAAGGTATACCCTTTTATTTACAAGATGTTTATTTTCGATTCGCTTGTTGTTTTTGTTCATTTTCGAATCGTCTGAGTTATTACGCTGTTACCAAATCCATGTCATTGTAATGAAAACATGAAACTTTAAGACGTTTACTCAGTTGTGCGGTAATTGTCCTTTAGAATGTAAGTATAAGCCTCTTTTTGCAGGTCGTTATCTCAAAGCGAATTATCGTTATGATTATTATTTATTAGTACTACTGTTTCGTTATAAACAATGTGGGGAACGCGAACATTAATGTGCTATTACGCCTGACAAACAACTTGTTTTAATAATAAACTAATGTTACTCCGAATCACGGTTGGTCGCCCTGAGAGATTGAAATAAAGTTGTGCGCCAGTTTATTTTGCAAGCATTTTGGTGGTTGTGTGCATGTAGTTGAGGGTTTTCATTAATTTGAAAATATTTTTCGTAATTTCAATATTACATATTGTCTATTCTCCTTGGAAATATTGAAAAAGTTATATCTTATTTTATGAACTTTCCAACATATACGTTAATAGCCGTTATATCAACTAAGAGTGACGCGATAAACAATATTTTTGTATTATTTTTAGTCTTCGTCGTAACATTTGCTATCGACATAATACATAATAACAACGTTTGTGTTGTTATTATTTAAAATAAAGTTCTGCTTTATCATTTCTAAAAATGCTGTAAAACTCAACTTTAAAAATACATATCAAAGGTGAAAATATACGGAATTATTTCAAAATTTGTAAAAATCATCAATACGGTACTATAAATATAGTAAGGAATATAGAAAAAAACATGTTTTTTTTTTAAATTAGTATTTTACGTGAAAAAAAAGTAATTTTAGAGTATGCAGCTAAAATATTGACGGCAGAGAAAAAATTATGGTATATTCGGAATTCATTAGATTGAAAAATTTAAATGAAAAAAAAACGATTTTCATAAACTTTCCATGATCCAAATTTCGTCGAACTATGCAATTATTTTTACTGGGGGTCTAATCCAATTCAGCTCCCCCCTCCTACCACAATTATGATTTATCACGGGCCCCTTAAAACCTAGAGCCGGCACTGCTAAGAAAATTATTAGAGTAATAATTGACCATCATACTTCTACAACTTGATAATCCCTATTCTAATTCAGATCCTATATGTCTTTGGTTAACATAAGTTATTGAATTATTTAATAAAAAATTATTGAAATTATGAAATTGTGACACTAAATTGGAATTAGTTATTAGGAGGTGGCACATGAGTGACAGAGAACTACTGACTTGATAGCTGTATATTGTTTTAAAATCTCCAGGATTAATATTAAATAACGGCAGTGTTAATTTTAATTATTGAGCTGAAAAGTCAATGGCGATAGATAATTGTTTTTATTTTACAGAAAATAATTTATTATACAATGTTAATTTATTCGTAGTAATTAAAATATAGTTTGTAAAACAAATGCTTACATTTATGGCTATGCAACTCGAGACAATAATATTATTCTATGATAATCATCGTTTATTATTTTTGTTTTCATAAGGACTTGGTGCTCATAATTATAAATTCAAAACTACACTTTGATTACTGATTAAATGATAGGTAATCAGATGCACGTTTTCTTAAGGGAACGTTTATGAGAAACAGCTGTTATTAAAAGTCTGGAAATACAAAATGCTACAGTGTATATTCCAGTCGGAAAATCAGTCAAAAGGCAGTATAATTTATGACAAAAGGAAATATTTTATTTGAGTTGTTACAAGAGTGTTGAAGTCTTATGTTTGTTTTGAAATTTATGCTTCAACTAGTCAACTACCATAAGGAAATATTCACAAATTAATTTTTGACTTTTGTGAAAATATTTATTATTAATACATTTCTAATAAAATGAGTATCTAACAAATAAATGATCAGTAATAACATACTTATTGTAAGGAGTTTTATTATTATTTTTCGTGTAACTTCCAGATAAACTATGTAACATGATTTATGTTTTCAAAGTAAAAAGAGTGTTCTCTTTTTTTCTAACACACCATTTTAAGATTTTTATTGGAAAAACATATGGTTTATTTTTAGTTTGGACGTGGAGCTAAAATGATATCAATTTTATTGTGATGTATTTTTATTTTGTTATTATTTTTTTGTGTGCTCAATTTCTACTAAGTCATTATCCGAGTTATTTTTATAAAAAAACCATTAACTTTAAAAACTGAACAAATTCCTCCCTATGTTTTCTTATTACCTTATGAAAATATAATAAATTAATTAAAATTGTTAAAAGTAGTAAACTTGTAATTTTCTTCGCAATTCCATTTAATTTATTATAAATTATTTTTTTTTGGAACCGGATTAATTAAAATTTCTCTTGGTAGAACATAAAACAGACTTTTACTGTGTTCAAAAACACGAAAAATGTTTGATAGAAACGCTAATCTTGTTTTAAAAACTTGTACTGATAAGATTGATGAATAAATTGATCGTGCAGAGTTTCGGTAGATAGTAACAGAAATTTATGTGATTGTCATAATTCGAATTATTTTATAATTATGTTGAACAATTTCAATGGCCATTTGTAAATCGCTTGTCGCTTTCCCGAGACACCCGTTCCTAAGATCGAAAACATTTGTACTTATGAGCTCCTGGTACTAGATTTTAATATTTGTAATGAAATATCGTTATATGGAATATCAATTGCATAATTTTGTTGCTCTATATCTCATGAATTCCTGGTATGAAGTTTTATACATTTTTAATAAAGAGGTATTGTATGGTGTTCACACAGCAGTTCGCCGTCACGATCATCGGTCATGTCATTTGAAGTATTTTTATTTTGCCGTGTTTCGTGTACTAGGAGATGTCGTGGTTATGTCAGTTGTGGTCAACGCGGTACACACTATCGAGGCGGTTTAGTTGGGCGTCGCGGCGGCTCTTACTTAGTTACCTAGCTGCCATCATAGTTTATTGGACACCAGACTATAGAAATAACGCGATAACAATACAAACTTTTTGCACCACAAGCTTGGACACCGTACTTGTATGACGGTGTAATTAGGAGATTTTGTCGAAAAGTATTTCATACAAGAGTGTGTCCAGGTGGGTAAGACAGGAATTGACGGAAATGATTCCGCGATTAACATACACTTTAGAGAAAGTAGTAATAATTTAATAATCTTTTAATAATTTATCTTTTTTCAGCCCCTTTCTCTCATAAAAAATCCTAAGCACATCACTGCAAAAATAGCAGTCTCTACTTAAATACACACTAGTAACACAATTATGAGAGTGTGTATACATTTTTCTTGTATTGTTACATTATTTGTTTTTTAAATGATAATGTACACAATTTGTCATGTTTGAGGTTATACTGTTTTTTAGTGTTGGCAATTTGAATTATTAAAAACGGGTCAAGGTTTTCTTCATAAAAAACGCTAGGTTTAGACCAACTGGTTATTTTTATTGAAGAAATAATTTTATACGAAACCGTGACAGTCCAGTTTTTATAATTTGAGAGATTGTTTTGTGTGAGCCTAAAATAATTGTGATCTTAATTAGTCACCAGGAATAAATTATTTTCTACAAATCAAATATTTAATAAATTCTAAACTTTCTGAATAAATTATTATTTATTATCTAGTTTTTATTTATCCCCTTTTATTTATTTTATCTCCTCTTTTACATACGTAACGACTTCTCGTCCACGAAGAAATATTATCTGAGATTAATTTCCTAACCCTTCTACTAGTATTCTTTGGTGCGTTGTACTAACTAGCAGGCTTTCGTCAAGTTTTAACGTTTTTAATATTTTTATACGTTTAATATAGACATTAATAATTTAAATAATTATAAAAGTTTAATTCCGAGAATTTTCCGTTTTTCGAAAACTTTTCAACAAAACTGTAATAATTAATGAAATCATCCACAGAGATACATTTAATTTTGCCTTCAAAGTACTGTGTCGGATTTCGTGCTTTTCCAAATATAATAGATAAATTCTATTAAAGCAAAATGTTTATTTTTGAGCGATTATTTAATTATTAACTCAACAATTAGGACTTAGGGCAAATGACGGGCGTCACGAAAAAAGACAAAACAAACAAAAATGTAACCGACACTATATCTTAACTCGTAGTTTCCCCTAAAGTAAAAAACAAAAAGGATATAAACGATTTTGCACAATTATCACATTCGGTGGACGGTAGTATGTGTGAACGATCACACAGTTTAACGTCCCTGTATTTGTCGACCTAACATGCTACAGAGGGTGTTAGCTCCCCCTTTGACATGTCAGGGAGTCAAAAATGGTTATCGGCTACGATGGTCGGCTTACAGCTCAGACACCGGCAATGAGAAAAACCCAAGAAAATTTTCGCTGACACCCTGGGGATCGAACCCGGGACCCCGTGCGCCGTAACATACTTTTCTACCCACTAGACCAAGCCGACTCTCGATAGACGGGGTAGTAAGTATATAATATAAATTTTATATGGGGTGTTCAGTAAGTAAGGAAACGGGTTTCTATAGTTCTCATTGTTTGTAACAATGGACCTATTTACTAACTTACTGACACTCTATGACGAGTGTTCGTCGGCTGTGCCGTTTTGGACCTTGTACCGCACTCGGTGTTAGTCAGTGAAATTATCATATACACGTAGTCGACCGACAGAGGTGGCGCGGGACCGTGTCGGACTTAAGTGGAAAATTTTAGATATTGAGTACGGTGTACAAAATTCTGTTTTACTACTTCTTCAGTCCGTGTTTTAAAGCTTAATTTTTTCCCGAATTCAATTGTAACGGTTCTTTGTTCTGAAGTAATAATTTTCGTTGGATAAAATTCTATTGTGCAAACAAACAAATTTGTTAATGAACTTTGTACATTTTTATAAGGGTTTGAATCTTTTAGAAAAGAATAAAATCGAATCCACTTTGATATCTTTGTAAGAACAAAATTAAATAACTATCGTACACCCAGTTTTTAACAGCATTGCGATTTTTTATTGATTAACCATGTACCATGGTTTTTTACTTGGTTGTTAGGCCGACAGTAGATACATTTCCGGTGAGAAAGGATCGTATAGTTCTAGTTACGAGTTCCTGTCGGTTGTTTTATTTTTCATAAATCATCGTGATCACTAAAAACAACAAGTAAGTTTATAGAAAAATAACTGTAATTATTATTTATTGGATTCAAAATGAAGTTAATATGCCATAATAAGTCACATTTGTATTACACTTTATAGCTTTTGCAATTTCAATAATAGATAATCATAATTAAAGTTCTTTTTTTGAAAGCTTAAACTTTCATCTGAAGTCTTGATCCTGTTATTATTTATTTATATTTTTAAAAAGTTCAGAGTAATCAGTGTCATAATATCTTGACACCTCTTACTGGTGTTCGGGGTAAAAAAATATATTTTATTAGCAGTTTTTATTTCAACGTGACGATGTTAGAATTCTTACTTACTTCTTACTTCAGCAATTCTCGATCCGAGGAGGATTGTACAATGAGAAAAGTGTGCGAGCGCCACGTACACAGTGTGTGTGAAAGAACGTGTACTTCTGTGCGGAAGTCGAGCTAGGCGCACTAATAGAAACTGTCTGTTTTTGGTTCGTGTGCGGTACAATGGAAAATTAGCAGCGTCTGAAAGTTGCGGATATGTTTTGGGTGACAGAGTGTGTGTAGGGAAAGCAGATAAAATCATTGGCTTTTCGACGGTACGGCGAGGGATCCGATCCGGACACGCCGAAAACAGCCGGACGAACACAGATTTTTTTCTCTCCTCTTTACTGCCACTTTCTTTTTCACTTTTTCTTTCGCACTGTCCTTGGCACGTCGTCTTTACGACAACGTGATTAGAAAACAACAACGTAATTTTAGGGACCTTAATAAAATCCGTTCGCCGCTCCGAACGCAGTACAAAGTTTTTCTCTCTGTTTCGCCCCACTTCGTGTCTCCTGTGGCTAAGCCATTTCGCGGCCCCGATGTTTTACGACCCTCCCCACCCGTCCCTGGCAATAAAGCCGACAGACCCTGTCTCGTCCGTACGCCTTATGGTGATTATAAATTATTGTAGAAACCAACAGCTTTTTATTAATAAAAATATAATTTTAATGTGATGATCATCTAGTTATGGTGTGATTTTGGCTTTTTCGAGACTGAAATCTAAAGCATTCTTTCGCGCACTTTCTAACGTGGTCGTGTTCATTTGAAAGTACAGTTTTAATGAAGAAATATAATACACGTTGTTAAATTCAATTAGTATTACTATTAAAAGCTCAAACGCGGCAGTGCTTAAGTACTGAGCATCTCCTCGTAGATTAAGAAAAATTACATTCATTTTTATATAAAAATGTGTTTGCAGGGAGGAGGAAGCGATATTTAAATCTTCCATAAAAGTTTTATACTCTGCGACTATGATTACAATTATGTCGAGTTATAAATTGCTTGTTGAGTTAATCAGTATTTATTTGTATTTGTATTTTAAACGTATTAATTTCCAGAAACAGCAAAATACACATTTAAACTTGTTAAGTCATAGTTTTATTAGGTATTTAAAAAGCCAGCGTTGCGCATAATCGACGTTTCAAACTTATTTTTATTTACAATGTAATTTTTTATGTACTTTTCTACAATAAAATATAAACGTAGTTTTAAATCAGTTGCCACTTTCAGCTGCCACGGTTTTGTAAAATGGCGTTTATGGTGCGATTCTTTATGTTACAGCGTAACATTGCACTTAATTTAGATTTATGTCTATCAGAGAGAATTTCATTGGAACGAAACTCGTGATAAAACTGATCCGACATACCAATTACTTTTTTAATATTCTTTATGGCTATTAAAATGAATACAGTTTTAGTTTTGAATAATTTAAAGAAATATAAACGAAAAAAAGCTTAAGTGATTGCAATATGCTTATAAAGTTACCCGCGGACCTGATTTATAAATGCATTGAATTTAAGCATAATTATTTTATGAGGCGAACAAGAAGTAGGCGAGTGTATTGCATGTTTCATAAACCTTGTCTGTTAAGTTGAAAGGATCCGTTGGTATAAGTGAAACATGTTTACTAAAGAATACATCTAGTGAATTACTTAACGAATATTTTCTTTTTTTTTTGAAAATGTCGGGTACTGTTCTATTACAAAAATACTTTAAAAGTAAATTTTTAGTATTTCTTATGTAAATCACCTTTTTATAATTTCAATGTTTTTAATTACTGCATAAGGTATAAGTCTGTGTTATACACAGATACGATTTAAACTTAAACTACAATTGTAAACATTTTGTCTTTTGATTGGTTAAGACAGTTGCTAAAAATAAATCGGAACGAGATGTATATTGCTATTGTTCATTTTACCGTTCTTTATTTTTTTAATAAATAGTTTTTATTTAATTATGTTTAAAGTAAAATTATATAACAATGTAAAACATATTAATGTTAAAATCTATTGTACTAATAATTGGATGGTTGAGGTTACAGCTATCATAGTAATCACAAAAGTTGATTTGTTTTACAATTATAGTTAACATTGATCGTTTCTAATGTAAAATGATAAACAACCAAAACACTCTTCATACGCCAAATGATGACCGCACCTTGTCTTCTAAGAAAAAACTTAGGAAATTAGGGATCGCATGGTGTAATCTCATCTTATCGTACTTGAACAATGCATAAAAAAATTATATGACGGAGCGTGTAAACTTTTTAGAGTGTCTAGGAAGATTAAACTTTTAACGGGCAGCTATTTGCCGATGAAAAAAAAAGTAGTTCAGGTTAGCTTCTAGGTACAATATTTTCTAAAAGTTTTAAAATTTGTGGTTTATTTCTTTGGATTAAGTAAGTGACTCAGTGAAATTTAATTTTTGCACGACACTCGTACATGTGATTCCTAAAAGTTGACATTAATTCATCTATTTAGAGAGTAAAAACAAAATTAAAAGTTATGAACTGTATAATAAAGGTTATCAAAGGTGCCCGAGTGAACTGAAAAAGTTAAAATCTCGGTGGACCTTTTGGTACAACATGGCGCTGATTATAAGGTTCGAAATAACAAATTAGATAATGCTTTTGATCTTAGTTAAAATATTTTTCTTTTAGTTTTTTTATTGATAGAAAGTAAATATCATCAATCTCATGCTTATGTTATTTATATCATATGCTTAACTAATATGAAACAGTATTAACAATTTAGTTAAAATGAAAGTATAATTCAAAATGTTCAAAAAGGTTAGTTTCATAAATTCTAATAAAACATTTATACAAAAATAAACTTTAAAATGTATTTGTCGATTGCAGCGTTTTTTAACAAGACAACGAATTGAATAGAATTTACGAGTATACTTATATTCACTTGATATTGGTCTGATATTTTGATATGTTGTCTTCGTGTTGTCTGTTTGAATTCTACAATTCTAGAAGAATATTGAAATATTTAAAAATGTCATGTTACTGAAGGCATTTGATGAATAGGTGATATATTCAATGCATGTTTGATATTAAAATGCAACCATATAACTGTGTTTTTTATTTATTTTTATCCTAATTTGAAGTACCATTCATCACCAATGAAGTATCACTTATTAGATAAAGAGTATTCGTCATTTATTTATCACAAATACAAAGTTCCTTAAAATGATTAATGTCTTCAAAAGGAAAAGACTTGAAACATTAGGATTCTAGTTTTTTGTCTAGTTTCAATCAAAACAATCAAAACGATTGTAACAAAGTACTTATGAAAAATAAAAAGAAGATTACAAATTACATGTCTAACATTTCATAACTAGCTTGGTTGGTAATACACTATGAGGTAAGTGTCAGGGATCGATTCTGTCGCACCGATCTGTGTAGCGTTTCTCGTCCTCTTTCACCTAAGCAACAGCTTTTGACATAAACGTTAAGTAAATAAATTCGGGTATCTTAATTTTGCAAAGTACAGGGGAGCTCAACCCTTTTATCTCCTCTGTCTTGGCTGAAAAATATAGTCGATTATTTTATATGAAATAATCGATTAAAATAAAACTAGTCATTTATGATCTAGTAATTTACTCAGTTCTAACACATTTTATTTTTATTTTTTACCTATTTTATAGAATTGAAAGTATAAATTAATTATTGCAATTAAGTATTATGGGAAAATCTCCAGAGAATTATAGGAAAATTTAATTATCTACTATATTTTTAAGTACTTGTAATTGAATTTACAAAACATAGAATAATGAGTTTTAATTTATAATCATATTTCTAAAAAAAATGATGGCATATTTTGTTGAAAATATTTAATGATATTAGGACTAACCGACATTTTGCTCATGATTTAGAAATCGAATTTATTTTAAAAGATTTTCATCTCCGTTTAGTAGTCACTTATGAAATAAAATCAAAACAATGTAAAAAAATAACAATAAATTCACCGAATGAAATTTTTGTCACAAACTTAATTTTAAAATNTTTGCTCATGATTTAGAAATCGAATTTATTTTAAAAGATTTTCATCTCCGTTTAGTAGTCAATTATGAAATAAAATCAAAACAATGTAAAAAAATAACAATAAATTCACCGAATGAAATTTTTGTCACAAACTTAATTTTAAAATCATAATTTTCTCTTCTAACGTAATATTTACTATTTGATTTACCCAATAAAAATTAATTAGTTTTAGTTTTAAAAGATTGAAAATTACTCACATGATTATTTATTTTTGAGCGTTTCAACGGCTATTAATAATAACAAATTAACCCATTTGGAAGCAAATAACTTGTCTTTTAACATTAAACATATCAAAATGGAAATCCATATTTTTACAATACTAAATATGTTTAATTTGTAATATTAACCAAGTCAATTTCTTAAAATTAAACTAGATTTATGATTGAACCAGTCATAATTTATATAAAAATAGCAAACGATTACCATAGCAACAAATTGATGAATTTTATGAAATGATCAGGACACATTTAAACCAGTATTGCGTTCACTAATAAGTGAGATGTTTTTTCTTCCAGAAGTTAAAAATTACATTTTAAAATAAATTTCTTTCGTTTGCGTCATCTACTTTTTATCATGATACGAGATGGATATTTTTGACAATACATACGGACCCTAAAGGTATGGCTCCTTGGCGAATAGTACAATATGATGTCTTAAACGTGTAAATAATAACAATAATGTATAGGAAAGGTCGTATACACGTACAAACGGTCACCGATACGTGGCACGGTCCATGATAAATTCATAAGCCTCTGGGAGTACTCTCTATACGTCGTTGTGGTTTTTAAAAATTAGGGATTAAAATAATAATGCGTTTGGGTCGGATCGCTTTTTACAGTTATCAATAATGAAAGCGGTTACTTTCTGGCACCGAGAATTAAGTGCGAAAACGTGGACAAATGATACGGTTTAAAAGTAGTCGGCAAAGGGGATGATAGTGGAAGATGAGCAAATATGGAGCTACTGTAATCAAGAAATATTGCCGGTCGACTTTTGCGATAAATCAACCGCCACCGTCACTCTCCGGTGGTACTTACAGTGTTTCCTATACCAACGATAGGTACATAATGCATTCCTACACGTTTTTGTTGCTTCTTCCTTTTACTGATCATAACGTTGCTGGTATATATAAAAAAAAAAAAAAGAATTCGCGTTGCACGAGGAAATAGTGTGAAACGAATGCCAACACCACTGTACGGAGTGTAAATGTATGCAACGACATGTTATGTGTTTAAAATTATTTATACAAGCGACGAGGAATTTTAAATTGTAAGTATATTTTGAAACGTGGGGTAACAATAGAATCAATTATGAGTAAAAAATTTATTGTTGTTACATTTGAAGTGTATTATATTGTTGTTAATAATAATACTATCAAAACAGGATAATCTGTGCAAAAGTAATTGATGAGATTTTTTTAATTGTACAAAAAATTTGACTCATAATTTAACAAATAACGATATTTAAAATGTTAATAATGTTGACACTAATAAGAATTGTAAAATAAATTTCAAAAATCGTTGAAATGAACATTTTTTTTTTCAAAATGAGGAGTAAACTAGGGCAGAGGTGTATTTCTTTACCGGGAAAGATATATTTATGTCCTATAAGAGTTCAGTTTGCCAAAATATAATTTATAGAAGGACCATTTAAAAAAAAAAAATTGTAAATAAAATATATTTTAATATACAAGGTGTATTGGAAGTGTAAACTTTCATATTCCAATATACAGAGTGTATTAGAAGTGTAATCCTTTATTGTTATAATATCCAAGGTAGAACACATGTAAAATTTATTTAATTTTCTTATACACAATAATATATTTTAAGTATAAACCTTACTATTAGTAAAATAATCTTCATATTTCGATATATAGGTGTATCACAAGTACAAACTGTAGCTATTTTAGTACATATAAGTACGAACCTGTATATTCTTTATCGATTGTGATGAATCTTTCATACATTTAAATACAACATTTTTATTAGCGTTATATGAAATGCAAAAATATTCCAGGTATACTTGAATCGCATAAAAAAATGACTATTTCATAAAAAGGTAATTTTGGAAATTCTTATTCCGATTTTATTACTCAATCGCAGTGACGACAAATGAATCGAAATAAATAAATTGAGTATTCATTGTTATACTTTCATATTTTATTTATTATTCATACGTTTTGTAAGAAAATTCAAGTTAATATAAATGTAAAAATTGGATATTAATTGAATTTAATAGTTGAAAATATTTATAATATGAATTTTGTTTTATTAATTAATAAAATACAATATATTAGAAGATTTATTTGAATCTAGACTAATCGATATTCAGTTATAATGTGAAATAAGAAAACATTTCAAATATCATAAAATAATAGTTTATAAATTATAATTGGCCAATACTCATTTTGGCGCCGGCAGTATTTTAATGGATGATATATTATAAATAATATTTTATAAGCTGACATAAAAAAGGTAATTCCTAACAGTGGTGTAAGTATACAAATTTGACTGAATGCGATAAACATAAAAGAAGGGTCTTTTCAATTTGGTTGTAATGTAAAAAAATTCAGTAGTCTGTAATGTTAGAGATGTCTTTTAGATTTAAAGGTCTTATACCAGTCGCATTGTTTGCATTGCACTATTTACGTCACTGGCTCCTAACGTTTACATTATGCTTACATTGAGTTAACCCATTTTCTATATGCGTAGCAGTCCAGGTTTTGGACAGGACACATTTGACATATAACAGAGTTTAACTAAAAAAAAATTCTATAAATTATTAGTAAGAACGAGAACAATAATCTTCGTTACTCGACAGGAAATGCCCCCAGAAAGTGATTACCGACTCGAAATCGTTTAGGTAATTAAGAGTACTAATAAAATTTTACTTCAAAGCTGAGATTTGAGATGTGGGCGTCCTTTGCGTGCTCTAAATTAAAATAAACAATCTAAATCCAAATGTTACGTAAATAATATTATGTAAATTGGAATATAATAGACGCAAACTAACTGCATTGGATATTTTCGCAAGTAAATCACGCTGTCAGAAACCAAAAACAATGAACTATAATATTCAGCAAGAAAGGCTAATTGAATTGAACACTGATTAAACACATACACGGCGGAGTCTTTCCGGGAAAAATCTGCTGTAGATTAAAATTTAATTAACTCTAGTCGAATCACCTACTCCAACCGTAAACTGACATTGTTAACCCACGTGCGCAACAGTAAATGTTTAACAACGCGAGAAACTTCTTAAACCCGAATTATCTTTTTTTTTCAATTATCATTAGCAATGAGATGTGCTTAGCGGTACTCCGAGAGAGACACGGAACGCTCCGGTGCCGTTTCCGTAACAACTCGACCGAGTCAATGATATTTTGCTTTTACGGGAAATCCATTTATCCCTTCGGCAGAATGCTTAATTTTTTTGCAAACTTAGAGCCTCGTTAAACGTTGCGACCCGTATAGAGGCTAACGCGGTATAACAATCGCAACCAACTGTCGTTCACTATCGGCGAATACCTATGGCAGCAATCCTGTGCAACTACCGCTCCGAGTGTAAACAGTAACAAAACATACAATCCGTTTGTGTATAATTAAAGCACCATCGCAGTTCCGGAAAGGGTTGAGCCCGTCCCAAGAATTTCGCATTTAATTACCGGACTAGTTCTACCGCCGGAACTGCATATCACATCTTCTTAATTCAGTATAGTGTACAATCAACCAAATTAACGTGGTATGGAGTCGGTAGTGTATACATTTTCAACGGCAACCGCCACCACCTCAACGTCTTGCGCAATCTTAGTGTTCTAAAACCAAAGTTTTTAATCAAAGCCCCTCAATTATTTTCTCGTCTGTACCCAATTAGCTGTGCTTTGAAACTGAGGCGGAAAAAATGTTTACAAAATAGCCAATGAAAACTTTTGTCCGACTTTATTCTGTTGATAGTTTTTGTTTTGTTTAAGAGTTATACATTGGGGCAATTTCAGGCTCGCAGCTTTGTACCGTCACACAATACTCGGGAGCAGCTAGTAAGTTTAGGTTGATTTTAAATATATATATATAATGTCTAATAAGTACTAAACCAAGTGTTTCTAGTAATTATCGTTTTAAATTAATAACGAAAATACAGTAGGTTACATCGTTAATTTTTCGCGGGTTCATTTGGCTTAAGCTATCGAGTATAAAGTTTGTTTCAGTCTAAAGATAATACGACCAAGAGAAAATTACAAGAACTGCTAATTTCAAACAGGTACGACTTTCCACTCGATCGAATTCACGAACAAGTTCATAACAATGACCATTCGTGTTTGTTAGTTCCAATAGGCTCCGTTAATTGCTGTTGTTTTAGCTGCGGTATAAAACTGCCAATGTATTTTCATTTTGTTTGAATTCTATGAAACTTATAATTTAGGTCTTGATTGAATTGGGACAAATAATCTGACAACAGAGTTGTACAAAAGTTATTTCCTATGAAATTATCAACTACGCCAAGAACTTAAACCGTTCTAAATTATACAGTTTCAAAAAATGTCTAAATAGTTTCAGATACACACGTGCGTGAAAAATAGTTATTACTTGCAATAATCAATAGAATAGAAATTATTTTTTGATTCGCCCCACGATAACTGAACGAAAAAAAACATTACCGAATAACAAATGTTGAACATTTATATCATATATGTGATTGTTGTTGGTAGTATTCCTGATGAAATTATCACTGGAATTTATTTTGTGTATTTATTGCACTACAATAGAGAGAGAGAGAGAGAGACAATATTGTCGGTCACCTAAAAGACTAAAACCCTCGGGGGCTATAACTACCCGTTTTTGCTTTTCATTACTTGCAAATGAAAATTTATGTGGCGACTGTTGGAATATATGTGAGGACTGGGAACGATAAACTCAAATGTAATAGGGAGAGAAAACGTTTTCTTTGGATTTAAGAACTAAGTTTAGGTTTCAAACAGATATTCCTAATTCGATAACTATATTAGAGCTAAATTTAATTAACCCAGAAATTTATATAAAATTAAAATTGTTTGTATCTATAATTGTCTTTATGATAAAAAATTCTCTTAATCATTATTATTTTTGCATCAAAAGGATTACAACGGTGAGTTATTTCTTTTTTGTAAAAGAAGAATTCTACTACTTTATGCAAAAGAAAATAATAGAAAACCTCAATTAAAAAAAAAAATAGCATTCTATTCTAGAAATTAAAAATTCAGTAGAAAATTAATATAATAAGTTCTTTGATACCTAAAAACTAAAGCTATTAGTTTATCTTACTTATAAAACTAAATATTTTACTTGTTTTGTTTTCGCACTACATTGCTGTGTTAAGGAGAGTACTCTCGTTAAAATTCAGTAGAAAAAGTTAACAAACTCACAAAAACAATCTAAAGTATTATATTATTATCTTTCAAAATTAAATCGGACGTTTTTTTTTTAAATTGTAAGCATAAAATGTTAATATTTAAGTTTATTCTGTTGAGTGTAAAATATTTAGAACTATTTTTGGCCTTAGGACTTAGTACGTGCTCATTTTCAATATTAAAGTGTAAGGAAAATGGAGCTCAGATAAAACATTTTTCTCGTCTTATTTTATTATGTATGTGTATTGTGTTACTTTAATATGGACATCATATTACATAATATTGGTGTTGCGTAAAAAATTGTTTCATAACAAACGAGTACATTATCTACACGTTAAGTCTTTATAACGTTTATGGAAAATTTAAAGAAGGTATAACATACAACAAATAATGTAGTTTTAAATAAGTTTTCAAACTAACTTTGAACGTTCCAAGCAAAACAATGAATTATGCAACGTGTTTATTTTTTGCGAGTGTTAAAGTGAACATTTTCTAAGTTCTTACTGCGTACCTACTTATTATATTATCTAATGACCATATAATGGTTTTAGGAAACTTTTAAGTTTATGATGGCTTTTTTGCTTACGTTAGAGTCCATTACATATTTGAATACACAGATAAACCAAGAGAAGAAAGTGAACTTATAAAAGAAATGTTATCTCCTCAAGCGACAAAAATGTAATCAGACCAAACTTTATACTTGGTATTGTTTCTAAACACAAATGTTACAACGTGAAAAAATGTGGTACTCTAACTAATCTGAAAAATTAGTTTTAATCTAATCTTCGGTAAACCTCATAATTGCTTATAATTCTAACACGCTGACAAACAAAGTGTATTTGCTTTAAGTTTCGAGGCAAACTTAAAATATTTGAGAAACTAAAACTTTTTAACCCCGTTAAAATTTTTGAATTTTGTCCGCGTATTTAAAAATACGGGGACAATACCTAATCATTATATTATTAATTATAATCCTAACAGAGTCAAATGATTTTTAAAAACAGCTTATTGACAAATATATTAACACGATCTGATGAAGCGTTTTGAGATTTTATCTTGTAACAAATCGTCCATCCCGGGGGACTAGTGAATTTAAATGAAAATAATATAACTAGAGATTAGTGAAAATATTACCGTCACTGTTAATTACAGCAAATTCTAAGTATACTTTAAATGTTACTCGAATAAAGTGATAATTAGGTAACAACTTTCATAATTTAATGTACATATAATTATGAGAATATATTGTGTCGTCCATGAACACTTGATTAACGAGAAATAATTATTAGACTTCTTAACATAAGAAATTACTTAAGGTAAACTTTGAGAAGGTACCCGATGACAAAATTTTGAATAAG
This sequence comes from Daktulosphaira vitifoliae, assembly GCF_025091365.1. NCBI lineage: Eukaryota > Metazoa > Arthropoda > Insecta > Hemiptera > Phylloxeridae > Daktulosphaira > Daktulosphaira vitifoliae. Next base: position 31,794,519 of record NW_026099573.1, on the reverse strand, counting down.
TTTCTGCATGTTAATGTGCGTATTAATAAATCAAATTACGACCATACAGAGCTGCTTTCTGCATAAAGAGTCATTGTTAAATTACGTATTTTCGTTTTTGTGTACATAATTCTGTTTCTTCGATTCTATGTAAAAAATAATATTCTCTCTTGTTATTCCGATTAAGTAAATGTACTATGTTCACGTGTACATTAAAATTATTACTTAAAATATCAATTTAATATTTGTACTGAAAAAGATTTCATATTTTTATGGTTTTAATTTTAATTCAATCACTATTTTCAGCAATGTTAACCTAAATAAACTTGATTTTTCAGTAGATAATTTTTTAATGTAAAAGAAAATTAAAATGTGTTGAAATTAATAAATAAATCTGTTTCTTGATTGGTTGATTATTGAGTGATAGACATGCCAACAAAATGAAGATTTTTTGTTGACAAATCGGAAGATTGGTTTAACACCAGTCAACTACAGTTGGACGGGTGTATACTTAAGATAATTTCGAGAACAATAGTTTCCTGTTGCCTTCTGTATTAAGAATGACACGATCAAATATATACATGATGTATTTTATCAGTGTAAAAATTAGCTAATGACCACTCATCCGTTAGCTCACAGCGACAGTCCTGGTTTAATACTATAGCTTATCAGCAAACAATGTATTTAATTTTCCACACCATGTAAAGATATAAAATTATTTAAATGTATATTGATATACATGATTAAACAGTGGGGTCGCAGCACAGTATGGACGTGGCATAGTTGGGACAAGGATAGATGATATCTGACAGTGATTAAAATCACTATCATAAGAAACGCTTCGATGCAAATCTGTAGATAGTGTTTCCTTTTAAGATATTGATAGATTATTTCAAAAGCAACAATAACTCTCATTTCCTTAATTTTATCCCGATTAGTTATTTGATTTATAATTATAATATATGAATACATAATAACTATAGTAATTAAATTTAGTATGAAATTGATATTCAATAATTTAATATTGTCATTCTTACGAAGATTTTATTAAAATAATAAAGCAGTTGTATATTTCTTTGCTTTTAACGCATATAAAAATTTAAAGGACTTGATTCAATACTTTTCAATAAAAAATGTTTGTTACTTAAAACAAAGTTATAAGTTTTATACACTGGACTACAAGGAACATTCATCAGAAACAAAAATATACTTTTTTAAATCAACTTTTCGCGATGTTTTCAAATGTACAATTTGACTTTTTCTATCACTTCTAAGTTTTAATATTATTACTTATTATTAAAAAATAAGTATTTACATATATAAAAAAAAAGAAAAATTAAGAACAAAAAAAAATTGTTTTTGATTATTATTATGTTAAAAATAAGGAAAATGACATATGTAACCTATTTTTTTAATCCTTTAAAGTTGATTTTTGTGAATGTTTATAATAAAAAAAAATTAATTTATTACCATAACTTTTAGCTCAATTTGTAAGTTTGAAATTGATATCAATAAATAGAAAATTTTATGAGAATTAAAAAAAATGTATCGTTAAGATTAATATGCAGTCGGTAAATTGTATATTGTAATTACTATTTATAGTAAATGTATGAGAAAAGCTCAATATTTGTTTGCATTTTAATCGTAATAGATAACTTAAATAGAAATAATAGTAATCATTTCCTAGTAATTTTTGGTGTCTAAAAAGATTCTATAATTGAAATATTCAGAACTTAATTAATTTTTTTAATGATTTATTTTAACTAAAAGAACCAATCAAAACAAAATTGCTAAAAAGATTTACTCAATTGAGCGTATTATAAAATTTGATTACAATTATAAAAATCCATTGTTAATTCAGGAGAAACTAATTATCAATTTTTTTAGAAATTATTTTTATAGCAACATGTTACAAAAAAAATTGGAATATTATAGTCTAGTAGTAGCACACACAAATAGAGTAAAGAAATTATTAAATTTCAAAATAAAATTATTTAATTTTGTAGTTGAAACCTATGCTATCAACTTGATTCGTCAATAAATACTTTGAAAACATTAGAAATGAATGATTTTAATTTTCTATATGGAGAACATAAGATAAGTAACTGTTTAATTGACAAATTAGATTTTTTTTTCAATTTTTGAGGGTAATATCTTCAGCTAATTGTAATTATTTGACGTATCGTTGAAAAATATAGGTCAAGTTAGAGCAGAGAAAATAAATGAGAGTCACAAAAAATACCTTCTCAGCTTTACATCGAAGCTAAAACCTAAAATATAGTAAAATAATTTTAATATGAATAAGAAATTTCTCCTCGCGAGGGTCGACTACAGTGATGGGATCCTTGATTTTTATTGAAGTTATTGAATCTAAATGAGTTTGAAATTTATTCTAACTTAAAAAATATTAAGAAAAAAATGCAAAAAATTCTTTGACATAGGCGGTTTGGTACTTTGTACCCCAAGCGCGTAGGGCACAAGTGTTACCGACTCGGCAACCGTATGTAGTTTTTGTCGAGTGAAATAAATGGCAATTTAAGTTAGTTCAATTTTCAAAGTTAATTATCTCGACTTAAAATAAGCAACAAAATTTAAATAAGTTTAACTGTCTATGCTATATCAATTTGATTTATATAATATTTATGAAAATCAGTGTACTTGTCAGGTATTTTAAAATAAAATAAATAAATAATATAAATATATAATAATAAATAAAATAAAATAATAAAATACAAAACCCAGAATTTTAACACAAAAATATCATATTTTCGAATACGGTAGTCATTTTCACCATGAAGACAAGTCCAGAGGTCAATTTTTTTTTTCAAATTAAAGTATATTACATAACCTTTAATTTAAGGTATATATGAAAGTGTCAGTCTCATATAAAAACTAAAAAATTAAAAAAAAACTCATCATAGTAACATTAATACCTTCCTGCTTTGCATCGAAACTAAAATTGACTATAATTGAAGTATGCTTTTGTTAAAAGGAGTAATCGAAATTTAAAAAAAAAATGTCTAAAATAACAGAAAAGAAATACTAAAAGAATAGAGCACTAAGGCACTTGTGTGTAAATTGGTATACTAATTAGTTAAGATAGATAGAATCTATCTTTTAAGTTATAAAAGAATATGGATTTAAGATGTCTATATAATTTATTATTAAATAAGACGAAGAAAATGACTTAATTAATTCTTTCTCAGTAAATTAAAAAATTTAGCAAACAAAAAGTTTCTATATATCCTAAGTTTTTGATTGTGTATGTATTTTGAATTGTTTGGCCTAAAATTGAAATTTTCATTTGATATCATGGACTTTAATTTTTCATCAAAGTACTCAGTTTTATCCGAAAATCAGAGCAACACTTTATGTACTTTGCGCTTAAATTACACTTGGTCTAAAAGGGTAAGTATCAGTCACAAAGAGTCATTGATGGAATCTTTGATCTTGTCAAAGAAATTACGAATAGGCACTCTCGCAACTGAGATGGTTGGCGAGGAAAAAGAACTGAAGAAATATAATATTAAAACTCTTTCTTTTTCTTTTGTGATGAGGATGTACCTTTGTAACGAACAACTCAGTTTCACTTTAAAATATACTTAAATATCGGACCAAGTGCATACTTCGACACTAAAGTACAAAGAAAACATATTTTCACTTTGATTGGAGTTAGTAGAAGTGTCCAATAGTTTAATTTACAATTCTTACAAACAAAAAAGTTTAAAGTGCATGAATATAAGATAAGATTAATAATACGGAGTCAAATTTATTTTAATGAATTTCGTTTAACTGTGTTGGTAATTTTGAAAGTAGAGAATTAATTTTTTTAAAATTAGTTTTTCTGAAGTTCAAATGGAAAAATATATGTTTAAATAAATTATAATAAAATAATAATGATCTAATTAAGAAAATTTTCAGTCGATAACAACTTTTGTAGCTCTATTTAAAAAAAAAATTAGCATTTTTAAATTATGGCAGGAGGTGTAGTGCGTTCATAAAAGCCATATTTTTTTTTATATAAATAGACAGAGTCACACTTAACCTTCAGTTATTATATTTAAGTGTTGATTTTGAAAAACTGGTTCCAATTTCATGAAGATTAATCATTTTTTTATTTTAAGATGGTTAAACACATATGTTAAAAAACAAAAGTCAAAACAATTTCAGTAACGAAACAGATGATAGGACCAAATAATTTTTTGAAGATCATAAAACCTATGATAACTACTAATTTCTGAAAAGAAAATTTTATAATATATTTCATACTGTTAATGATATTGTGTTAAGAGTAGTTAAATAATTATTCTGTATACTTCCAAAATTATTTTCGTGATAGTAATATAATATATCTATAGATTTACACAAATAAAATTTTATTTGATATACTTTTCTTTTTGTTGGGTTGGATTGGGTCTCTTTTGGGGTGTTTTTTTGTGAAATAACATTTTGTTATTGGCATTGAATTGGGTTTTAAGTCCCAGAGCTCATCAGGTTTATCTAGTCGCCATGTCCGTTGTGTATAACTTTTTTAAAAATCCATTTACTTTAAACCCATATATGTGTCAAGTAATAAAAAAATCTTAGTAAAAATCTGAACTTTTGCAAAAAGGACACATAAATGTATTTTACGTTTTCAAAACTCAATTCAGGCTTAAAATAGTTTAAAATTAAATATTTACTTCTTGTATAAGACTATGTTGTTTTTAACTAGTGATGGGAAATATCGAATAGTTACTATTCGATAGTCATTCAAAATCTTATATTACCATGTTGTACCATTATGTTAACCATTGTAATGGACTAGTTTTTAAAACTATTTGATTCGAATGTTATTCAAACTATTCGATAGTTGATGCTAAAAACAAAGTATTGAGTTGTATAAAAAAAATTCAAATAATATTGGACAGTTTAAAATATTCGAAAATGTCCATCACTATTTTTAACACCTCATATTTTTTTCGACTTCGTATTTTTTCGTTAATATTCCCATTTTATTTTTATAAAGTTAAACTTGCTTTCAAATGTAATTGGAAATGAGGGGAGACTCCAAATTGGCTCTACTCGTGTGTTTAATTCCGTGCATGCATATTTAATTATACGCTTGCATAGTGCACTTGTGTGCGAATGGTGGCGTAGGTTCGAGTTAATTTTTCAGCAAACAAAATTATAAACGGCCTGCCAATTGATGTAATTGTATGGCAAGCGAATTGGAAAACAATTGCTAGGACAACAGTGCCAATTAATCGAAAATGATAAATTTTCTCTTCAGCTCGGTTATGGTCTTTTTTGAACTATAAATCTTCCACAAACCGGAATTGTCCGTGGCTTCAGTCGTATGGCCAGGCGGAGTGCCAAGTAAATATATACAGTAGAACTATACTGTGGAGCACAAAATTGGATTGGCCTGTTGCTCGTTGCCATCAGTTGTTAATGGTCTCGTGTATGTTTGCATAGAAAAGTGCGTTAGTAACATTATACCTTTATGAACATAAGCGAAAAGCTATCTTAAATTACACTTTCACATTACGCGATGGTGTTATAAGTTAAGGAAATCTCTAGAGACAAAGAAAATTTCAGGGGTTATTGAAACTTTTCCCACGTCCAATCGTTAGATCACAAATTTGATTATAGCTCGCATTGACTAAAACATACTTTTAAGGCATATAAATGAAGAATGATGTAATATTCTGACTGGAAACGATATAAAGTATAAATTAGACGCCAAAAACGAGAAAAAAATATTTGTCAGTTATACTACTTATGCACAAATTTATGATTGTATTATGAAAATGTATATTGAAAAAAATAATATTTAATATAATTTTATTGTGTTCATAAAATGCCTCGATATCATACCATCATGAATTTTTAACGTACTTACTTTTGGTCTTATTTGATAAAAATACAAAACAATAATTATTTTATGTTCAAACTTTTTTTTTAACTTTGATGAGAAGCTGAGAAGGTATTAATTTTACTATTATATGTTTTTTTCGTGTGTGTGTTTCGCCACTTTTTCTCAGCTCTTACTGGACAGATTTCTTTCAACAATACGTCAAAATATCACAAATCGTATCTAGTTGATTCCCTTAAAAATTGAAAATATTTCCTCGTTCCTTATAAATGTGAGAAATCCCCAAAAAAGTTACGATTTATAAAATCGGTAAATTTTGATAATTTTTAAACTTTTGTTTTCTTAAAACTACCATAACTCTTCCGAAAGTATTTCCCATTCATTTGATATAAATATTTATAAAAAACTAACCTTTTTTCCTGCCCTTAGGAGTGATTTAAAACAGTAACATTTTCACAAATGTCAATTTTTTCAACTTAACTTTAAAAATGGCTGCGATAGTTAAAAACATGCTATTTTTATGTTAAATTTCTCGATTTTGTATTTTATTTTAAAATACCTGCTAAGAGGAGTACACTGATTTTCATAAATATTATATTAATCTCATTGGCATCTTTTATATGCAAATGGCTGACAAAGTTGAAAAATTTATTTAATATTTAATAAATAAATTTAAATTTGATGAATATTTATATTTATTAATAAATTACACTTTTATATCATTAAAACTTATAATCAGGATATAGAAAAGGAAATAGGAGTTCATTTTGCTTTTTATAATCCACCAATTTCTTAAAATTAAACACTATCTATAGATTTGTATCGAAGCGTTTCTTATGATAGTGGTTTTAATCGCTGTCAGATATCGTCTAAATTTACCCACTCCACGCTGTTACCTTTTTTTTTTAATTCCTTAAATTTTTAATTATTTTTAATTTATAATTCATAATTGTCATAAATATTACATTTTGTAAAAAGTAATGATCTATAATTTATCTTATTAAAAAATATTTAACATCTATATTTTTCATATTGAGATATGTTCTGTAAACATGCTGTTCGAATATTTAAAATCACAATCAATAAATCATTAGTAATAGAAAAGGTCCGAAAATTTATATTACATTTTTGATTATTAGTATTAATATAATTTATTAAATTTAAAATTCATTACGTTATTTCAAATACACTCTATGTAAATAATATGCATAAAACTCGAATGAAAGGATGTGATCAAAAGTTACGGAATTATGTTAGATTTATAGTACGCTTTTATATATGAAATCTATTGTACTAGACCAAAATAAATCAATAGTGTAAAAGAATTCAAAAATAAATAAAATCTAATGCATTGGTAATAAATATATTATAACTAGATATAAATAACAGAGTAACAAAAAAAGTAGGTGCATAAGGTAAAAAGGTATAAACAAATGCGTTCTCTTACAAGAATTTGTTATGATTTTAATAGAATACCATGAGCAATCAATTTTCAATTTGATACTTTTTTTTTTTAACCAATTTGTTTATTTCTGTGGCTTATATCTGAAAACTGAAAGATAGAAAAATGGATTTTTGAGAGTTTTCATCATAATTTAATTTTTTCAATAGTATCTATGAGATACTATTAAAATAATTTTACATTTGTAAAATTCACTTAAAATTGACATATTAGCTTTTAGGAAATAATTGTCAAATTATATAAAAAAATTCAGCACAGGGGTATTGAAGCACAGTGGTGATGTGGCATAGTTGGATCAAATATAATGATATCTGACAGTGATTAAAAATAAAAATAAACGCTTCAATGCAAATCTTTAGATAATGTTTAATTTTAAAAAATTGATGGATTATTCCAAAAACTACATGATCTGCTAGTTTCTTATTAATATCTTGATTAAGATAAAATAAGTCGAATGAAAAAGGGATTACTAAAAAATATTATTTTTTTTAAAAATTGTATTGATTCATGCACTTTTTAATAAGTTATAGCATTATAAAGTTAAAAACGTAAAAAATAAAATCAAGAATTTTCACACAAAAATAGCATTTGGTAGTCATTTTCACCGTGAAGACAAAATAAAATCCGAAGTTTTTTTTTTCCATGATAAAGTATATTACATTAGCTTTAATTTAAAATATATATAAAAGTGTCAGACTTTCCGGAACATTTTTAAAAATCAAGTTGAAAAAGTAAATTTTTTTGAAAAAGTTGTCATTTTAATTCCCCCTATATGGGTAGGTAAAGGGTCAGATTTATAAAAAAAATATACCAAATTATAGGTAAAGACATCAAGCATCTATTTTTAAAAAAGTTATGGCAGTTTAAAAAAAAAAAAATTTTGAAATTTTCGAAAATTAGCAATTTTTAAATTTGTAACTTTTTTGGAGATTTCCCCTACTTACGGGGAACGAGGAAAATTTTTTCAATTTTTGAGGGTAATGTCTAAGACTAGATACGATTTGTGATCTTTTGACGTAACGTTGAAAGAAATCCGTTCGGTGAGAGCTGAAAAAAGTGGTAACAGACACAAAAAAAAAAAGAACACATCATAGTAAACCAATACTTTCTTAGCTTCGCATCGAGGCTAAAATTAAATATTTGATGTGGTGATATTTAAAAATCATTAGAAAATCTTATTATATAATAAAATATTGAAAAATTAGTCAATGCTGGAAAAATTACTTAACAACATACGATTTTCAATTTTTTTTTTTAATGAAAGAGTTTGACGACGTTATTCCAGGGAAATTATTCGCGAAAATGAGAATATTTATTTTAGCACATCGTGAGAATTTAAAAACTTTATTAAAAACACTCATTGCCGTCAGCGTTTTTCGATTTAAATTCTGAAATTTTTGCTAGACCTACCCATTTAAAAGATACCCTGATAAATTCATTGAAATTTGTCTATTTTTGACCAAGTTCTGATGTTAAAATTAAAATATTGTGATGGCCCTAGTCGAAAAATCTAAACTTTATACCCTATACATTTCATTATTTACTGTTTTTGAATTTTACTCATTTTAATAATAAATGTCTACTATACTTCTGTTAAACTGCTTTTGAAGTAATACTTTTCCTGCAAAACAATTATCGTTCTTCTACTGGAATCCTACCGTAGGTGCATGAGGTCCTCAGGGCATTGGGTCTTGGCGTAGCCCCAGCTAGTCGAAGCCTAATGATAACAAAATAAAACTTTATAAAATGTAGATTATATTTTTATTTTAATTATCAATAATTGTTCAACCTAAAAAACATGTATGAGGTTTTGGGCTTTAAAAATTAAATCTATATAAAAATCCAACAAAATCTTAACAAAAATGTTGTATTTAAAGAATTGAATTGAATTATTTGTTCTTTTTTTGTAAACTGCTGTTTTTAACACACTTTTGAAATGCAAATATATGAAGTAATTTAAGTTTTAGCATAGTTTTGGTTAACTTAAAAATACTTTAAAGTGGTAATAAAAACAGTATTGCGATAGATTAAAAACACGAGAATAAAAGCTTTTACATATATTTTTTTAAGTATAACGATAATATTAATAACTTTGATAAGAAATTTAAACCAAGAGGTTTTCGTCTTACTAATAACAAAATAAAAAAAAGTTTAACTTATTTTATTGAACAGAGTAATTATGCAAAACAATGATTCAAAATGTAATATTTTTATTTGGTCAAGGTGCAGTGTTTAAATTAATTATTGGGTTTGATTTTGGACAAAAATCATTCGCAGTAAATTGGATCGATTTTGACGTGTCAAATTTTTGTATTTTGTTCTGTTAGTTAGAAGAGCATATCATAGATTTTCAAATTAATTATTTAAATTATAAATTTTAAATCTAAATCAAATAGTGTTTTGGTATACGTTGCTCCTAATTTACAATTTTATATAATTTTATCAATATTATTATTATTATAAATGTATTTTTTATGAATTGGAAAAAATTAAATAAAGTCCAAAAATATCTATTATTTTTAATATAAATTTAAAGAAAATCAAAATACTTTGTGTAAATTGTTAAACCACTACTGTAACCCCCTCTTGATAGTTCTTCTATTGTTAACAGTATTTACTGACAAAACAAATGGTTTTTCATTAAAAAATAACTTACTATATTTAAATATTCTTGATTAAAATAGTTTTCCTCTATATATAAACAGCATATTTAGTTTTCGAAAAAATTGATTATTTTAATAAGATTACTTTTTGAAACTTTTTTTGCAGTTTTGCTTAACCGTTTTTTTAAGCATATTTCATAACTATCATAATCTAACTGTTACAGTATTTATGTGTCTACTAAAAAGTTTAAACTTTATCTTTTGAAGGTTTTATTTTTCTTTTAAAGAAAATTCTTGTAATTTTAAGCAATTTATGATCGTAAACATTATAGAGATTCGTATCGTTTGTAATAAGACACGGTTTCTTGTTGAATTACTACACATTAAATTATACTCCAAAGACTGAAATTGTGTAGTTATCAAGGACTACCAATCTTTTTATAGTAACCATTACATACTCAATAAGTACGCTTTAAATTAAATCGTATCCATTATATAAACTTAGGATAAATTAATTTTATTAATAAATAAAAAAGGAAAATGATTATAAAAATGCACATTTTTATTTATATATAGTTTTGAACAATATAACTTAAACAATAATTAGGTTGGTTTGGTTAAAATAAAAATGTTATTATAATTTAACTAATGTATCCGCTTACATTAATTGTAATTATGATAAATAATAGAATACAATACTTCGTTTATTGTGCCTTATTATAAGGAAAAATGATATTTTTTTGCTTTAACTGATAGTTTGTAGCAAACAAGATTTGGTTCTAAACACTTTGTAGAAATGAGGTGTGAAAACAGAAGGGTAGATTGAACATGTGATTGGCCTAGGGAGTGGTACGGGTTTGTACATAAATTACAACATTAGAGAAGTTGGTCTCTGTGAAAACGAGATACGTCGTTTTACATAGTCAAAAGGGGATAGGCTCAGAGGGTTAAGGGTGAAGAAGTGAGGTGTTGAAATTAATATGGAGCATCAAAATTTAGCGTCTTTAAAGTATAGTAAACTTTGTACAAGTAGCAGAGAGTAGCAACAGTGGCGGCGATGTTCATTAACGTTCGCACTGGGAATAATATAGTACCTCTTTACTCTATTGTAAATTTGCATTGTAAATCTCAAAATATTTTGTCATAGATGTGTAATTGACCACTCCCATCTTAAGTCTCGTGAGATGATTTAGGCCAATTAAATTTGGAAGTTTCTTTTTCAAACCTATTTAGTTTATAATTTATGAATAAATAAAATTATTTTTATTTATCTTCCTTAGTTCTTATTTTAGCATATTAAAAATGAGTTTACACAAAATTAAAAATAAACACAAGGTAAAATTATTTATTGTTGTGATAAAAAGCTTACAAAATTCAAATTGCTCCGGTAAATTGGTTAGGAGTCTACTCAATGTGATTTAAAACCAGAATTCGCAGTTTTAAATATTTTATTTTTAAACTATTGTTTTAATCTTGTTTAAAACATTAAAAAATAATAAATTTCTATTTCATTATAATTTAAATTATCTTTTTCTCAATTTTTTTTTAATTCTTACGACTCATTAAATTATATCTGAGATAATAAATCATGAAAAATCAGTTAGGGCTGATATATATAATGAATAGGACCTAGAAGTTAAATATTAAAAAAAAAGTAACAATTAAAAGTTACAAAAAAAAATCCTTACAATTTTTTGATTAAAATAATTTTTAAATACGAATAAATAAATTTTTTTAAATTACCTATTAAATAATAATAAGATCAAGCGTAAACATGATTTAAAAAAAAAAAATGGCAAAAATTCACAAAAAAAAAAATTAATTTTGAATTTCATTTGCAAACTTTATAAAATAAATATATGTATACTAAGTGCATTTTTCGTTCAATAATAAACAAAGCCAATTTTATAGATTTTTGAGCATTTATTATAACATAGATTAACTTAATATTTTAAACAGTTTGATTAACTTTTAGAAAGTAACAAATGTATTTAAGTTGTTCATCAAATATTTTCAATTAACATAAATTAAATTAATTAAAATAAAATATTATTTTAAATAAACGTATTTTAAAGATTATTAAACAACAGACAATTTATTCTTATTAAAATAAAATCAACATAAAAATGTCATTAAAAACTGTTATTCTGTTTAAAAAGAAAAAAAATTCGTTTTTGCGAATCCTGAAAATATTCTTAGTATTATTCCAACAGGGAGAACAAGATAACACGTACTTGTATATTCAATTAACAAATATATTTTGAACATTTTTCATAATAATTGTGTACAAAATACACCGATCATTTTTTGGTTATTACGCATATTATGATGCTTATAACTACTATAAAGGTAGAAATTAAGACAAAATAATTATGCCACATAAACGAACTGTTAAGCAAATATAGCCATAAAAAAGAAACATTAAATTTTCTAAATTATTATGTTATTAGATATTTATACATTATTATTTAATCAAATCATAAAATAAGAAAAGTATTATATCAAAAGGCTTATTTACTAATAGAATTAAATTACTTTATAACTATAAAGAATTTTTTAGCAATGTAATGCACTACTTTAACTTTGTTGCGAAGTTGAGAAGGATTATTTTTACTATTATTTATTTTTTCTGTTATTTCCTTGTCATGTATATCTACTAAACTACTTTGATTTATAGCACAATGAACTTAACAATTACAATTTTCCATAAATTAGTCATCAAATTAAAAAATAACAATATGCAAAAAGTCTTATTTTATGTATCATATAATATTTTTTACGTACTTTTTTTTCTCGAATGTTAACTGTTGTACTATTTTATTAAAAGTATACGAAGTACCATTTAATTAAAAATTAACTCTATTTTCCAAAGTATTTTATACTACACCAATAAGTCCATTGTAACGGAGTAGTGAATTTTTGTTCACGGCTTTTGACGCTTTTATTGGTAATCGTAATTTTTAACTGAAAAACATATAAGCAATTTTTGATTGGATTAAAAGTCATATAGTTTTAATTATTAAGAGAAAACACACTTTATTTATTCATTAAATTTGGTCAAAATACTTAATTATAAAAAATTAACGATTTTGTATTAAGGACGCTGAATTAACATCAAATTAACGAGCTGTATTTAAAATTTTGAAAAAATATATATATAATTTTGGCCATTAAGTTTTGTAGGAACTTCATATAGTGATAGCAAACGTTCTTTTGTCGCACAAAATTATAAAAATATTATAAAAATTATAAAGTTTAAAATTGAAATTATATTAAAAATATTTTTTAGTTTTAAATTAATATTTTTAATATAATTTGAATTGTTTAATAATATTATATTACCCACAAGTGATCAATTTTTAGTACATAATTAAAAAACTTTTTTTCATCTTAAACAATTTTTAAAAGGGCATATATTTAAAAAAAAAATTATATATAATAATCATAACACAATAAATAAAGATACAAACAGTTTTTGAATTAAAATAAATACTACAGTAATAAAATTACTTTTCTTAACATAAATAGTTATATTTTTAATGTCATCAAAAAAAATTTTTTTGTTGAGAAAATTAAAGGAAAGGATAAAGTTAAGATTTATTGATTATGGTTTGTAAATGTGAAGCTAATTGTCTGAAATTACAAACATCTTTATTTTTAGCTTCATAAGCTTCTTCTAAGAGTTGTCCGGTTGTAAGTAATTACTATTTAGCAAAGATTGTTCCATTAATCATAATTTTGTGAACTGAGGGTAGCATGTAATAACAAGGGTAAAGTTGATAATAAAATTCAACTATTAGTACAAAATTGTTATAAAGTATTATAATTTATATCAAATTCACTCGCTAATAAATTAGAAATAATTACAATGCGATTTATTTAATACTTATTTGTTTACCTAAGTTATTTTAGAAGCTAAATGAGGATCAATAAAAAATCTTTTGACTTTATTCCCATCATTATTGTTATCAAACCCTTGATTTAGAAAATCGAATATTAATTCAACCAGTTTTCAATATTCTTCTTGAATTTTTTTTTAGAGTTATTCGTAGAAAGACAATAGTAGGGCAAATATGTAACTAATTTAACCAAAATATTAATCTGTATACTTTATTACATTACAACTTTATTAAATGTTTGTATAACTTAATGAAAAAGTATGTTAACAAGAAAGAAAAAAACTGATATGTAATTTCAGTGTTCAATGTAATTTTATGTAATTTTCATGAGTTATTATACCTAACTTAGGTTCAATATTTAAGTATCGTTAAAAAATTTTAAGATATAATATATCTAATAGTACTTTATATTATATAATACTTAAAAATATAATAATGAGATCGAAAACATTAAATTTTGAAAGACAAAATGTCCTATTTTATCCAGCATTTTTTTTATTGGAAACACTGTTAGTCGTTTAAATTATTTGAAGATTGGTTGTTGATTGTCGCTCCAAAATTATAAAAAAAACCCAGCACAGTGGTTGAAATTACTATCATAAAACACGCTACAATGAAAATATTTAGATATTGTCTAATTTTTAGAAGAACTTATTTAGTTATTTCAAAAGCAACATACACTCCTATTTTCATATTTATATCCTAATTACAAATTCTATAATTTATAAATATAACACAATTTAGTATCAAATTGATATTTAATAATTGTAATTTTAACATAAAACGATAACAAGTTTTAAAGTTGTTGTATACAGAGTGATTTTTTTATATTGGCTATTCCAAATGTCTTAATATAATAATAATATTGAGAAAATTATTTTTGGTATTTTTTAATTTTATATATTAGTGTTTATTTTTTTAAATGAACACATTTACAAAGAATCAAGTATACAACATACTTGATTTATTTAAAATAAGCCATATGATTAAATATTTAAGACATATTTTAAATATTAAAAATTACTTTTTAAATATTAAAGACATTCGATTATTTTTGCTAAACAACAATCAGAGGAAATGTGATATTTGCTGTACATTAATTAAAAGTGTTTTGTTTTAACTAGGAAACATGATAAAAAAGGGATAAGGCCTCTAGCTCCATTTAACTTTGAATTTGCTGACATGATTTAATTTTATTATTTATTTTACTCATTTTATGAGATTGATAAAAAAATTGTAACATTGTTTAATTTATATAAAAATCTCCTTCTTCTTCTTTTCCCTCGCCTTAATCCCAACTATTTGGGGTCGGCCACCCTTATCCTAAACTTCTTTGGTTTTCCTCTACCTCTTTTTCCTTCAACATCCATTTTTATAACTGTTCATAAAAATTCCGATTATTCTTTCCTCATAACATGACCAAACCGTCTAAGTCTATTTTCTATCATCTTATCCACGATTGACGCTATACCTATACATCCTCTTATTTGTTAGTTCCTTATACTATCTTCTCCAGTCACTCCACTCACTCATATAAGCATTCTTATATCGGTTACACTCATTCTCTACTCTACTTTCTACTGATCTCGTCATTTCACATACCTCGTGTTCTCATTTGTTAAACTCGTACTCTATATACTTTGTCTTATATTTCTACTTATTCTTAAACCTTTTTCTTCAAGAGCTGATATCCACACCTCTAGTCTTTGATTAATTTTTTCTCTATTTTCTCTTATTAACATTATATCGTCAGCAAACAACATGCACCACGGCACCTGTTCTTGTATTTCTCTGGTAATTTCATCCATCATTATAGAAAATAAGTAAGGGCTTAAAGCAGAACCTTGGTGCACTCCTATTCTTACCTGAACACCTTCTGTTACTCCTCCCACACTTTTTACCCTGGTACAAGTGCCATCATACATATCCTCTATTATATTAATGTACCTTTTCGGGACTCCTTTTCTCATTAATGCCTATCTATCATACGCTTTCTCCAAATCTATAAATACCATACACAGCTTTTTCTTCTTTTCCCTAAATTTTTCTATTAGTTGCCTCACACAAAATACTGGCTCCATTGTTGACTTACTAGGCATAAATCCAAACTGGTTTTTAGATACCAATGTCTTATTTCTTATTCTCTTATCTATTACCTTTTCTCAAATTTTCATACTATAACTTATAAGCTTTATGTCTCTATAGTTTCCACACTCTTGTATGTCACATTTACCTTTAAATATTGGCATTACAGTACTATTCCTCTATTCATTTGGAATTTTCTCTTCTAATAATATTTTATTTAAAAGTTTCTTCAACTACCTTATGCCAACACCGCCATACTATTTTCCATATTGCTACTGGCACTTCATCTGGTTCAATTTTTAGACATAGCGCCATTCATTTCTTTTGCGCTGGACTTAGACTTGCCTTTGTATAATAATCTGTGTATATGTAGAGCTCCATGCGGTGGTCTACATACCCTTTCTGGAAATTTTACTTGATTCTGTAGATTGACTTGATTGTTACCTAGAATAACTCATTTTTTTTAGTTAGATAGTTTTTGTAAGTGAATGTATTTTGAGTTGGACATCTTATGAAAAAAATACTTATCATAAAGTCAACAACTTCGGATAGTGTTATTATTTGAGTTGATGTATAGAGGTGGTTGCTCCCACGTAACGCCAACTTTGTACTGCTTTCAGTTTTTTTTCCAACCGTCGTTGCTGATGAATGGGCGCCATACTCCCTACAATTACAAAACAATATAATTTAACAATCAAACATCTAAAAACATACCAACATGCATAATTAACTAGCTTAATTAATAGATAATAATCTAATTAAGAAAATTAAAATTACTGGTCAACAACTAACTTTGAATCAGTATTTGGTAAGTTATTGATATTTGTATATCTATGTGAGAAAAAGAGTACGGTTAGTGTTAAAAATAACACCCACATCTCACTTCCAGCCATCTTTACAAAACATTTATAACTTTTGTAATACTGGTACAAAAGTTGTAATCGAACAGTTATTTTCCAAATTAGATAATATTCTAATATTTAATTTGGTTTTATGTATACTTTACCAAATTATTAAGAATTGTTTAATTCTTACATTTTTTAAGAGTTACAGTTTAGCATATTATCATTGTAATAACAAACAATTATAGTCAAGTAATTATTAAATAATATTATATGAGTTTCAGATCTTATTTTTTGGGATATGAAGAATACTATTATTTTTTTTTATTTTCTGTAAAAAAATAATCTGTTGCTGTTTTTGAACGTGTATGTAATTAAATGTACATAAATTGCAAATAAAAAATATTTGTGTTGAAATATACTTAATAAATGTATCATAAAAAGTATGACGTGATTTAAATTCACTATCAGTTGTGCATGAACTTTTTTCTTTTGTGATTTATATGAAAAGTTACTAATGAGGTTAACTTGTAAAAGGTAAATGAAAATTTACTTTGGCTGTGGTGACTGGGCATGAAGTAAACCCGGTTGTAACGGAAATTTAGACAGAAATAGTTAAATAATTGCTGTCGTCAGATTTGTTTTAAACACACATTAATCTTTCTTGTTTTATATTAATACAAAAGGATTTTCCTCTTTAAGAGCTTAAAAAAATACACGTTAATATCGTTTGTGATATAATTTTACTGTGTATTTTACGATCTATTGATAGTTACTTTATTTGTAAATAATTAAGGTTTAAAATACTTAAAAATAAAGTTAATGATAAAAATAAATAAATATAATATATATAATTGTATGACAATTAATAAAAAATACAATTGAGATTTACATATATTTTTTACTATATATCATGTGTAATATTTATGTAGGAAAGTTTATATTTGCCCTAATTACATAAATTTCATTATACTGGTCTCAAATTGTTCATAGTTCATGTATATAATCATCAAAATAAGAGTAGAATAAATAAATATGCATAAATAATGTTAAAATATTTTGTAATATTTGTATCTATCTTTAAAATGTGTAATATTGTTGTTGAAAATTCAATGAACATAAAATAATTATTTAAAAAAAAACCATAAGCCTGATTACTAAATTTTGTGTCATTTAATGTAGATTTTGTTCAAAAATAATTAATGAAACTATATAGATGTACTATTAGTTCATAAATGTTTTTAGGAAATAATGCTTTGTATGCATTTCTGTACATGAGTTTAGACTATACCTAGTGGTTTGTATTCTGGGGAATGAATTTTTTTTTTCATTTTTTTGGTTTTACGTATGGTTTTAAATTTTTCTTTCGATAAATACAAATAAATAAGTGAATCCATTGTAGCGACCAAAACATACGCAACGAATATTCTCGAATGTTCTCGTTATCAAAAACCTTCGAGAAACTTCGATAACGCATAAGATAACCAACGCGGGTATAGAATATTCTAGAATTAGCGAGAGCCTTATCGGAGCTATATATATATCNCAATAGAACAATAATTTATGATGACAATGTCTGTATATGTTTTCGAGTTTTTTTGTTCATGAAATAAGTGAAAAATTGAGTGTTGTATCAATGCCAAAAGTTTGCCGACCAATATTTGAATAATTGTTTTATATAAAGTCTTTATTGGAACTACTCTATTGCGGATTCATCATTAATTTAAAAACATTTAGATATACTATGCAACTTCAAACAGTAACTACAATGAGTATACAATAAAATAAGTGTGTTAACTTAATGTCAGAAGATTAGGGGGCGTAGGGTAAAAAGATTTCCATTTTTAAAGATAAAATATACTGTAAAAAGGAACGTAGAGCAAAACGCAATGAATTCAGCTTTGCGTCAATGTTGTAATGAATGTCATGTATCAGTGAACGATTAATGACGTTGAAAAACATCGGCGACTGTGCTATTGTCCATTGAATCGCGTTTATGTCGGCTGATAGGCAGGTATTATTTACGAAGAAGAGTCGATATCGGATCTAAACGGGCAGGACGGTGTGTAACCCATTCAACTAAGAGACATTGTGAAAGACGGTGTACGTACGTCGGTCCGTGTAAACGTTTGACTTCCGCTTCTAAAAGAAGGGCCACCCCCTCAAAGTAGTTTCTGCAATATGATGTTAAATACTCGTGTATTTCGTTCAACTATCTTATTTACGTGTTGTCTCGATGTTCAATCTGTTTCACAATGTGTTCTGATGAACGGACAGCAGTGACTTCATTTTTCTCATTTATTTTATTTTTTGAACAAAACACGATAACATTGAATTGGAAAACTCGTTTCGTAAATCGTATATAGCTGGAGAATGTAGCTACTAAACTTACAAAAAACGGTTTAGGAAAATTGCTCTCTTTCTCGTCAAAAGCTCTTATCACATGGTAGTTGAAACCATTACAAATGAACAGCAGACTATAAATCTGACATAGTTTTATTATACAGTATCATAGCAAATTGCTTTATTGTAGCAGACCATATGAATTACTTATTTCTAACCAAACTTGGTTTATTTTGATGTAAATTTCATTTTTCTTTTCTGAAAAAGTCTATATGTTTCAGTGACATTGTTACTGACGAGTAAGTCATGATCATCTTCATCTATTAAAGGCAATGCTTTGTCGTTGAAGTCATAATATAAAATAATAATAACTGTATTATTTTTTTTTAACTTTGTTTATAAAAATCATAACTTTTAAATGTGTCTAAGTCGTTAAATGTTATAGGGGGTTACAAACTAAGTGGCTCTTAATGATTCTCTAATACCTTTCACATCTTACAAAATAATTATAACGTTCACAAATTATTTATTATTATTACAACTTATCCCCTTAACTAATAACTTATTCAATTCTTCGGATTTTCATTAGTTTGTCTAATTGAATGATCCTCAGATTTGACAAAGATTTTTTTCCTCTGTTTAAACTCGATTTCATGCTCCATAATCGAACATTGGACTTTTCAGTTTTCAGATCCTCCATAATATATATTGTACAGTTTATCAAAATTAATACTAACAAATTTACTTTCATTGTTTTTTTCTTTTGAGTAATATTTCACTATATACGAATGAATCCTTAATAGATTTGTAGTTTTCATAAAAGATCGATTTCGAAGTTTCATTTTTTTAGGTGCTATATAATTTTTAAATTTTTAAGAGTACTTTATAATAAAAAAACGAAAATGTTCCGATGATATTTTTCTATCGTTTCTATCTATCTAATAATGTTTCAAAACCGTTAATTTAATTAATAATCAATAAACCTATTATTATTTTTATTTACTTTAAAAATTATCTAATCTATAACAATATTTAAAAATAGTACCACAATAATAAACACTGTTGAATATACTGAGTGATAGTCGTTTTTGAAAAATAACATTTTTAATCTATGGTTTTAAGTTACAATTTCTAGAGACTGATCAGTTAATGATATTGTATCAAGAATTGAGATTTTGCTGTAAGTCTTTATTTATATTCTATTAACTACAACTTGTAAAAATCAAGTTCACAATTAGTTAGATAAAATCTCAGTGGTGTGTTTATCTCTGGTATTAAATACTGGTGATTTTTAATTTTTCTTAAAATCAACTCATCAAAAAAGCTTATATTGAATCAAATAAGTTAGTAATTATAATCAAGTTTATTTTTAAAACTGTGAGATTTAACTATAAAGAGCATTTATTGCTACCAATAAACAGTATATAAATGTTCATACTGTTGATGGATATTTTTAGTTAATATTCATTATTTGGCTAAGTAATGCTAAAAGAATCAATAAATAATATGTTTTGTCTATTCATCTTTTTTTTATCAACAAACAATATTAAAAAAGCACACAAAATTCTTACAGAAGCGTTTTAATTACATACATATAACTAAAAAATGTTTTGTTTCGTCTGAATAATTTTTAAGCCTAGAGTTTTTAAATAATTAGTTTAAACATTATTTTGTTAAATAAAGAAAGGCGTCAAATGAATATGATATGATAAATGAACTCATAAAAATTCTTTTAACCACTTAAGTATGACTTTGGTCAATTTTCTGTAAACGTTTCTTTGTTTTTAGAGGAATTTGAATTAAAATTGTACAATCTCACGATATAATAAAGAGAAAAATAACAATTTCGGAGTGTTCATTATATTCTTACAGTTATACTTCTCGTATATCCATAGCTAAACTTAAAGGTATTAGGCTTATAGCAACTAGGGACTCGTCACATAAATACATGTTGTTGTTTCATAAGGTGGACGGCGGTCTGAGGCTTTTAACGGACAAACACATATTTCTATTGCACCCCCTCTAAACAAACTATAAAATAAAAAAAAATGAGAAAAGTGCAGCGAAAACAAAAGACCATTACACTGTCAAAGGATCGAGGCGTCGCATAAAGTGTAGACTTTAGTTGTTTTCTACGAAAACATCATTTCTATAGCATTAAAAATGGTTGTAGGAGTAATAGTGTTATATTGTACCACATCTTAAGCTATTTGGCTTGCGGTTTTCATTTCCAAATAATTTATGTTGAGATTTGACATTTGAATAATTTTCACTATCATAAATTTATAATTTTTTTTAGTGTCTGATATCCAAAAGTAAAAAATGTATTTTTGAATTTTTTTTTACGATTTATATAGAGCAAGATTTTATTAGTCATTTTCAAAAAAAATTATGAGTCAATTTTATCGGTAAGAATAATTATTATGCACTCCAAAAATAGCAATTTTTTAAGGAACCATTAAAATTTTTAATTTGTTTTTGCGCTCTTGGAGAATTGCTAGAAGTATATTAGTATATTAGTATTTGGAAAATAACCATAGATTTATAATTTAATTTATCATTCATAATTATTATAAATTAGATAATTATAAATTTGTATAAGTAAATATATGTGGACTTCATTTCCAAAACAAATTATGTGGTTAAAAACTAATATTACCGTAATTCATCGAATCTGGTAAAATGCGATGAGTTTTGAAAAATAAATCTACATATTGAGTATATTTTCAACAAGTCAATAATTATTTTGAGGAATTTATTAAGATAAAAAAACCTATTCTTTCATATAACTTAAAAATTGATATAAATTATTTGATACATAATTAGTTTCAGGATTAAGGTCTGCACATTTTCTTTAATATATTATATAATAGATTAATTTTTTTGTTATTAAATAAGTTTTTTTACTCTATTTTAATATATTTTTCAATGCATATACAATACTGAGTAGTTTTCATGATAAGTCGAAAATTCGGTTTAACAAAAATTATACTGATATTTGTTAGGTATTTAAACTTAGAAAAACTTCATATATAAATAATTCAATGTAAATATATTCATTATAACAAATTATTTATGTACAGATGTTCTTATTCAAAATTCACACAGTGTAAAACCTAACAGTTGATAAAATTTGTAAAAAAACACTTCATGAGGTTCTCAAAAATTTAATTTGTGTACTAATATTACTATTATTATTATTTTAAGAATACGTGTTTATCATTTTGAGTGAAATTTAAAAACAACACTGTTATTTTCTAAAATATTGTGCAAGCGAATTAAAACTACCCGGCCATCTCGGTTTATTAACCATAAAATTACCATAAATTCGTGTCACGTTTGTTCCACTGTTCCTGTTTAAATAGTTAACATTTTAATTGCGTTTGAAAAATTTGCATTATAACCCAACACAAGTTATTATTTTTATTTTATTTGTTAGCGGTACCGTTTCCTTGCACTAACAAATCAGCTAAAAACAATAATACATTGCACAGTCATAAGGACTGTTCACTCAATCTGTTACTTTTTTAAACTCATGATTAGATGTAATTCTATCATTTGATATAAATAGAAACTAATCGTAATAAAAACAAAAAATAAAACCCTAAACACATAACGGAAAAAATACTTCACAATTTTTTTTTTCATTAAAATGTACTTTGTATGCCAAGAGCATGTCTGTGAGTATAGAGACCTTCCCCGTACTAAAATTATTATGCATTGGGGATACAATTTTAAAGTTGAGTTAAAACAAATTCTAATGCAATAATATCCTTAGCACACCTCTGATGTAATTTAGTTCCAAAAAATTATTACCTTAAATATCTACGAAATATTTTGTACCATTTACGTAATGCAAGTCGTTCATTCCCAAATTACGATTGAAAATTTTAATAACAGACTCACGAAAGTAAATTTTAGAATAATTTCAAAGTTAAAGCATTGCACATTGTATAAATTATAAGATAAGATTTATAATAATAAAAAAAAAAAAAAACGGTAGCACAGTGGAATCGAGGCATAATTGGCATACATATTGATGATATTTGACAGTGATTAAAATCACCATCATAAAAAACGTTTTGATGAAAATTTGTAGGTAGTGATTCATTTTAAGAAATTGGTGAATTATTCCAAAAGCAAAGAGGGTAATATCTTTAACTAAACACTAGTGATCATTTAATGTATTGTTTAAAAACATTTGTCAACTGAGAAAAATTAACGACAGACACAAAAAAAACAAAATAATTATATAGTAAAATATTTTAATATGAATAAAAAATACCTTTCCCCAAAGGAAAGGCTACAGTGGTGGTATCCTTTATATTTATTCAAGTTATACAATACAAATGATGAAATCAAGAGAATTTTGAATTTTATTTCCACCTCAAAAAGAATTAAGAAAAAAATACAAAAAATTTATTTCGACCAGTGGGATTCGTTCGAACTTCATACCTCGAGCATATAATATATTATATCGAGACTATAATATATTAGACGAAGCCACCGAGCATTACATGAATTTATAGCTAAATATGACAACTAGTTCAACAATTCAAAGTAGATTTTTTCTTAACTTTAAGGAGGCAAAATAATCAAAATAAGTTTAAATTTATATTTAATGTAAGTTAGGTTCATTTAAATTTTATGAGAGTTGGTGGACTCATTACTATGGCAAAACTTTGTAAAATATTTTAAAACAAACAAAAAAAAAATTTTAAACACAAAAATAACATATTTTTTAACTACGGCAGCCATTTACACATAGAAAATATGTCGTCGGGACAATTTTTTTTTTGAACTTCTAGTACATAACATAAGCTTTATTTTAGCATATGATGGAAGCTGGAGTATTATCGGAAAATTTTCAAAGCTTAAGTTGAAAAAGTTCTACTTTTTACTTACATGTTTAAGATTATTACCCCCCCCCCTGTATAAAGGAAAATAGTTTAATTAAAAAAAAAAAGTATATCGAATGAAAGAAGTAAACATAAAGTATATATGAAAAAAAAATTGTATTGATTCATACATTTTTTAAAATATCATAGCAATTTAAATTTAAAAATCAAAATATAAAATCAAAAATTTTAACACAGTAATACGTAAGGTTTCATTTAAAAAATAATTATTTTGATCAGTTTATTTTTGGAAAAGTTGTGGCAGCTTTAACAAAAAAAACATTTAAAAATCGTAACTTTTCTGGGGATTTCTCTCATTTATAAGGCAGGAAGGAATATTTTTAATTTTTAAGAGAAATGTCTTCAACTAAATACAATTCGAAATCTTTTGAAGTATCGTAAAAAATATTGATCCATTGAGAGCTGAGAAAAAGTGGTGACAGACACACACACGTACAAAACATATAGTACATTTAAACCCACTCATCTTCGCATCGAACCAAAAATTAGCATTAGCTTCACACACAAATTTATTTATTTTTTTGAAATGATAGCTTTAATATTATATGGAATGTACAACTAAATAATTAGTAGATTTTGAGTTAAAAGAAAATATATATTAATACTAAAATTTTAAATAAGTATACTCGTTATGATCTAAAATTATAAATGTTATTAATACGATTAGTATATTAGGTACTTGAATAGTATTTTGGAGTATTTACTCTCATGTTCTTGGTGGCAGTAGTAATTTTTTTTGTTATTTAACAAAAACCCATTATACGGTGCTTTATGTAACAATGTAATAGCTTCTTATTGCGCCTTCTGGACTTTACAAAAACAAATAAAAATTTTGCAAAACTTAATTATCCATCAAAGGTCCTCGCAGTAATCATTTATATAAAAGAAAAAGTATCTTACATAGAACTTTTTAAGTTAGTATGAGTTAGTTAGCACATGCATCCTTTTAATTTGTTAGATAAAAATAGAACTTTTTATAAAAATAAATAACGACTATTGATGTAGCTGATAAAAATAAAAATTGTGAAATTATAAAAAAATGTTATTTATTTATTTACAAATAAAGTTACGATAAAATGTGTCTAATTAAATTTAATCTGTGTGTTTCTAATTTAATTATTAACTATTAATTTAATTATAAAGTATTACGAAGTATAAAGTATTTAAATAGGGTTTTCAAATACTTAACAGTACTATTTGGTCAATGTAGTTATAATATAAGTGCTAATTACTGTAGATGTTAGTTCAATGGTGAAATATTTTAATATTTTTATGATAAATAAACCAAAACAATAAAAATTAAAAATGTACTATCAGCTACTTTCATTAAATACAATTTATTGATTTATTATTCGTTGTCATACAATAAATACTATTAATTTTTATATAGTAAATCACTTAAATGACTTTATTCGCTTTATGAATATCGATTTCAATGAGCATACTTAAAGCATTTTAAATTCAATTTGCAGCAAATAATTTAATTCCTTATTTTTAGCAGAAATTCAGGCAGCGAGTTGATTTAATTTACATCCATTTTCATGAGCATATTTTAAACAATTACCAACCGTATGTAATAGTATCGCTATTTCCTGAGGCAATTCACATCCGTTTTCATGAACATCCTTTAAAGATTCTTAATTGTATTTACTAGCTACTAATACAAGTTGATCAATTTTAGGTAAGACAATAATTTTCTCTAGTTGTGTGTTGCGGTGTTCACACTAGTTGTTGACAAAACTCTAATGTTAAGTCGCGCTTACCACCAAAGGGGAACGGATGGGTGATCATAGTGTGCTTCTACGGTGGCGAAAAAGCACATGTTCCCAGTGCAGAAGTCAACGGGAAACCACTGCACTTAAATTTCTCCAAGATATACCAATCCAATTGGGTAACGACAAGGCAATAGTAGAGAAGTAGAGAATGAATTAATTTCTCAGAAACTATTGAATATTTTTAAATCTTGCAAAGAAAATATTTAATTAAAAAAATCTACTATGTTATGTAGTCAAATAATTGTTATTCAAATTCTTCAGGGATAAAAACGTTTGTTTTATCTTATCAATTGTTCTTCTGTTGCAGCATATTAAAGTTTAGTAATGTAATTAAATATGATAATGATATATTTTTGTTAATAAAACAGACATTTTCGTTATTATATTTGGTCACGTAAACAAGACTTAGAGACTAAATTTCAAATGCTGATTTGTATATTTTTCTGGAGAGCAAAACACATTAAATATTTAATAGTGTTCAATAGAAAATTTTTGAAGAAAATTTACAAATATTTTCGATAAAAATGGCTCGTGATTTTTTGACATATAGTAGAAAATATATTTTTAATTACTTATTAATAAAAATTTTAAAAGCCCAATTTTTGTGACAAATTTACTTTTGAATATAAGTTATAGATTTTAAATTTTAATAAAATTTTCTCATTTTATTAGCATATGCACCACAATACTATTCATCTATT
Organism: Daktulosphaira vitifoliae; assembly: GCF_025091365.1. Lineage (NCBI taxonomy): Eukaryota > Metazoa > Arthropoda > Insecta > Hemiptera > Phylloxeridae > Daktulosphaira > Daktulosphaira vitifoliae. The sequence continues at coordinate 31,768,054 of NW_026099573.1, read as the reverse complement.
CTTTTGGCATTTTCCCTATTATAAAGATCCTTCAACCATTTTATGCCAATATAACCTAATATTTTCCATACTTCTACTATCATTTCATCTGGCCCTACTGTTTTATTTTTTGAATTGATACTACGGTCTCCTTACTTCTCAGTAATTAAATCTACTAGTCCCTCGTCACACAAGATATCCTTTAATGTCTCTCTTGAATACAGTTATTCATTCAGTAATTTTTCAAAATACTTTTTTCACACCATCATCACTCGATAGCTCCCTCTTATCAACATTTTTTATACTCCTTACATAGTGATAGTCTTCAGACCTTTTTTCTCTAACTTTTGGAAGTCTATAGACTTCTTGTTCACTTTCCTTTGTTCCTAGCCTATCTTATAACTCGTCATACTTCATAAAATTTGCCTTATTTACCACACACTTGGCTTCTTTACACAAGCGTTTGTACTTTATTCAATCTTCTCACGTTTTGTTTTTTTACCATACTTTGAACTACTTTTTCTTACTCTCTATGATTTTCTGAACGTCTTCATCCACCACCAGGTTTTCTTGTTTCCTGAAATTTTATTACTTCTATCACCAACAATCTCTATTGCTGTACTATTTGCTCAATTAGTAATGAAGCTAGTCATTCCACACCGTCCTCTCTTTTTCCGTTTTTCAAAAATTCTTTTTCTCTTACCCCTTTAAATTTCTACTACCAAAACCTCGATTTTCCTCTTATGTTTTCTCTGTTTTTGTATATTCTCTTCCCTTGTATACTACAACTCCATTACCATCAATCTATGTTGTGAAGTTACACTCTTGCCTAGGATAACTTACAATTTTTTACTCGCTTTACATTCTTTCTTTTTCACATAAAATAATCAATCTGTGAACTATTACTTCCACTCTTATAAGTTATACAATGTTCTTCCCGTTTTCTAAAATAAGTATTAACTACAGCAAGATCATATATTACTGCGAACTCCAGGATTTTTTTATCCAACCTAACTAAAATTCTTTTCACTAAAATCATACCCTCCATGTACTCTTTCAAATTTTCTCCTCTCATTACCGTCTTGTCCATTCATATTGCCACCTATTCTGATTACAAAGTTCCCTACATTACCTCATCCATCTCTTTCCAAAACACTCTTTTTTCTATTTCATCACTTCCTAATTGTGGTGCATAGGCACTTACTACATTCGAAACTTTTTCCTCGAAAATTAATTCTATGACTATAATTTTGTTACTTTTTCTAACTATTTCTACTACTTATCTTTTAATCTCCTCATCCATTATTATTGCTACGACAATCTTTGTATTGATCTTACCTAAGTATATTTCTTTATAACCTTCATCTACTTCTTTTGCTTTCTCTTCCTTCCACTTAGTTTCTTCACACAATAAATATTAACTTTTTTTTACTTTTCATCTATCTTTCTGTCTTATTAAACTAGTCGAGAACTTAAGTTATGATGATGTCTCTACACCATTCATGCTGCGAGCGTAGGGTAGGCCTGTACACATGACAGGTAAAACAGCTACCACTTAAGTTATCCGGCTGGTATCAAACACTTTATACTTTGGGCCTTCTTCGTCTTCAACTACTTTATTTCCTCTCGCCTGTTGTCCGCGCATACAACCGATATTGGTCAATCTGCCTAAGTTCTATTTAGTTCTCCTCACAATTTTTGACAAAATTTTATACCGGCTGTCGACCTGACGCAACCTCATTGGTAGCCCTTTTACGACTAGCATGTAAGTATCTTATCCTCTATCCGCCGGATTAACTTAATATTTACAATTATTAATAAAGATAAATTAAATTATTATACATTTTTATAATGTATAATGTATAATGTTGGCCGACCCCAAGTAGTCGGGATTAAGGCGAGGAAGAAGAAGATATATTTTTATGAAAAAATCAACGAAAAACTAGAAAGTAGTATATTTAATAAATCATACTGTGTATAATATATATAAAGTTTCGATATATAAAAAAAATTGTAACTTATTAATTAATCAAGAGAGAAGATTTGTCAAACATAAAGTTGTATAAAAAATATTTGACTAGACTCTGAAGCACTTTGATGTATTATTTGTAACTGGTAATATTTTTAAGTTCAATTAATTTAACTGCATTAAGGATGAATTGCAGGAATTATATTTATTAATGGCCAAGAATCATACGTTTAAATTTTAGTATAAACGATAGATGAGAAAAGTATGTTATTCAGTGACTTAAAAATATGTACGGCTGTTTAGGTTAACTCACATTCAATTAATTACTTTCCTTCTTAATTATTTAGGAAATTCATTAAAATCTTTATGATCACATTTGTGAAACAATTTAAATTTATTATTTTAATCTATCCAATCCAAGTACGCTGTGAAGATTTTATTTTCATGTGAATGGTATGCAGTTTGTTAAGAAGTATAGTTTATATTAATTTACTGTGATAATTCAAAGTTAAATAACTTAATACCAGAGTCGTAGTTAGGTCTTGTATATTTTTGCGTTTTTTTTCAAATAATAAGCTTTTTATAGTTGTAGAAAAACAAATGAGAAGGTAAGCGCGCAAATTAAGTTTTGGGGTGATATTATTAAAGATTTACATATATCGATAAAAGTAGTTCTAATAACTACTAGAGTATCAAAGAATATATTTTAGTTGATATCAATATGTAAAACCTTTGTGATTGTTTTTATGAGTGCCCTAACTATTATAGGCACGCATTTATAAAAAGTGCTATTTACTGTAAAGTATGTACGTAATGATTGGCAATTTGAACAACATTGACAGTGACTGAACCCTAAGGATTATTTGTTTTTCAACGTACTGCAATGTTTTAATATTCTTTTTGATGTTATAAGTGCCTACATACGATGGCAATGGCACTCGACATCAAACTCCTTTGTCACGCTATGGTACAAGAACATGGTCTAGTGCGTCCACTCGAAATTAATACGAAAGGCAATTAATAGCTTATAGTTTCTAGGTGAACAATAGATTAAAGAAATACACGATGCCATAATTTTTATAAAAAAAAGCTTTAAAAATCCCAACCCCGCCTAGTTAAGATAAATATGGATGATATCTGACAGTGGTTGAAATTACTATCATAAAATACGCTACAGTGTAAATCTGTAGATATTGTCTAATTTTTAAAAGGAATCATTGAAATATTTCAAAAGCAACATGAACTCCTATTTTCTTATTTATATCCTAATTACAAATTTTATAATATATAAGTATAACACAATTTAATATCAAATTGATATTTAATAATTGTAATTTTTACAAATTTTGGAAAGCGCATCCTCCAACCTTTTTATATATTATTAGGATTAACATTAAATACTACAACATTTATATATACATTTATATATGGGATTATAAGGGATACTAATGCACACTTATTTATATAATTTTATGATTTGGTCTAAATTATAAACAATAACTAGAAAAAAAAAATTAATAAAACTATAATAACATGATTAGTAGTTATTTAAGACCAAATAAAATTTTTTTCAATTATAGAGGCCGTTTATATATTGAATATAAGGTAATAACTAACACTAGAATCATTTTTTAAATAATTTTTTGTATAAGGAGGATTAGTGGTATACTTATTATCATTCATCTATAAGACTAAACCGTTTGATTTGAACACGAAAAATAATGATTTTTTACACTAAAATAATATTTTTTGTTTAACTTTTTGGGCCGCTTACATTTAGAAAATGAGGGATTTTTTTCCAATTTACATGAGAAATGTCTTTAACTAGATACGATTTTTGATCGTATGACGTATAGTTAAAAAAAATTAGTCATAGAAGGGCTGAAAAAAATTGGCAACAGACATAAGATATACATCATAGTAAAATTAATATCTTCACAGCTTCGCATTGCAGCTAAAAATGTGTTTAAAATGTATGTATTTTTTAACTTTCTTGATGGGAATGTAGAATCTTATTAAACTTTGCTTGTTTGGCGATACAACTTAATGGATAATATACAATGTTAATGTATATTTATTGAAAAATAATTACTTTGAAGTTTGAAATACATGCTGTAAAATATTTATAATAAAATACAAACATTTATGTTGTTATGAATGCTTATGTAAATTAATAATTTCAAAAATGAAAATAAACATTAAGACAGAAATAAATAATAAAGTACTAATAAAATTGAAGTAATTTGCAGTGTTATTTAAAATTTATGCTTTTGGTTAATTTTTTTTTATATTATGTTACTAACGATAATGAATTAATACGATAATAAACACGTTAAATGCATGAAGGTAATTTTATGTCTAATTAGTAATTAAAAAAAAAAAAATTGTTTATAAATTTGCTTTTGTTCAGAATTCACGTGGTAATATTTAGTCTTCTATGCTTTGTACATTTACACTCTTATCATTGAATTGCCTAAGATCAAAGTAACTTTTATAGTATGTTTGAGAATGAAAACGTTGGGGTAACGCATAAAAGTTAGGGTGAGTTTTAAGTAAAACAATAAGAACACTTCAATGTAATTGTCGTTGTCAACACGTACCAAGTGGATATTGACCGAGTGTTGATGACGTGGGTTGTGAATTTCGGGCAAAAGAACTGCAAGAAGTAAAAGGAATAGAAAATCAAAGCAAGTAGCTATTAAAAACGAAAATAATGAAACGCTATTTCTTTTTTACACCCGCAGTGTTATTATTATTATACATAATATAAAAACGCGCATGAAGAGAACCCAAGGGGACGATTTTATCCAGCCAGAACATCAAAGGCTCGTGTAAACCTTAAGTACAATGAAGGTGTAACTCATAATTCTACGCATGTTTACTCATCATCACGATAAGATCATTTTTTCTTGACGACTAAGCTTCGGGGGAAATATTGATTTTATAAAAATTCTACGTTTTAATTTATTAAGAAATTTGAAAAATCTCATTATTTTGTGTTTTTGAGGTGTTTTAATAATTGGCACTAAGTTAAAATTTAGATATATTTAACAAATATATTCTTAGTCCAATTTCCTGTGTTTTTATCTCGATAAAAAATGAGCTTTATTATCATTAACCCTCTAAACAGTCAAGTAAATTATTATTAGAAGATTTTAAAAATCATGCTATATCAATTATAATTTTTTGCTTTGTATCAAAAAAAAAATAACATAACATCAGTGTCGGATCGGGGAGAGGGTGTCATGGGTAACATTACACTTCATTAAAATAGGTGCAATATTTTTTTTGTCTATCTTGCAAAATAATCATCTTTCAAAATTTTGATGATATATTCGTTAAAATAACACGATTCTATGTGTCTATGAATAATCGACATCAGATTCAATAATATTTAAATATTAATAATTTTAGATACGTTTTAAAAAAAAATTTTTATAAGTAATTTGCATTTGTAAATAGTAAATAATAAAGTTAAATGAAATACGACAAAAATATAAAATTAATCAGTTCAATAATTCATAAATTTTGCATGAAAATTACAATACTAAATTAATGTTACAATAATACAATAACAATATTTTTTTTTAAAGTGGGTGTCATAGTAAAGTAAGTATAATATTATACATGTTTTATGACCAGGGCAAGAAACGATTTGAAATATTGATGAAATTCGATTAAAAAATTGTAAGGTTATCGATATCCATAAAAAATTGATAGTAATTTCTTACAATGCACAATGTATGTTATAAAAATTGAAAAAATATTTTATTTATATAGAAAAAGCAATAACAAATAGTTTTAATACATATTTATTTTTTTCCCAAAAAGATAAGGTTTGTATTAAAATTCTGTCTAAATTATAATGTACATAGAATTAATTAATTCACAGGGTTAATTTTCGTTGATATAAAAAGTTTATCAAGTGATCAAACCTACAGGACGCGTTTATCCTTTAATATAGAGTGAGTCAAGTAAATATTCACTGTATATGTTTTTAGACAAGCTTTACAAATATGCACAAGCACCAAATCTGATATTTCTATGAAATCAAACTACTTTTATTTATTACTTTTAATAATTACACTTAAATTACTTTTAAAAATTCCTGGAATATTTTGAGTAAATAATATTTCTAAAACACATAAATGTTTTTAATAACAGATTTATGTAGAAGAAATTTATCCAAAAAAATTCGCTGAAAAGTAATAATTATCATAAATATGTGATAAAATGCACTGTTGATTTTATGTATTTCCAATATTTTCAGAGTAATAATAACGCGTGTTTGTTAAAATTAAAATTAAATGTAATTAAAAAGTAGTAATTTAAAGTTGTTCATGTACTTTTTATTGATCATAAGTATAACTTCAAATGATTTCAGCTTCGATGCGAAGCTGAGAAGATATTGGTTTTACTATGATGTGTTTTTTTATTGTGTCTGTTACCACTTTTTCTCAGCTCTCACCGAACCGATTTCTTTCAATTTTTTTATATAGATGCATGACCTCTCAATTGGTATATTATTTTTATAAATCTGACCCTTTACCAGCCCATAGGGGGGATTTAAAATGACAACTTTTTCAACTTGACTTTTGATCATTGAAAATGTTCCGGAAAGTCTGACACTTTTATATATATTTTAAATTAAAGCTAATGTAATATACTTTATCATGGTAAAAAAAAAATTCGGACTTTATTTTGTCTTCACGGTGAAAATGACTACCGAATGCTATTTTTGTGTGAAAATTCTCGATTTTATTTTTTACATTTTTAACTTTATAATGTTATAACTTATTGAAAAGTGTATGGATCAACACAATTTTTTTATGATAAATAATATTTTTTAATAATCCCTTTTTCATTCGACATACTTTATCTTAATCAGGATAGTAATAAGAAACTAGCAGGTCATGTAGCTGCTACATTTAATTACAATTATTATTGTAATAAAAAAAAAAGTAATAATCCACCAATTTTTTAAAATTAAACACTATCTAAAGATTTGCATCGAAGCGTTTTTTTTTATAGTGATTTTAAACACTGTCAGATATCATTATACTTGATCCAACTATGCTACGTCACCATTGTGCTGCGACCCCCCTGTGCTGGGTTTTTTTTCTATGTTTCCTTAAAAATTATGCAAATTTAAAGAAAAGGACACTTATTAACGCAATTACTAAAAAAAAACTAAAAATTCTGATAATAAAAATTGGCTATAAGAGAGACTATAAATAATAACTACCATATAAGGGTATTTTCAAATTGACAAAATTAAAATTAAATAAATATATAAGTAAAAAAATTATTGAGATCGATGTAAATTAGCTAAATTAAACTCATAAGAGAATTGAATCACTTTTAAATAGTGGTGTATCTTAATTCTTTTTCGGGTAATAGAAAAAAAAATATAACGAATTAAATTGTTTTTATTATGAGTGATTTTAATCATGTCGTACGTAATTTTTAAATCGTTCCAAAATATATGATTTTTATACATTACTTGTATCTGTGATGATTTGATAATGGATCACAAATAAATTGTATTATTTTCATAATGTATAACACAATAACTAATAAAATTAAAAATTTCTTTGAATATTATAACTGTTTACAAATATTATTAACATTACCTTTATGTAATATTAATGGATTTGCTTTGTCAAAATTACCATCTGATATGACTAAACCTAAGCAAAATATATTGTTGAGAATTGAAACTTTTATGACGAAGTCAAATCATAATATCATCAAATAGTTTTGTATAATTTAGTCCAAGAAAATACTCTGAAAAATAAAAACACCTTACATAATTATATTGTATATTTACACATAGACGATAGTTCAGCATGTTCTGATTAGTCCTATAACTTTCGATGTAATGAATATTTTTCAATTTTTTTTTTTTTCAAATAATTTGTATACTTTTGGGCTATAATAGTATCATTATTTATAATATTTTTTCGTTTAAACATTAAATAGTTTATTTAATTTATAAAAAATGTAAAAACAAAATTCAAGGTGTTGGTGAAAAAATGTTCTTAATATTCAGTAGTTAAATTACTACAGCGTCTTAAAGTTTTAATTTATGTGTTATTTTATAGTATTAAGGATTGATTTAGTTGCATTAAGGAAAATAGAACGCTCAATCATTTCACACTTAAAATTAGTTATAGGTATTAAATTTTTTCCATGAACATATTACCGTTTGAATAATAGCCTATAAATTAAATGTAAAAACGAATATTATCTGTACAGATAGTACAATCAAAAAAATCTTTAAAAATGAAGATTGTACAATCTTAAACTCGTTTTGATATTAGTTTATCAGTATTAGTATTAGATAAATGTAAAAGTTGTGTTGTTACCTTAATAAATTATAAGATATTTCGTTTTAAGATAAATTTTAATTTTTATAAATTTTATTTAAATTTTTATTAGACAAATCTTAAATATTTTTATCATCAAATATAATTTTTAGTGATAAACTTTGATATTACTAATCTAATAATTAATTTATAGTTGTATTCTTTGTTATTTTTAAATTTTAAATTTCTGAGGAATATTAGCTGCTTAATTTAACTAATACTATGCAATTTATCAATTGCTGATTCGAGTTTAATATAAGTCTAAGTGAGTTTTTACTTTTTATTAAAATATTTTAATTTATACTGTGCAAATGATTCTAACGAATGAATAAGTAAATCTTTTGTTACTTAATAAACTATCTTACTGTTCAATTATATTATAAATTCTTTCAATGTTCTAACTATAAGTTACAATTAGTTTACAAAATAAATGTTATATTGTTTATTCGAGAAAAATTATTTCAAGTAGATAGTTTTTGTTCAATTTAATATAATGTTTAAAATACTTATGGTACATAAAAGAATATACTTAGTGCTATTTCAATTGTAGACGTTTGATGTTATAGATAATATTTATATAAAATTTGATCAATAATTATTTGAAAGCTAACTGTAATATCATATCTGTTATTAAAAAGCTTACTTGTTTTTATTATTAAATAATAAAATTTGATATAACTCCCAAACAAATATTTAATTTTTTTTTCTAGAAAACAAATTATTTGTTTTTACTCACTTCAATAAATTAAAATTTGGTTTATACTTAAGCATTAGAAGCAGCGAATTTTGAAGTAATAAATTGATAGGTGCTTCTCTGATATACCAATAAAAAACTATAAAAAGTAAGAAATTTGATATCTTATAGCTTTTATTAAAATTTAGTAATAAAAATGAAAGTTTTGTTTTCTACCTTAGATTATCAGAGACACTCTAGATAATTTCAAATTCCTGTAAAAATCGTGGTTGAGTATTACATAATTATCAAAACATTATTTGTTTATGATTTAGTATTTTACGTACATTTTAGTGGATAATTAATTTTGCCTTTCTCTAGATAATAATAAATACAATAAATAATGTTACAATTAATTATATACACCTATTGAGCACAGTGTTTTTAATAGAAAAATCTCAATGAGACCTGTACCTTTTAATAAAATAATAAATAAATAATTACTTATTATCTTATCTATGTTCAACGATCAGGAAAATTACAACTTAACAGTAATTTTTATGGCGTAATATATTTTCTTATATGTTTTCATGATTTTAATTTAGTAAAGAACAAATTTTACCGATAAATTTAATTTAATTTCAAATAAAGGCTACTTAAAATTCGTATTTTACGCAGTTATTGTAGTTAAATAGCATTAATTTTATTTTATTCACAATTCTCCATGAAATGATAAAACAGAGTTTCAAATAAATATGAATAACATACAATTTTCACAAACATTAATTTACTTATTATCATTATATCGTATTCAAAATTATTATTAAGTAATACACAAATAAAATTGTATGCTGTTTACATTTTTTATGATGTATTATCTGTATTTATAAATTAATGAGCGTGATTTTAGTGAAATTACTAAATCAACTTGAGCTTACAAAACATTTATTAATACCTGACATAAACACATTAATTAATGTTTGTATTAGTTCTGATTAACGAGTATATATTTACATATTCAGGGTTAGTTACTTGCCAATAAAATAAGCATAGCTTACAGTTTGAAAAAATTCAGTATGGTAATATTTGTCTTTTAAAAATTTAAAATATTTTACAAAGTGGAGCGCTCAGAATTTTTAAATTTTTAATTAGGTTTCAATTTCTATCCTACGTCGTTAGTCATTCCATAGGTGTATTTAGATTTAATTTAATGTCTCACCTTCAAAATATTTGTATAAAAATCAAAATAAATATTTTCGGGAAGGGGCTGTGACAAAATTCCCAGATGCGTCACTAATATAATATGAGACATCTTTTGATACAAATCTGAATCACATTTCCGTACTACTGAATGAATCATTTGTAAGATAAGAATTTCATACCAGGAATTCATGAGTTATAGTGCATGATTAATAATTGAAAACGGTATCGGTATTTCATAACAAATGTCAAAATCCAGTACCAGGAATTCATAAGAACAATAGATGTATGCGATCATATGACGAGGTGATACGAGATGTCCAGTGTTCAGCAAACGATTTTTACGCGGTCACCAATTGGTGGGTACTAATGTTGCTAGCATTGTTCAATAAGATGATGCGAATAATGATATTTTTGGTCGACGATTCTCATGAGTCCCTGGTACTAAAATTTTGTTTGATACCTTGTCTGTACCAGTAGGCCTTTTTACAATTTTGACACGGCCGCCATGAACTGACGAACAACCAGAGTTATGTGTAAGATAACGCGATCAAAATTAAGGTAGTACAGAATTTGACCCGCCACTCAAGTAATACATCAAAACGTCTAATTATTAGGACACCTTGAATTTTTTTTATCACGTTTCACTGGTTAAGTAGGTAACGTGTGCTTTGTAGTCGAGAGAAAACGCGATTGACTTAATTTATGATGATTTACACGATTAATTTATTTGCCAAGCTTGTCCTAACAAGCTTTTACAACTTATTGTAGTATACATTTAAAATGTCGAACTGATTGAAAATAAAAGTCAGTGACATACTCATAATTTTTTCGTAATTGAGTTATACATGAGAAAAATATTTACTATAAACTCCAATTTGTACCTATAGTACGTCAAAATTTTTATGTTAAAGCTTTAACTTCCACCTTTTGTTTAACGATTATTCTCCTCTGCAATCAATTAGACCCAACCATTCAGCCACTTACGGACCTCAAAGTATTTTCAGATAAACTACTCTACTTTAATTAGTCCTAATGGCTTGGATGTTTGGTGAGTGATTCGGAAAAGTGAAAGGTACAGACAAAAATGTTTAACTTGAAAAACATTGGCGTAAGACTAATGGTCACTATAGGGAAATTTTATACAACTGAATCAGTTATTTTATTAATAATAATTAGGTCCGTACATTATTACCACTGCAAATTATTTCTTTAGATGAAAACTAATAATAATCATATTGGGATTTGCAACAAACGATAATTTACAATTAATTATTTTTCAATCTCAGTATTTTTTAATCTTTGAAGAAAATAAATAATTCTCATAACTGAAAATTATTGAGGAACGCTAAATAAATTTCCTTAGTTATTTAAATTTTGCATTTAAGAATCGTGTTTTTCTTATTTTAAATCTCATGTTTAGTTTTTGTTTCGTGATATATTATGTTTGTTTTGCAAATATTTTAACATAAATACAAGAAAACTTGTATAAAATTTTCTTAACTAGTACATACTGATTATTTACGAGTTCACCAAATTAAATTAAACTTCTACTTAATTCACATGAGTATTTAAAGGTGTATGAGGTACGACTTTGCTGTCTTTTAAGCGGTTGTAGTGTTAAAAGTGTGGGTATACGCTCATCAGTTAACAAATTGTTTTAGTTTCAAATTTCATCAAATATTGAAGTGCACATTCACATTCAAGAGTTAGAAAACTTGTAGATACAAAATTCTTTGGGATCCTCTAGGCTGTATGTAAACAAATGAAATTGTGGAGTTATCTATTTAGTTTTCCCATGAGAAACCCGTGCCACTATTGCGGGATTGCTTTGGAAACCAACAAAATTACCCTTATACTAATGCATGTCCATATTCAAACATATACATTTGGGTAGTGTTTTCATTTCTATTTATTTAAAAGTCAAACAACAGCCATCGAAGGATTTGACTCACATTTCGTGGAAGGAGCAGTATTAAAATGAAAAAACCGGATGTGCTGTTTTGAAATAGATAGTAAAGGTTATGACAGTGAGTAAACGTTTTATCTTGGGTAATAATTTAGTATGCGTTGTGCAGATTTCTGTGGCAAGTTGTTTTTTCATGGAAAAGCTACTCGCTACGACTATTTAAAATTTATATACATTCCAAAGAGTATGACACAATGTCGGTACTCTGATACCTTAAAATATATAAATCCAACGATGTGCTGATCAACGATGGAATACCAATGACGGTTAAATTCTGGGTAGTGTGTATATAATAATAATGCACTGAGATACACATAGTTTAGCGTTATACTCTGTTATAGTTTTTCATTAGTTCCTATATTTTTTGAACTGACCGTATCCTTTAACCTTAATAATGACAGTAAATATATAAATTTAAGCCAGTGCTCCGTATAAAGAATGTGATAGCATAACCTGTTAGTATTGAGTTTTGTTGTAAATTAATAAGAATTAAACGAGGAAATTTACTTACACTATTAGTTTCTAATTTTTTAATAGGTTTGGGATATTATATTCGTTATAATTTTATTAAATATATATATATTTAATTATAAACTGATATAAGAATAAAAAACACAATTTAAATATTTAACAACTGTATAACAAATAAAGACTTAACATGTATATGTGTATAATATATAAGAGAATACTAAAAAATTTAGAACTTTTAGAGTAGATTATAAAATACTTAGGTCAGAAATCTAAAACAGTAAAAACTTTATGATACTATTTTATGTTTTTATAAACTAGTGGGAGGTTAAGCAATGTTGATACATTGCAAAGTGGGTCAATGCTTAAAAAGGATGTACCGTCATAATAGTTTGAAATAGGTGGGTAAAGGTCTATAAAAAACTGAAATTGTAAAATTGACCAATAGTTGCATCTAAACTATATACTATTATTTCAATATAAAAAGGGGTTAAATACATCACTTGCTTATTACATTGATATCAATTTTATCCTAAAAAATATTATTCACTAATTTGAACTCAATGGTGTTATATTAGTTATATTTGATAATAACTTTACTTCAAATTGCAACAAAATATTTTTAAATTGATGTTTTCTATAGTAAAATTCAATACAACAATATGGTTATAATTTTGGAGCTGTAACTATAATTTGGAAGATGAATTATAAAATTAGCTCAAGACGTCAAAACAAAATCCGATACAATCTAAAAATATTTTTTATTTTTTATTTGAATGGTCTTTGCCGCATATGATTTAATTCATTACCTACCTAAAATCGTAATATGCTTAAAAATGTACAGATAACCGTATTTAAGTCAACAATAATAAAAACATAAAAAATTAATATTTTTCAGTTGTTGATTATTTTATTCCAAATCATAGATATATATATTATTTTTTATAATTTTTAAGTAAAAATAACTTAGACATTGAAATTTTACTAAAAAAATAACCCGATAAAAGGAATTTTGATTTGAAGCTCTAAGTGTGTTTTATTAAATGTTGCCACGTTTTTTATTTTTTACTCGAGGTAAATTCTAAAAGATTTTGAAACCGTGTGTTTTGCATGAAAAACTACCATCGTTGAGCCAAACTGGACTTCTGCCAATCCTTTAGACTCTTTTGTCTCCGTTTTGTACGACCCTTGTTCACCTCACTCATAATACCTTACGTGAAAATAGAGCTGGCTGAGTAAAACTGAACGGTATATTTCTCAAGTGCCTTCTCCGATCAGTATGTGATGCGTTAAATGGCCGGGAAAACCGCTTTGCCATCGTATACCGCAAAAAATAGTTAGGCGGTATACTCATACTGTATTATACGTATACAAAAGTATAAAAAAAGTAGAGCTTAAGCGACCGAAAAATATTATGGCGCGTTTCCGTACAACATTATATCGTATAGGACTTACGTAACACAGTAATGTATTAATTTCCCGCTTAGTTTACTTATAGATTCAAAAAATTATATATTCACAATTTTTAACTGCTCCTAAAAACCCTTAGACTTAATTTTGATTTTCAAAAATCCATGAATAAAATCTAGTAATTTGGCAACTGTTGAAATGTGCATTAAAAATTAATGGTGATAAACTTTTATTAAAGTTTTCTTAAATTATTTAAACTCTTTCTCAGTTTTTCATATACGCAAAAAAAAAAACTGTAAAATTAACAAATATTATTATTGAATTAATATTATCCTTGTTAATCTTGGGCAACAAATAAAGAAGATTTTTGGTAAAAATAAAAATCATTATTAATTTACTAAAACTCCTGATTAGTTCAAAATATATGATTTGTCATTGTTACCAAATCATACTAAATAGAGCGTTTGTGAAATCAATAATTAATTGTTCTTCATTCTAAAAATTATTTAAAAACAGTGATGGCTGGTGGCCATTTTGGATATTGAACATTAGTCTGTTCTACTTGTAATATTCCCTATCGACCTATAACCTGTATTTTACACTGCTGGGACATCTAACAGTTTATATACAGAAGATTTATAAAGTTAATAAAAATATTTTATAAAAACGGATCAATGGAATTAAGATTAAGTTCAAGTATCTTTAGGCACATTCGTATTAAAGCATTTTATAATAGTGGTTTGCATCACTCATAGATTTCATTATAGATTGATTACGACTATTGGTTAAATTTGTTGAAACAATAAAAATGAATATAATTTCATTGCTTGAATTCGAAAAACATCAAGAAATTTTATTTCAGGAGATGAATTGATAAAATTGTGCAAACTGACTATGGTAAATGTTTTCAATTGATACAAATACACAACATATTTTGAATAAATTTATATTGAAAATCGACGTTTATTTAAGTATATTTTAAAAACCAAAATAATAAAAGTTGTAAAACATATTTTCTGATCGGAACAAATGTAGTGAAATTTCACAGAAAAATAATTCCCACGTGGGACACTCGGTATATTGTATATGTGTTTATCAGAAAAACTATTCTTAAGAACTTTATTTATTAGATTTTATGAAATTCCATAAAAACAAATTTTATGAGAATTCTTCTATGTTTAATAGGTTTATTGTAAAATAAATCTAATTTCTATTAACTGTAATAACATTTCTTTTATAGAAATATAAAAAGTATCAACATTACAAAAGAGTGAAATGTAACTTTTTTCTGTCTCATTTTTAGTTTGTTAGTTTTGTTTTATTTTTTTAAGCAACAAATAAAATACTCGTATAATAAAATCAGGATGTTGATTTTAATTACATAAAAAATTCAATTAAGTACTTTTTTGATTCGAGTTAGAAATTAAAATTATAGATAGGGTACTTTTTTATGGAAATATAATATATTTTTAATATATGGGTTTACGACAAAAAAATTATTCAGACGAAAAATTTGACTATTCTATAAGGTTCTTAAGACTCAGGATGGCTCTATTCACGATTAAACGAGGTATTTTGTCAGAAGATATTTTAATAAAAATCAAATATAAGTAATAATAATCGCTTTGTGTTGTATGCAACTTATCTAAAATGTTTTGTCTATGTAGTTATTTACAATAATTATTTGTGTACATTATATCATAAGACCTTTTACATCTCTTTGGGATTTTGGAAATTTTCTACACGAAATTTAATTTCAAATATAAATAAGCGGAAAGTGATTACCATAAATATAAATAACCCTATTTAGACAAAATGATAGCTCCAATAGCATACTTTAAAGAACACATTCGACCATTATTCCATTTTTTATGAGTTTCACGAGTAAGTTGAGTTTTATGTAAATAAAATACTATGAATATAGTGAATTAAGTGTCTTTAATGACATGTTAATCTATTAGAATTTTACTATCTGTTAAATATAGGGGGTTCAAAAAAAAAAAAAGTTATGGAACCAAAATGTGTGACATCATGGAAAACAGTTTTATTTGCCTTTCCTAAAAGGAATGATAGTACCTCATCTTGAAGAGACGAGAAGTTCATAAGTTAGTTACATTATGTGAGATCTTACATCAACTTCAAGTGTGAACGTTTTTAGTATCAACCTACCTCGCACAAAACTTTCTGTAACCTGATTTCACTCAGAGGGCTTGGTAGACTCATTATTTCACTTCCTTAAGTTTCTGATGAACACACGTGACACTTTATAAAAAAATATACTAAACAATTACATGAGCGTTAGAAACATCACATTTGGTACTCATAATAAACTTAATGAAAATGTGACAATAATAAATGTGATTTGAATAATAACTAGTTTTAATTGTACTTCGAATTGTAAGGCCCAATGCTGGTACTATTTAAATAAAAAAACTATAATGAATGTTTTAATTTATATAAAAATTTTAGTACAAAAATAACTCATGAATGTAGAAAGCAGCAGATTTAAATCTGTCAATAATTAAAATTATTCAATGCAAATGTGCATGAAGATAGTTATGTGACGTTTCAGGGGTGGCGTTTTATTCAAACTATAGCAAAGTCTGAGTTCCATTAATATGTCTAAAGTGAAAGCACTACTTGATAAATATAAATTAACATAAAATTTTTTTTTGATACATAAAATAGCCATTAGTACATTATATTTTTTCTTATTTTGGTAACCGGACGAAGTTCAGACAAAGACGAGTATAAGGATTTTCGTTTTTCCAAGTTATTTATTTATTTCATTTTGTAAAATGTTAATAAAATAAGTAGGACCTAAAAATAGTGACAACAAAAACAATAATTTTCCATCTTCAAAATTTAGGTTTTTCCAGTTCCCCCCACTTCAAATTTTATTTAAATAAAAAATAAACATCACTGCGGTATTTTCCACAAAGTTATCATATATATCGAGTAGTCACTCGATTTATTGTTAATTTCGCTTTTTCTCCTAAACTTCGGACTCACACATAAAAAAAAATTCACTTTAGTGTGGCCCATCAGAGTGTATTGAAATTTCACATGGAGTCCCGTGGTATGGTTTATTTCTAGTTTAGACGATTAAATAACGAGTATAACGAAAAAACTCACAGATAATGTGATACTTTATTCATTTTTAACATTTCATATTCAATAAAATAATAATCTATAATTTTTGGCTATTTAATAGTACAAATATTTTTCAAACATTTAATTAAGTTAAAAAATTATTATTAATAAGCGTAGTGATATACCGTATTATCAGTTATAGTTAATGTCACGGAAAAGTTGTGTGCCAATTACACCAAAATAATTATTTCTAATTATCTTATCGTAATAAAGTTTAAAATATTCAGCTCAAAATATTCATATCAATCTTGTGATTGTTTTATTTTCCGTACTTAAAAAGCGAAAAAAGGAAGTTATAATTTTAGTAGATTAAAGTTATAGTACAGTTTTAATACAGTTATAAAAAAATTATAATCTGTTTGAATAAATAATGAAAGAAAATATAACCTTATAAAACGAAAAAAATATCACATTATCTGCGGGTTTTTTTCTGCGAGTCTGTTAATTTTCGCTGAACTTTGATTCCAAATTTCATGCAAGGAGGTGAATTTACACTAAATCGAGTGACCACTCAATTTGAATGATAACTTTGTGGAATACACCGCGGTGATGTTTATTTTTGACTTTAGATTTTGATTTCGTTAGATTTTATTACTTCTCGTGATATACATTAGACCAACACTTTGTATGTTGTGGCAATAGACCAAAATGGCTAAATTTCTCATTATTTAGTTAACTTTTGACTTATGGGTAGTCCTATCAACCGGATTAAAAAATTGAACAGTTTCTTATTTAATCGATTATAGTTGTCATTATTCATATTAGATTGGATGAAAAAAGAATTACAGATTTGTGTTTTATATGGGCAAATGGATTTTTAGATTATTTAAATAAACTCGTGAGAATTAATGTATTTTACATTATATAGACGTTTCGTATGCAGATGGTATGGCCATTAATAATGTTTAAAGAATGTTCATGAAAATGGCTGTGAATTTCCTTAGAATATTATTAGCAAAACTATTGAAAAGGAAATTTATAATGATTAAAATACTTTCATGAAAGTGGATGCAAATAAGATGGACACGCTGTTTGGAATGCTGCTGAAAATGAACAGTTAAATTGTTTAAAATATGATTAGGAGAGTGGATATTAATTAGACGAAAATGTTACCGAAAAACGGTAGCAATTGAACATGCTTAAAATATGCTAATCAAAATGGATGACCATTAAATGATAATGCTGTAAAAGTCGCTATAAAAATTGATCATTTAAAATTATCGTCGAAATTGATGTTCGTGGAGCAATAAAGTTGCGCAAATAGGCGATTCAAATGGATTTTGAATAGAGATAAGGGTATGCTCGTAAGAAATAAGCACAGGTCGATTTTTTCATCATGAGCCAATTAATTAACCGAAAAAAATCGATATGAAGCTGAGAAGGTATTGGTTTTTATTAGAACGTATTTGTTTTGTTTATCCGTGAAAATTCTCAGCTCTTACTGGACCGATTTTGTTGATCTATGTGTCAAAAGAATTCAAATGTAATCTAGTTGAACCAATCAGTGTCAAATATTTGAAAAAGCCATCAATTATAGACATTTAAACAAATGTCTCCAAATTATGTTACCGTAAAAAATGACATTTTCAAAATTATTTTTTCTGTGTTTTTAATCTGCTATAACATTTTTTAAACCCTGTTTCCAATAGAATTTGAATAGAATATACTACAGACAATTAAGCTTATTTTGCTTGAAGCAGAAAAAGTTTTTTTTTTTTGGTATGTTTTTTTATGAAAATCCAATCAAAAACCTAAGTACAGGAAGGGTTTGAAAATGTTCCGGAACGTCTGACAACTTTTAACTTTTATCAAATTAAAGCTTTTGAAGTAAACCTTATGATTAAAATAAGAAAAGCATTCCAACGATATTTTTTTTACGAGTGAGTTATTTAACATTAAAATGCACTATTTCAACAGAAAAATTTTACAAAATCGCATTGATGCATTTTTTATAATAGTGATGTTAATCTCTGACAAATATCATCCATACTTGTTTCAGCTATGTTGCATCCCCAGTGATGTTAACTATTTAAATCCTAATTTTTTTTTTCAATTTATGAATCATAAAGTATTTTTTGTGCTCATTCATTACACTTTGATAGCGACTTTTGAGCGGATACACGTAGTGCGATTGAGTGTACCTTTAATACGGCAGCGTACAGTAAGTGTACTTAGTCCGTGTTACATACCCTAATGATGTATTTAAAACACTCTAATGTATAAACGGCCATTGGATAAAAAATAAAAATTATTTGTAATTTTTTTTTTATCAAGTTAAAAATAGAGGACCCTTTTAGAAAATTGAATTTAAGGCTTCTATCCCTGTAGGGATAGAAAAAATTATTAAACTGTATATTTTCAATGTGTTTTTTGAGCCAATTCATTTTTCTATCTATGAAAATTTAAAATTCTCAAAAGTTAATAAAAAAATAAGTGTCTTATTAAATTTGTATTACTTTGGATATTTTTAACCAACAACAAACTAATAAATAATTTGTCTGAGAAAATTACTAGTCGATTAGTGATATTAGGTTAAAAGTCGCACTTTTGGAAAACTATTTAAAAAAATATTAGCATTTATAAAACTGGCGGATGGAATAGTGCGGTATTTTAATACTTAGATATAAAAATAACAGACCTACTCTTTACTTTCTATTTTTACATTACAGTGTTAATATCTTCCAAAATATGGGTATAAAAGTTGTTATTAACCAGTAATTTTTTTACTTAGATTATTTTATAGTTCTTAGTTGATTAAGGGTATATTTAAGTTTGAAAAACTTATTTTAATAAATTTTAAAGATGAAATGAGGGGTGATTGGAACAAGTTAATTTAAAAAAACTATAAAACATAAGATATTATTAACCTCCGACGAGAAAATATAATGTTATATTTTTAAAGGATTTGTGGAGTTATAGTTAAACAATTACTCTGTATATCAGAATATTTACAGATTGTACTTATGGAAAATCTGTAAATCGAAGTATAAGTATTTTGTCAAAGTATAAATGTTTTTACTTATAATATGCCCTAAATTTCATCTAGTTAAAGTTGTAAGTGTAATGATTAGAAAAAATGTCCATAATAAAAATAATTTTTCCAAAACTTAAGTATTTAGGGTACTTAAAAATAATGTCGATAGATTTTTTTTCAATTATTATTATTATTTCAAAAACCCCGTCTTCTTTAAACCTAGATGACATTAAAACTATTACAATTCAAGTTGAAATAGAAAAATTATCGGAAAACTTTATTTATTGGTCATTAAAGCCAAAAATGATACAATTTTCGGTAAAAATGGCTGATTTTGTAGTTTTTGCATGGTATCAACATAGCTACATCATTCCAAATTCCATTAAAATTTAAGTTTATTATATTTACGATATATGATAAAAAAAATAAAAACGGTTGTCTCAACTCCATAACGGTGGATACTGACTATGCTTATTTTATCTTATTTAATTTTTATGGGTAATTTTATGATAATTTGATTTTTTCTAAACATATCAAAAGCCATTAGCTTGTTAGGTATACCTTTAATACCAATATTAAAGGTATCGCTTAAAATGTGCTGCCCAGGACCATTACTCCCCTCTCAAAATACGTTATTGATAATAATTTAAGCTGATTTATGTTCACTGAACGTTATGTTTAAAGATTTCTCTAAAATATATATTTCTTTGGCAATTTAGAAGTACAAATGGATTTTTTTATTTTACGCAATCACTTTATTTAAAGACGAAAGACTTTTATTTTTGCCAATGTATTTTATTAATTTTGCTTTTAGCTAGGAAAATGCGAACAGGTAATTTTTCGTATGCGTCGTAGTAATGGCCGTTAGAGTTTCCCAAGTTTTGGGTACGCACAGTTAATATCAATTAGTTCATCATCGTCAACTTGACGTTTTCTCTTTCGGACGGAAAGTGGCCGACAGCTAGAAGGGTCGTAGATTGGTAAATGGCGTTTAGCACGACAAGGCGGAAAGATTGGAAGTTTCCAAAGTAAAATGACACAGCTACTAAATTTGTTTCAAAAGCAACGATATAACGTTGGCGCCGTTGAATAGGGTAACTTAATTACCCGCAGGCACGGCAACGGAAGATACGGTTGTGCAAATAAAATATCATAATGTACTCACTATAAAGATAAAGTCGTCATCGTTATTAAGTTGACCTTTTACAATGTCTACAGTACACCTAACACATTATGTTATTGTGATATATTTGTGAGCAACATATAGTTTAGCAAACATTTATGACTTTAGATACTCGAGACGCTCTAAAAGAAATTAAATCGACTTGCGTCTGAACACTTAGTTTTAATAGATTTATTGATCTAAAGAGCCTTTTGAAAAATAGGTATTTTGATAAAAAAATCGAGGAAACCGCGTACTGACAACAGTGCAACGATTGTTTTAGGCGTGTGGTCCATAACGTTAGTTCTCCTCAGTTCGGTGAAATTTTAACTAATTCAGAAATATGTCAACTGTCAATTGCATTTGCTCTTTGAAAGGTTTTTAATGAAATCAGTTATCGAGTTGAATATTTGTTTTAAAATCTTTAGTTATTACTGAATTGTCGTTTAAAATAAATCAAAACTAAAAAAAAAAAAAAAGAGTGCACTGTAAGAAATTCTCATACATTAGTACGATATTTTTAGTATACGCGTTAAATTTACACACAAATAGTGTAATTTTGACATAATGTGTTGTGACCCTTGTGTTGTCGAAATTACCCAAAATGTCCAAATTTACACATACTTGTATTAATCGAAGTTTTTAATATGTACAATGTAAAAGAAAATTTGGATAAATAGCGATAAATATGTTATATTTTTTAACGATTTTTTTTCAAAATTAACGTGTATATTTAAAATATCATACAGACATGGGAATATTCGCATCATTTCGTACAGTGTATTTTCTCATCACCATTGAAATAAATAACTTAATTCTCCTAACTATTCAATGCCAATGATCCATTTTTTACAAGTTATTTACCGTTCGAGTACCTACGGTCACTCAATTTTTTTTAAGGGTCGATTATATCGCATATACAGGGCAAAGATGACAAGTTACCATTAAAATAAAATGTATATTCTCTTGCAGAGAACATCGCGTGCATACCGCTCAGTTGGGTTTAGTGGATCGATAGGCAAATGAAAAGGTGATTAACGAGAACGCAAAAAAACCGTTTGTCACTTTTGTTTCACATTTCACCGAGCATGACAGCCGTAACACGGATACAGGTCGTTTATTCGATGTAACCCAACAGGCCGTCAAAAATAACATTTTTATTTTCTTGAAAACCAAGGGAATAATTTAAAAATGTATGCAAATAATTACTTGATGTCACGTGTTTTTGTAATCATAATGAATCGATATTTTAGGTTGATGAAATGAGTCGCATCAGTTTAAATAATAATTTATACTTATATATTATTTTCTCAACATATTTACAATCTTAAAAGCTAAAATGTATTTTTAATTTAACAAGAGTACAATGCATGTTAATTTACGAACAATAAAAAACAGCAGGCATACATTATCATCACTATGTGTTTTCCAAAATGCACTTTATACAACGAACAAAAGTGGTCGACGGGTGCCATTGATGTTGTTTCAGTTATCGTTATAAACATTGTAAACTGTGGTGTTGAACGCGATATTACTTTGCACATCCTTCGAGTAAAGGCCCAGCACAGTGTAGCCTTTAAGAATTTCTATCGGTTATTCTTTGACAATACAAACTAAGCGTATCGATATACGAGTAGGATCCCATCTAAAATTTTACCACCAAGAACTTTGCCTCCATCGAAAACCGATGATTCACATTTGGTCAGAGAATATTTAAATCACAACTCGGTACAAAACAATTATTCTGTAACTTAACCGATTTAATATATTGAACGGGTGAAAATTATTACAATACAATAGAGAACTAAGTTAACGTTAATTAATATAATTATTAATAATATGAACAAGCGTACTTATACATAAATATCATATTTTGGCAATTATAAAGACTTTGTTAAATACATACAAAAATAATGTCATTAGTCTTTATTTGACCAAATCATTCAAATTTCCATTAAAACATTGCGTTATAATTATCTCAAGCCAGCAAGATTATATTATGTAGACAAATAAATGTCACCCTTGCATAATATTAGCTACCTATACCAAAATTCTTTCAGTCTTTATTGAAAATTTACAGTCCAACGCAATGGAATGGAAACTAGGTAAAAAATAAAATGAAAATACATAATGTTTTCGACACGTTGCAAGTATAAATAATTTTTGGACGTGGAATTGATAGAACATCTCTAATAATTTATTTTCTTAGAGGAGCATTTTTTTTTTTCAAACAAAATATATTAAAATATAATAAATTTTTCCACGTGGCAATTATAATAATTAATATGGTAACATAAACGAGTAAAACATTAACAATTTTTCTGACATAAACAACCTTAACAATAATTTTTTTATCATAATTTACTATAGACACTTATATTATAATAATAATAAATGTCGCGCTAATCGCATCCTTAACTTAATCGTAGAAAATAATACAATTGTTTTATTTCAATATGTTGTTATCGTATAACCACAAAATTTTCATTCATATTCAAATCAATCGATTGAATTGAGAATAGCGATAAAACTTAACTTAATACACTTAATTGAATACTTAAAATATTATGAACATATATTAGTGTTTTTATCTCGTAAAAATAGTTAAAAATATTCATTTAAGTCCTTAATAAAACAATTAACTTTATAATATTTATTAAAAAAAAAAAAAATGGTACAAGGGACGTGTCTTTAATAATAATTTGAAAAATAAATAACAATAAAATATTATGTATATATTGAGATTCGGCGAAACAATTAATAGTATACACACATTGTATTTACAAATAGGTAGAATTACATTAAATCCAAACCCGAAAGTTATGAGACAAAAGTAAAATTCGATAGAATTTTTTTTTTAAATGAAAACTCGATACTGGTATTTTTTAGTAAAATTTACATCTCAGTGTTGAATTATCGTAAGTTAAGGAAAATTTATCGAGACCAAGTGCATAATCTAAGAAATGTCCACGAAGTATTTGCATTGTGAACAAACGGGTAGTAAAATTAATATTTTGTTAAGTTGTTCAACATTATATAATGAAAAATTCTACATGAACTTATAGTACTATAATGTTTAGTTCAAATGACAATGTTACACGAGTGGTCATTTGTTTCTAACAGTTTCTGTTTAGTAAACTGCAAAGTTGATGATCCAGTAGGTCGCTGCGATACACCATACCACCGAGTATGTTCGACTGGCTGTATTTGAATCTGAAAATATAAAATAAATATTATTTAGCAGCTATAGTAGAAGAAAACACGCTTTAAATGTCGAAAACTTCATATGGCTAATGAAAACTCTATTAATTGAAGAAGAACCATAATCAACAAGTCCGACTTTTAAAATGAAATATTTTATTCACTTTGAGATGAGAAAATTGTTTTTGTGTAGTAAACATACTAATATGTCAGCTGATCTTTAAAAGAACAGTCGTGTTGTCTTATTGATGAAATATTATTATTCTGGGTAAGCACACTAAATATGAAACGTTTAAAGGAGACGTTTAGATCAAGTGCTTGAAGAGCAATCTATCGGAACTCACGTAGGTCATATAGGTTATTGAAACCGTTGGGAATATCACGAGAATTCACATTGGAAGCGAGTAAACTTTTTGGCGTTTTCAGCAATGCGTCTAACGTAATATTATAAAAGTTTGAAAAAAGGCGAGCATCCATTTAGCCAAAAGTAGTTTTTGTGAGTGATCTAAGTGAACTAAACACGTGTACGCATTACTTCTAAATGGAAAGCTAGAACTTGTGCCCTCTAAGTAAAAGTAAACGACTTTCACTTTCCACTGATTAACATAACACCAAAAAGTCGTTATCAACCGCCAAGATGGCAATCGCCTACCTGTTATATATTATTCACACATTATAATAGTTTTTCTATAGTTTGGTTGAGGCGTTACCTAATTTTGACGTTGGAATATTATGTAAAATAATAGTCAAAAGGTACCTGACGTAAACTTGGGAGGGTTCAATAAATTCACAGTCGTCTACTTTTTATTGAAATTATTGTTTTTGTGAAGTCTCTGCAGTTCATCCGGCACGAAATCAACATTGACAATAATTCACAGTCTGGATGAATGATATTGTTTGTGAATTTTAAAATATACATTTTCATTAATTTCTAACTGTATTAATGATATTATTGTTTATAATCAGATTTATCTTGGGGCGAAATAATAAATCACAGACATCATAAAATGTGCATGGTGAAAATCAGAAAATAAATTACTGTCCTACTCTAGATAGTGTTCTAGATAGAACTATAGTGGCACAATTAGTGATTTATGTTGACAACGGGTAACGTACTCGGTAAGGCTTTCTATGTCATCGAGTGAACCCTCTAGAATGATTCTTCTTCAGCGCTTAACGACAATAAATGACATCATTGTGACAATGGATTGGTTTCTTTTGCCGTTATATCACACCGTACAATGGATTTATATCAATGTCATCGGGACATTGGCAAATCCAAAACCGTTATTATTTAAAAACTGGTCAAAATACTTGTTTTAATTAACGATGGAATGTTTTTAACACATGGTAGTTAATTTTGGCATTAAGAAAAAATAATATTACTAGATAAAAAAAAAAGCTAAATAGCTTTATATATATATATATATAAAAGTATATACCGTACAGAATTTTTAAATTTATAAACAGATGTACTCATAGACATAATTATTATTGTAGTATATTAGTGTTGTAATTTTGAAATCTATGGATAGACTCTATTATACCCGTCACAAAAATTAAGTTAAATTAATAAATTAGTATTTTTTTAATTAATCATAAAACGTATTATTCAAAATTTGGCATATTATTTAGAGTTACATTTTCAAACATAATAATTGTGAAAAGAAAAACATACATCTCTTCTAAGCTGCTTTATGGATTTCAAGTCCACAATCCAATTGGAAAGGATCTAAGGGACTCCTAACGTAGACGAAAAGTTAAAAATATTGTAAATATAATTTATTTATTTTATATATTTGTAGATGTATAAATAAAATAATAAAATATTTATTAACAAATTCAGTAGTTTAAAGGTATATTAATTAATTAGAGCAAAATACATATAAATAGCAATTAGGTTTTTGCGAGTACTTATTAAAGTAGTAAAACAGTTCTCTAATGTATTATATTATTACATTTTGGAAGTGTCAAAAATATTGAGTAGTATTTAATATTACTATAATACAGTGTTCTAATAACTTCTTTAAATTTCAATTTTAACTTTTAACGTTTAATATTGACTTTGTGTTTAACCAAACCATAAACAAATATGCTGGCCATAGAGTTTATGAAGTGACTTTGTTTCTTTTGGGTTGTATTATGACTGTAGTTCGCTAAACAAAGAATTAGCAAAACATTCACAAAGGTTGCACCTTCGATGGAAGGTGAACATTAACGGTCCTCGCTAAGGGCATTTTCATTGATGTTCAAGTAGACATGAAATTTAAATTTATTGTAGCGGTTTATCTAACAGTACATCAGTAATTCAAGTCAAAATTTGTTCAAAATATTTTGATATATGTTTGACTAAGTTAACATTTCGAGATCTATGTCAAAGTGATTTGGATTCAAAAATAATACAAATTTTCATATTGAAAGTTCTTTAATGGTCAGTGACTCACATGAAAAGTTCTCGTTAAAAATCTAGAAGAATTGATTTTACGGATAATAAAAAGTAAAAATACAAAAAATGTACGATTCGCCTACATATTTATTTTACTAAAAAATAATATAAAAGTGCGAGCATTAAGTGACTTATTAAAGTATGGGGATTTACCAAAGTTTTGTTGTCGATTGAATTTCGGACCGTTCTACATCGTACATTTTGTGACGTGATTGTAATCTGTAATTTATAATTATTATTCCTCGTTTGAATATTAAACAATTCTCCATAAATACAGATTTGTCAGAACGCGCTATGTTTTACTGATCAAGTTTTATTTTATTATTAAGATTTTCATTTTAGCGGTTGCTGCTTAACGAGTATTGCACTAACTTTGTTAATGAATTCTACTCTCGACTATACAATGTAATTCACAACTTATACAAAATAATTATTTTGCATATTTGTGCTTCGTATTCCTGTTTTGAAATTATTTAAATTGAATTGAATAGTATGTTTTGTAGATTTTCTATTCACAAGAACAGTCAAACAACAGGCGAAAATGGAGCACTAGTGAAGGATTTGGCCTATTTAATAGAAGTTTTAGTCACCTTAAATTGTTGTAGTAGAACTTAACACGCTTAAATAACGTTTATTTATTTAATATTAACATTTAGCATGTTAATATTTGGTATGGCATTTGTTTTATTTTACACAGATGAAAATTTGTTGGTTTGCAATTTGCTAACGAATGATATAAATTATAGTTTTCTGAGTTTGACAATAAAAAAAAAAAAACAAATATAAACATATAAATTGTTGTTTGTTTTATAGTATGCGAATGTGCTGAGTATTAGCAGTAGATATTTAAGTTCTGNTTAAATTATAATTTTCTGAGTTTGACAATAAAAAAAGAAAACAAATATAAACATATAAATTGTTGTTTGTTTTATAGTATGCGAATGTGCTGAGTATTAGCAGTAGATATTTAAGTTCTGTCCTTGGTTCAATTTTCTCGGCGATTCAATTGGTTCGGGCGCGAGTATGTTTGGCCTCCGTGCATGTTTTTTAACGTAGTTCATTAATATATAAATTTATGCATCACGAAATTCATATAGCTTTATATTAGAGAGAAGAAAAACATGTCGTCCATAAGACGACATAACCTATCACGTCTTTCTTAATCATTTGTGATCCATGAAAATATTGAAACGGCGGACACGGTGAACGAACNCTGAAACGGCAAACACGGTAAACGAACCTGAGGGTTTTAGCCGATAGTGTGTACGCGATGTGAACGCACGTCGTGTATTTACATTTTTAAAACCGCTCATTTTATCGCATTACATTATAATAGTTGTGTTTGGATCGATGTGATCATTTATTTGTATTTTAAACGTTCCGAGACATTTGACAACGGTATTGGAAAATTAAAAATTTTCATTTTAAGCGTAATTTTTCACTGCATAGTTGTCCAACAACTATAGTAATGATAACCAGTTTTTATGATTCATTCATAACAAATTCTTATACCGTTCCGTTTGTAAAGGATTCATAAGACAAGTATTTATTTGTCGTAAATAGATATTCTTATTGCTGTTGAAATTTAATAAAATAGTTTTAGCCCTTGAGCAATTTTTCCGACACGCATCGTCTAGTATGGTTTCAACACACTGTGCATACTGATTTTTATAAAATAATCATCCAGCGGCGCCACTAAATTTCTCAGTTCCGTTCTTTTTGATTGCCGAACCGTTTTTTCTTTAGGGTTCTTTTCCGCCAGACACTCGAAAACCTACCGCACATAGGTTTCATACATTATTTATACCCAACGATATTTCTTTTTTCACTGCCAGTTAGTCACGATTAAAACGACGAGGGCTTAAAAAACATCTCCGCATAATGGCACGAGATCGATTTGTCAACAGCACTAACAATAGGGGCAAGACAGTATCGATCACGGTTTGGCATGTATACAGTGTATTATAATATAATAAAATATAAAGAAAGTGTATTATACAGAAAATTCTGACTAGACCACAATACAAGAAGAAAGCATAAAAAAGAATGATGCATCGCATAAAGCGATATCAACACATTCAATATATTATTTTTAAATTATTGCCAATATAATAATGTAAGAGAATTTTCTTGTGTCATAAATAATATTTATTAGAAATCCTTTTTTACTGATCTAGGTTATTTACAATTTTCATTTTGCAACGGACATTTTCTTATTCCAAATAAATTAACATTTCACCCAACGAGATACTTCTGAAACCATTGAAATTTGCAATTTATTTCGAGAGAAAAATAATTAAATTTTATCAAATTCCAATTAGTAAGAGTAGGTACTTAGCAATTCAAATAATGTAGCTAAACTTCAGTAATCACTGAACCTTTAGATTAACCAAATCCATTAATTGGTTTTTGTACCTCTTAATACTTTGAAGTTTGGGTTAGTTAACCGCGCAGTGTTAAAAACGTCAATATGTTAATAAAGCAAAAATAAACATACGAGTACAAAGGTTTTATAAAGAAGTGCATAACGTGCCTAACGAAGGTAATTTCACTTTTATTTTTTTTTACTACTTAATAATATCGTGTGCGCTATAATTGTATTGAAATGATTACA
Source organism: Daktulosphaira vitifoliae (assembly GCF_025091365.1). Lineage (NCBI taxonomy): Eukaryota > Metazoa > Arthropoda > Insecta > Hemiptera > Phylloxeridae > Daktulosphaira > Daktulosphaira vitifoliae. The sequence continues at coordinate 31,738,468 of NW_026099573.1, read as the reverse complement.
GATCGGCTGGATGCTTGTAAAGAGGGTACACATAATATATGCGGAGCTTCAATGCACTGAACAATGTTGTTCTCTGTTAATTTTTTACATTGAAAAAATCAAGTAAAATGACAATTTGTATGATTTAAAATTTGTTCGTTTCGACGGAAACATTATTTAAAAAAATCATTATAATTCTATGAATTTATTAATTCTACAAATGTAATTATGAATGAATAAATATCAAGTAACTAAGTAATTGTAATTGCATCTAGTGGATATTAATGACATTTAATGCATAAATTATCCCGTCATAGCTAACTACATTACAAGCATTAGTACTTATCATAATGTTAGCTTTCAAATAGCAATGTTACTCAACTGCGTTTTATTAACTTGGATAAGCTTCATTTTTGTATTTATCTACAAAATGGATTCAATAAGAATGTAAAATTGTACAGCTGCAGCGAACAACACGATTCCTTTGTAACGCGTTATTAGTATTCAACGTTAATGTATTTTGCCATTATGCGTAATTATTACATATAATACAGAAATAGGTATTATATTTGTTTTTTAATTCAAAGAAGTCACTAGTACCTAATCAAGTTTCTATAGTGTAAATTTTGAATTAAGTACAAACGAAGCTGTTATTGTAACTGAACATTGAACATTTTAACGGTGAAAAATATATTTGAATAAAGTTTTTTTCCATCATGAAAAACACAGCATTTAAAAATAAAATGTTCGACAAAACGTTTTTACATCACTTTGTATTGAAGATGTTTCAAAATTAGCTGAACTGCGTAAGCTGTAACGGTTTGGCGTCGAATACTTTAAAAGTCCAGTTCCGCATGATGGTCAACGATACTGAGTTTGGTCGAATAGATTTTTTATTTTAGTTGTCTATACCCTAAGGACATGAGAAATGTGACAGTACCGTTATAATTGCGATTTGTAGTGCCAAATGATAAAGACAAGAAAATAAATCTTATCTGACAGTAGTTTCACATAATATAACGGCTGGAAATGTATCATGAAGCAATAAAACAACAATAAATAGATATTAGTTTTTCATTTAACTCCGGAGTGTCATAATACTATCACAAATAGTACTATGATTTATTTTTAGCATTGAGCTCATGTTGATATTGTAAAATAATTTTGACATATGTTCTTCGACGCATTATTTTTTAGTGTAATATGTCAATGCTTGGCGCGTTATTATGTATATTATATTTAATTTATTCGCGAACGCGTCGCATAGTAATTATAAGCAAATTGCCGAGTTCAGTATTGTCATACTTTGCAAATCAACTTATTGCTTACCGATCGACTTTTATATTAATCACTTTTCTCGATTGTAAACGTTTGTGGGCAATATGTCAGTTTCATTTCATCGGACTACATCATTGTCGGTAACGCATAAATTCGTAAACTCTCTCCCCAACACTCATTGCATGTGTGTGCAGTGTACAAATGCCAGCGCTGTGGAAATATTTGCCAATTCCTGTCACGGATTCGTCGCGGACACGGACAAGAGGAATGTCAAGTTTCACAATTCAGACACACATCATGGCAGCCGTCTCAAATACCATTTGCCGATGGGTTGCCGTGGAAGTTAGAAAAGAACTGCAATTCTTCAACCTTCAAACGGTGTTGGCAAATCGAATAAGTAAATACCACAAATGATAGACGGGTGCTTCTTTTTGACGGAAACAAAAATAAAACGTAGGTGTTGTAATTGATTTTGATTATTTGCGGTGTTCAGTATGCGCCAGTAACTTAATAAATTAATGAAAATAATAACCAAAAAAAAACATTCTTATTGTGTTCAAGTATAGAGACAGAACTTTTACGGTGAGATCAATAATTTATCACCATAAAAGATACTTAAAAAGCAAAAAAATAAAAATTATTTAGCGATTTGAATTTTGCTGTTCGTCTACATTTCTACATAAGATCAAAAAAAAACTTTCAATAAACACAATTAGAAATCATCTACGCATGATATTAACATTAATGCATTGTGTAACTATCACATAGACTGTTATGCTATAAAGTTGATTAGCATTGATATTGTTGTGTTTACAAGAAAATTGGTTGTACGTTGATTTCAAGCGTCTAAATAATATGTAAATATGTTGGGAAAACAAGCGAGTGGAGCATAGTAGTGTGCCTACAGTGCCGTCGGTTTCTGTGTGGATTGCAAGCTCTACATAAACGGCACACACAACGATAATAACAAAATTGTTGATTACATTATTCGATTGAAAATTACACTGTATGTTGGTACAAACGTCAAGATTTGCTCGGTAAACTTATTAACAGTTAGAAACGTCGCATCTCTTCAATGTCACTTGTTATTTTTCACACGTTTACAAACACTAATATGGCTTAAAAATGACTTTAAATAGATCAAGCTTTGAAGTAACAGATAACTCACAGATTGCAATTCATCAGAGGAGTAATTTTGAGTTGATCCTATTCGGCCATTTCAGAACCTCAGTTCTAAGAATCCGAATTGACGTGCTTGGGGCTCAAATCCGCGCGTGCACGTAATAAATCTCTCGAAACTTTTTACCGCAATAAAAAACAAAAAAAGACAAACTAATGTACAGTAATATGTGCGGGTTGGACCAACAGATGGACGCCTTTTTCGCAATGACCCCACTTTTATTTAGTCTAGAATAAACACGACCCGTTGAGCAAATAACAAACATTGTGCATGTTGTGTATTGAATGCGTCGTGCGGCCTCAGCACAATTCTTTAAACCTGTGAGGTATCAAGGCATATTTTACATAAAAAAAAAATCCTACCATCTGATAAATCGGAGTTACAATACTTTTTATTGAAATTATGTTAAATGTTAACGAAACTGTTCACTTCATAGGAAATATCGAAATAACAAAAAAAAAAAACACATAAATAACTAATAATATACCATTGAGAGTTAGTTTTTTTTATCTTTTTATAAAATGAAAAATCAATTGTTACAAAGGTGATTTAAATTGCAAGAAATCAGATGATTAAATTGAACGTTAGAGTAAAATCTCATTATAATTTCTTTCGCAAAGCTAAAAAAAACATAAAAAGCTCTACGTAACAGTCTTAAAAAATATCCCGACGTTGTTATAATTTAAGTATTTCAAAATGATATTGAAAATAGACGAATATCTTGTCTGAATTATTTCTTTGTAATATTTATTGTACTAATTTGATGAAATTATGAATTGATTTTTATTTACAAACTAGTTGTGTTTACTAAAACAAAAGTTCATTGTGTAACTTACCGAGTTTACACAATTCAATGAACGTATTCTAAAAAAAAACAAAGTCAAAATACTAAGCATTACCGAATTCCTAATAATCATAACTAATGCGCGATGAATTATAGATTTATAGAATTAGTCCGTTTAAACATATTTACAGCTAGTAATATAGGACGCATTACAAAATTAAAAATTCAATTAAAATATAATTAGCATGTATAATTGATACCGGTTAAATAAATCTGGCACTAAGCGAATAACATATATATATTTATAGAATTGTTTTCTTGGTAATCGACTACATCTGAATTTGATATTGCGAGAAAGTGTATCTAGTCAAGTATAAAAAATATACAAAAAAAAAAAAATTTGAATGGTTATTTTTTATCGAACGAACACTCAACGCGGGAAATTAAATTGAATTCCACAGTGACATAAAACAAGGGTAAGTTTCGAATCGAATGTGACAGCGCATACAACACATTCTAGTATACCTATAAAATATGTACATTCCAAAAAACGAGTTTGACAAATATAGAACGAAGGTGACAATGAATTTAGTGACTTATACAATAACTCCAGGATGATAATACGCAAAAAATATCTATTTCATGTGACAAATACTAAGATGCAGATATATTTTTAGACACGTGTCTTTATATTTTTATGGTCGTCTTAAATATTTTTGATGTTTTGCTCTTTTTTTTCTGGATCAATGCGCTTTATTGTTGCCTTTGACTTGTATATTTCACAGTAAAGAGATAGACAATGAGAGTTACTGGCACCTAACAATTGAAAAAGCGTTCGAAAAGGACAAAGCTTGGATCTAATTCGGGTCAAAGTCAATACTGTTTCATCAAACTGAAAGCTCTCCGTTACTTGACAATAATAAATACAGATCCCGCGTTAATTCTGCTTGAAAAGAGGTTTGCCAATAAGAGTTATCTGTATAAATTCAAGTTTTTGGTTTTAACACGCTGTCCTATTGTAAATACACATTAGTGCACGGTAACTAATGCATTTCATCAGCTTCACTGTTTAGAAATTTAAATCAAATTCAATGTCATGTCGATTTCAACTTGATTTTTAAGTGGTTACTTGTTAGTTATATTTATACTTAAGAAATTGTTTTTCAAGGGATTTCTGCATTATAAATGTGATGAATCATATTTATAATAAAATTATGTGTAACATATCTAACTGACAACTCATATAACTTATGATGTACATAACGTTATATATATTTTTTAGCTTCGCTGCGAATCTAAGAAGGTATTAATTTCTTTTAACAATACGTCAAAAGATCACAAATCGTATCTAGTTGAAGACATTATCCTTAAAAATTGAAAAATTTTCCCTCGTTCCCCGCAAATGGGGGAAATCTCCAAAAAAATTACAAATTTAAAAATTGGTATATTTTGTCATTTTTTTCTTAAAACTTCCATAACTTTTTCAAAAATCAACAAATCAACATAATTTTTTTTTATAGTAAAACCTTAGATATTTCCTTTTCATTTGATATCATTTTTTTGAAAATTTAACACTTAACCTGCTCACAGGGGAGATTTAAAACAGCAACTTTTTTACAAAAACTAACTTTTTCAACTTAACTTTTGAAAATGTTTCGGAAATACTGACACTTTTATATATATCTTAAATTAAAGCTAATACTTTATTATGGAATTAATAATATTTATGGAATTATGGAATTACTTTATTTTATGCGCAAATGGCTACCGTATTCAAAAATATGCTATTTTTGTATTTAAATTCTGGGTTTTGTATTTTATTTTATTTAAAAATATCTTATTAGAGGAATACACTGACATTCATGAATATTATATAATTTTATTGACATAGAATAAAGTTCATAAGACATAAGAAATTAAACTCTAAAAAATCGAAAACATATTCCTTATTCAAATAAAAAGTAGCTTAACCAGCTTTTTCCATACAAACAATTAAAATTATTAATGTCTAATATTTTAAAAGTATTTATTGTCGAATTAGATTTGATATGATAAGAGTATTCAATTATAAAAGTAAATAATTTTACTTTATAATTTATTAATTTTTTAACTCTACTTGTGTGTGCTACTATCTATCTACAATACTCCAAATTTTTTTGTAAAATGTTGCTTATAAATCATAAATTTAAAAAAAAAAATGATTTTTAGTTTCACCTGAATTTAACGATGGATTTTTAGAATTACAATCAAATTTTATAATACTCTCAATTAAGTAAATCTTTTTAACAACTTTTTTTTTATTGGTTTTTTTAGATATATAATCATTAAAATTAATTAAATTCTGAATATTTCCATTGGAGAATCTTTTTAAACACCAAAAGTTAATTAGAAATCATTACTATGACTTTTATTTAAGTGATCTATTATGATAAAAATGTAAAAAAAATCAAACTTTTCTGATAAATGTACTGTAAATAGTAATTATAACATTTCCTGATTGCATATTAATCTTAACAAATTCATTTTTTTCTATTTAATAATGTCAATTTCAAACTTGCAAGTTGAGCTAAAAGTTATGGTAATAAATACGTTTTTTTTTATTAAACCTTTCACTTTAAAGGACAAAAAAAGTAGGTTCAAAATGATTACTTTTAACATATTAAAAATCAAAATCAATAATTATTTGAAAACAATTAATTTTAAAAATTATATAATATATAATTAAAAGAATTACTAATCTGGGTATAATTAAGGAAATAGAAGTTGATGTTGCTTTTGTAATTATCCACCAATTTCTTAGAATTAAACACTATCTACAGATTTGCATCGAAGTGTTTCTTATGATAGCGATTTTAATCACTGTCAGATTAAATCTATACTGGACCCAACTATGCAACATCCTAACTATGCTGCGACCCCACTATGCTGGGTTTTTTTTAATCAATTTTTACACTACAGGATTAAATTTAAAATATGTGTTATGTTGTTTTTTACAATTACAAAATATAATCAAAAAATAATTTTTTTAAGATTTGAAGATAGCCAATTTATATATAAGCTTTAAAGAAAATCGTATACATAATATAAACTAATTTTAAATACCATAGAAATATCGTAAACAAAATCAAATTTTAACTAGCTTCAAAATGCTGTAGAAACGTAACAACTGAATTAAAATAAGAGTTTTTGGCATCAATTTTATTTTTTAACTTATCATTAAGTTGGCTGAAATTTAAAAAAAATTACTTTTTGATTATTTTTTGCAATTGTGAAAAATAACATAAAACTTATTTTAAATATAGACGTATAGTAAAAATATTTGTTAAAAAAAAAAAAGAATAAAATGTTATGTAGATCATAAGTTATATGAGTTATCAGTTAATCTGTTTTTGTAATTTTTGTAATTAATGTTTGCAATAAATATCGAAACTAATATAATTGATATTTTTCGTTCTTATAAAATTATGATTTTATTTTTGACGAGATAAATGTATCTTCGATTTTAATACAAATATGTAATCTTTTATTACTTCAGAAAAGTAAAAAATAACATCAATGTTGTTGTCAAATAAATAAAAGATTCTTTCGAAGTAATGAAATAATGATACAAAGAAGTTTATGTTGCTGATAATATTTAGAAAGGAATAAAATATATATGTCAGAATAAATTACGGTTTGTAATCTTTAGTTTTCGGTTCGTTTAACAATGATTGTTTTAACTAATAACTAATAATTGTCAACAGTATTGTAGTCGGTCCAGTTATAGTAACAATTTAACTTCCTCCTATTGTTTTTGAATAAAACATTTTGTATAGAAAGAAAATTATTTGTGGATGATTATTTTATCTCTCCATTTATTTTTTCTTAATTACACAATTCATTATTGTGCTAATAATTTTCAAACCTACTCAAGATTTTTGAAAAATATATAAGATTGAATAATATTTGTAATGAGAATTAAATAAAATGTAAGGGCGATTCGAGAAATAACGACATCATTATTGCAATTAATACTTAAAAAACTTAGTTTTTCTTATATTTTTTAGCGTTAGAAATTTCAATTGAGTGTACCGAGAAAAATAATAGTAAAATAAATTTTAAAAAACCCAGTTTGTTTTTAATTCTGATTATTTACAGAAAAGTTGTAATGATGATACTACACTGTTGAGTCATGAATAGATCCGCATTTGTTTGACAATGAAGCTCGTGTAAAGAAACAGCGGGAGAATATTAAGTTTTTCATAAAAAAACGTGGTTTGAGAAATTTATACCATTAATGCAAAATTTTCTTCTTCAGAATCAACTATTTAAAGTCACGTTTTTTTATATTTTAAGGATGAGGGTCATTTTTAGAGTATCGTAACAAAATTTACATATTATTCAGCTTGAAGTAGGTACATTGCGCTACCAGTCGACAAAGGTAAACAAAACATTATTCCGCGCAGGGAAAACCTTTTAAACTCTAGTCAACACATTTTTACCTCCGTGATGATTATAATAAACAAGCATCTAAAAAAAAAAATGTGCTTAATACTTCAAAATTATGCGTATATAGTGAAATACGTCAACATATGTATGCATTCTGTTGGGTTATTTTTATGATAATTTATTTAGTCAGCAGACTTTATTTTAGAAAAGATTTCATCAAATTTTTTTTATAAACAAGTAATTAAAAAATTTACTCGAATTCAACTGAACGACCTATTAAATTATGTGACATAATAATTTGTCCGTTAATGTATCTTTTTTCACGTTACACGTAATGCGATTATTATAAAATAATGGGATGATTTTTGTGAAAGCATTTAATTGTTCACTTTTCAAGTTTGAGATGATTTTGCACAATCGTGAAAACGAAACAGTGCAACTGACTTTCTCATGGGTATTGTAATTATTGTAAAAGAGATTACTCAACAATATAAATAAAACCACTTTTATGCTAAATGAAAAGAAATAAGATCTTTCGCAATAGATAAGTTTTGGTATAGGTATTACAAGACGGACGTATACAGTTTATTATGTTGAATACAATATTTTGAATCAAAAAAGGTTTAATTTAACAAAAAAAAAAAATGAAATACGACAATGATAGTGGTACAAAAGTCAACAATTAAAAAATATAAAGTAGGTACACTGTGACTTTGCCTTTAAGCTAAAAAATAAAAAGAAAGAAAAAATCTTTTATATATTCGCGGCACAATCTCAAGAACAATAGATGCAAACGCTGCGTTTTTGTAGCGTGGTCGTCATGTCATTGTTTTTTTTTGTCAAAAATAAAAAAGTAAATTTTATCTAGATTATATATTTGTTAACAAAAGTTTTGCGATAACAAGTAATTAATATGAGCTGGTAAAAAAAGAAGATCGTGAGCCCCTTATCGAACAAAAGTAGTTTTTATCACCTTGATTTACAATAATTACGGCGCAACAAATGACAAATTTCAGAAAGAAATTTATATTAAAAAAAAAAAAGACAACTTGTGGATTTTAGTATAATTTATTTAGTAGACTGTTTTTGTTTTTCGTAAAGTTTTATTCGATTCTTGACTCGACAAGACAACTGTAATCAAAGCCGGAGAACACCATGAAACATTTATACTTTATTAAATGTATAATTACTAACTTAATACTTAATTATAATTTTTTTCCTTGTTATACGTTTAATATCATTAGTATAATTTATTCTTCATCTTGACGTTAAAAAAATTACAACTGTAAAGAATAGCTAATTAAGTTCAAGTATCTTAAATCTCAAAGTATCTTATTTGTTTAGTTTATCAGATTTATCTTAAAAACAAAATCTGTCTCTTTTAAGTTGATTCTTTAAAAAAGTATTACATTTCATCCAATAAACGAGCGAATAAATGAAACATCAACGAACAAAAATATTAAACGAGCTCAACCAAAAAAAAATTTGTTATTATTAGATCCAAAAAAGACCGTGATACCGAAAGAAATTCGGGATTCGCTATAAATAAATATTGTTTTGTACATTTTTATAATTTTGTTTGTAGAATGCTTTCTTTTATGTGTATAATAACTATATGATTTAGTTATTTTTCTTTGCTCATAGATATAAATCGATGCATAGCCTTCAGTTGCATTTACATATTTTGATTATACCTCATATACTCACAGTAACATGTTTTTTTTGCCAGGGCTCTGAATAAATAAACGATAAAATCACATTTTTTTCCCAGGCAAAAACATTCATGATACGATTTATTAAGAGTGTAGGATTGAATTACATTGATAAAGTATTGATTTTTTTATGTTTGATAGTGTTTATTTTAATATTTAGACGCTAAAATGTACAAAAAAAGATATAGAAAGAAAATAAAATGTAAAAAATCAAAGGATAAATTATAATATTTATATAAATATAAATATTAATGTCGAACATTTTACTAATGCGTAAACGCGAAGTAATTTTTGTTTATGGGTTATTATTATTATTTTTTTAACAAGTAACAAAAGTCTATCAATACTTTGTACTTAATATTCGCTGTAAATATATGCACACTGACTTGTATTTATTTCCAGACGAAATTAAATTTTCTTGTTTTAGTAACTATGACATTAAACGCACAAAGATTCGTTCAGTCACATACTCGATAAATAATTGCTCAATGAAAATCAAGACGACTTAAAAGGGTTCTTGAATGTCGCTGAGTATGTAATAGCGACGAACAAAATTCCTTATACTTCCAGCTCAAATTCAATTCACATGTGACTACAGTCGTGAAAGAAGAAAGGCACAAAGTAATTTACCATTTATAGTTTCATTGAACCGTATCTGGTATTGATATTTAATTGAAGTCAAAACTTTTCTAAACAACGACACCCGATGTCCCTTGTTGTTCATCGAGGGAATATATTAAAAACGCGTTGTCAACCTTATAGGATGATTGGCTTTCGGATTTCAACATCATATCAATTACTTAAGCCAACCGGAATATTTTAACAGAGTGTCGCGGCTCGTCATAGTAATTTAATTACATTAAAGATAATGAATGTGGTATAGAATTCCCTTTTCTTGTAATGCATCATAATATCTAATTATTATTGTTTGAACCGCAGATACTGATTGTGAGAGGACGCCGTGTACACACATTTTGGGCGTTCAAACGTTGTCAAACTTATATAAAATAAACCTACACACACTGCAGTTTATTATCATCAGTCATTTTGTTGGTAAATTCCATTAATAACATTCTACATTCGTGTATTGATTATGCGATTTTCTACAGGAAACTTTACACGTTTATCAAATTATTTTCCGCGTTGTTTATTGTTCAGTGTATTAATATTTTTGTTTTGCATCCACGTATGTAAATTCACAAACCTATCCAACTCTTTAAGGTTGCGCACGACTTTTCGATTATTTCTATTCCAATAAGCCACCGGTGAACTTTATTATCGTTATTTACGTCAGGTTTATTGTGTTTTATAGCTTTAGTTCTTACTGAAGATCGCAGTTGATTTCCATTCTCTCACTTTCACCGGCACTTTGCTTCAGCCCTGATAATCCATGCGTTAGTTCTTGTATTCTCAGAAAATCGAACAACTATCGCGTAACACATATTACCATGCGAACATCACGAGTGGTTAGCAAATATATGAAAAATTTACCTAAAATCCTCTTTACTTTTTGCACGCACCGCATTTCGTTTTAATACTGCATAACACAGAATACACTCACTTAGTTCAACACAAATAGTAAATATTTATTACTTTACAGTGAATACTAATGTACTTTTCGATAATATGTACACACATTTTAGAAAAGGCAAGTGGTATTCCGAGTGTATACAATAAGCCAGAAAAACTAATGACGGGTACTTTTCTTTTCTTGAACTTTCTTTGCCTTTTTTTATCAAGTAAGGGGAAAATAATTTAACTGTTTGTAAGAGCACAATGCATGTGGTGCATAAGCGCCGTATTATCGCGTGGGAACTAATCAATTAAAAATCGGTAGGGTTAATAATGCCAACGCATTTTATCCACATTGCTACACTTCTATCAAACACAGTGACGTGTCTTCCAAGGGAATCAAATTTTGAAATAATTTTATATTGCACTAAGATGATCTTTTTAGTTTTTTATTTGTGAGTTTTTTTTTTTTTTAAGGTCTAGATAATATATCCCAAAGTGCTCTTGTTAAAAGTCTATCGGGACGGTTTTTTTCAAGTAGTCTCTAACTCAATCGGAATGGCCATGATGTTTTCGTGTGTAGAGAGCAAACGGGCGAGGGCAAAACGGTAAATAAAAAGAAAGAACGTTACAAATACGGAATATTTTACAAGACAATTCCTTTGAGTCTGTATCGTCCAATTTGACTCGGTGGCCAGCCGTCCGTATATTACTTGTGTGGCGATAGGTTAGTCTCAAATTTTATACTTTTTATTTTCTTTTTTTTGCACTTTTTTCTTTGGCACCGTCAACGTTCGCTGTCTACAGCAGCGAGTTACGTGCTCGAGTTTTATGATTAGAACACAATTTCCTTTCTTACCAATGTTATATTTTATTTACTTTTTTTTTAATAATACCGAGTACTATATTTTTTCTTGCAAAATAATGTTCCACATAAACTATGCGTAAAACCCGGCAGTTTTATATTATATTATTTCTTTTCTTATAGCTGTAAATTCGTAAAAAGTACAGCGATTCAAAGGAACAAAAACTATTCTAGCGAAAGCATATGATTTTTTTAAAAATGTGAACGGTTTTAACGCGCCCGTTATAGTTTTCGCCGAATGATTCTTCTGCATGTGTGTTTTTTTAGTTGTATCCAAGTTTATTGTTCACTATTGTTGCATCACATATTTATACAAATATTGAACATTTTAATCACACGCATGTTCAATATTTTCCATTAAAAAATGACAACATCTGTTTGTAATAACATTTGTTATTATTCATTTATAAGACGGCATCTTATGTAGGCAATTTTGCTACACCAAAGAATATAACACCGACATAAAACGTACGTTTAATTACAAATATTTAATATTCTTATGTCATACAAATGAAAATTTAAGAAAAGTATAAATATGGAGGAAGCGTTATAAAATAATGATTTGAGCTTTGAAAATTCTGCCCAAAGAGATTTTATTTTTTTATTTTTAGACTAAAATATAATATACTATTTTTAGTAAGAATCTTTTATTTTTTTCAAATTAATGCTTAACACAATACTAAATAACAGTTACCGTAAGTAAATAAAAATAATTATACTGAAATCCTATAGGAATTTGTAATGGCTTATTATAGGTATTATTTAATCAAGTTTTTTTTTAATTGGACTGATTGTACAAGAAATTATGTTTCAAAAAACAATTTTTCTTATTTTTTTGAAATTATTAAGGAGCAAGTGCGTCAAGATGGCGTCGAGGGATTTGGTGTTATATTTACTGCGCCCTAAGCAATTTCTTTACTTACGTCTTCCCTACTATTACGAGCTCAATAAATCATAATGGGATGTTAATAAAAGAAATAGGGTTCAAACGATGTTGTACGTGTTTCCTTACTTAAGGATTAACAGCTTATTTTATTCTGATATATATATTTGTGTAACGGAACTTGTTTCAATATATGAAATGATGCGCACATTTTAATTAATATAAGATTAAAATTAAAAGTTATTCAGAATATTTTAATTAAAATATCCCAAAACTTTATGAAAACTCAAAGAAAATTTAAATCTAAAATGGTTTACAATATTTGAGTTTATCATGAAAAGTTTTTTAAATAAATAGTATTTTACTAAACTTCTCACAAAGAAAATTTTTAATTTAGTACTTACGATACATAAAAGCAATCAATTCGATCATACTTCTTATATCATTAAATAACTAAGAAATTATTTAATGTCAAAACGTTTTAGGTTAATGAACATCATTAACTATTAAAGTAATTAAAATTTATTTAGGTTCCACATAATCTAAAAACAATGTAATTTAATTATTCTTTTTCAAATAAAATTAGCATAATTATAACGAAAAAAATAATTTGTAACAGCAATATTTTTAAGAGCAATTTATAAAAATTTAATTTATATGATATTAGGTGTTATTTAAGGATGCGCACCTTAATATCTGGTATACTAGTATTTTTAGGCTTAAGTTATAAGAAACAGAAATGATTATCTGACCCAGATCTATCATGTGTATAAAATTTGATAGTATTATAGTAATTATTTTGTTGTAAATAATCAAAAAAGTATAAACAAGAGTGATAAAGATAAAATTTCAAGTTAAAAAAAAACATATATGTCAAAAACTTTTTAACTAAAAGTTATGATTTTAACATATATTTGTAAACAATACTGTTATCTTTAATATAAATATATATATATCCTTGACTAGTACTATATACTATGAAATTTATAGAACATATTTTTCAAAAAAACCATTTGCGCTATTATTGCGCATTTGGTTTGAGGAAATCTTATGGACTTATTAAACGGGATTTTCATATCAAACAAAATACATCTTCACAATTCACTAGAAAAATGTGCAAATGGTTTGAAAATTAAAATTAAATTAAAAATATAATAAAGAATTTGTAACTGTTCTTAACTAAGGTCGAGCAATTGATGCGGTTGAAGGCAATTTTGAAAACTCATAAGAAGTACTGATCGAGGGTACTAAAGTACTATATATATATATATATATATATAATTGGAATGGTTTATAATGATTCTAAATAAAAAAAAAATTATTGTTCATCATAACCACGTATAGTTATGCAAAACAAAGACGCATATTATTATTAAAAAAAAAAACTAAAAATCTGCAAGTTTCACTGATGATTACCAAAAGGTTAGTAGTTAAATAAATTTAGGTTTAAAGACTATATTCATAAATAACAGCTTAGTTTTTCTTAAATATGTGTATTTCTTTAAATTTTATTTAGTTTGAAAATGGCGATTTAAGTATAATACTATGATGTCTAAGAATTTAGTTAAAATATGCTACAGTATCAGTCATTGTTATTATTTTTAACTTTTATATTTTTATAACGATTATTAAAATAACAATTATTCTTCCCTAGTAAATGTTCTCAGAAGAAAAAATATTTAATCAAGTTAAGTACATTCTAAGTAATGCTCTCAAACATTAAAAAAACTCGATAAAATGATATAGTATGTATTTAACTATCTATATCAAGTGTATAGTCTACTTGCGTTGGAAAGTTTTATTTTTAATCAGTTTCCAGTGTTCTTTTCGACGAAACATTTGTTTTTATATATAAAACTATACACTCTACAATGGATAATGAGTAAAGTCGTGGATAATATACACACATACACGATTACACTTGTATTTATTTAATTTTAGTATTTTATCAGTTCCAAATGTCAATTTAAAAAGCATAAAGTAATAAAAGTTATCTGGTATATCTAATGTTATTTCAAGTCAATTTCATTCGATAAGATTTTCATGAGAAAATTGTTATTACCTACTGTAGTAAAACCAGCGTAGGTCACCTACAACAAACATGTAACAATAAATGCTTATACGTCTTAGAAATGTATATTTTTTTGTAAATATAGGTTTTAAATGGGACTGTTGAATTATTATATATTTAGACAATAAAACTACCGTATATGTTTAATTGGTACGAACAACAACAAACATTAAATTTGATTCGTTTTAACCATATCAGATGGGATTGAAAATTCTGTCAATATCTATGAAATAGATTAAAATAAATATGTCAATGAATTATATTTTGTTACGATATTCAGCCTTTTTTTGTTGTGTTATGCGGTAACTTCATACGTTCATCGCGAAAATTAATTTGTATAGCAAACAACCGTTTGTATCGAATTTATCGTATATACACAAAGACCTGTGCTCGACTACCGTGACGTATGCATAAACATAGTTTATCAGTATCATATTATTATTATTATTAACGTAATGTACGCCAACATTTCCGGAATTCATTGTTGCACACACGTTCGTCTGATATTTACACTTGTTATCTGCCATTGCCATTATAATATTTCAATGTTATATGCGGTTTACGTATACACACAATCTAGAAAGCTCGAGTTCCATCCCAATAGCTTAACTGCCATACGTCCCCTGGCTTGTTTTCGATAACAATTTGTCAATATTTGACATGGACAGGGTGAAACACACATTCGTACTTTATCGTTTCCCCGTGACGTACTACTCTCCACCGTCAAAGGGCCGTAAGCTTAAAAGCGTGAAAAATGAATTCTTACCGACCACCGAGTAGAAACTCCCCCCCCCCTTCGCACGGCTCTGTATAGTGATATTGTCATACGACGCATAAAAATTATACACCGATGGAGAGAAAGGCTCCAGCATCTTTTTTCTCTTAGCTCCAAAACGATTCTCAAACGTTCTCAGACCACGTGCCGGTGATAGGACGAAGAAAACAATCGTTTATAAAACGTAAATACCGATTTGTCTGCCGTCGACGTATTACATTCAATACAGACCGACGATAGCAAATCAAATTATTTCTTCCCACGCAGTCGATACCCACTGTTCTCCGTCTATTGATTCCTCTTGAAATAACGTCCAAAAATTGGCTTTTAAGATGCCGTCTGAATATCCAATTGTCCCTCACCCTCACAAGAATAATAATACCGTCGGTAGGTTAGGATAAAAAAGAAAATGCGCTGTTTAGCCAATGTAGGTTACTGCGGAAAACCAAGAATATATATTTAGATGCTCATGTCAAACAGTCAATTTATTTGGCCATATTCTATAGCCCATTGCGCACCAAGACCGTTATTGAAATAACTTGATGACGTATAGATAAACATGAGAAAATCTTATAATACCAATACATAGTATTATTATTGTAATAGGAACGAAATTGTTCAACTCTTTTGCCGAAGATAAAATAAAACATATGGGGCGAAAATCCGATTTCGGTGAATGGTATCCGGGAGCCGTGTGCGTTTTTAAAGGACTAGAAATTACAAACGAGCAAAGTCAGCAGATAATGTTTGCTAATGACGGGCCCTAATTAATGATGTAGTAAATTATTCATTAAATGACCCAACAATTAACAATAACCGTCAGAAGAAAATAATGGTGAACACAAGATAATTAAATAGTATATAGCGACTCACATAAACTGTTGATTTTATTGGCGAAATTTGAGCTCAAATAATAATGCATTCTGACAAGAGGCCTAAATTATCTCTACACTTTTAATTCATGATTTCATTCTACAGAATTCATCAGGCGGTAAATTTATCATTTAAAGTATCTTGACACACGTCGCCATTCCAGAGAGCAGTTTGGAGTGTCGTAAATTATTCGTAAGTCGGCGTAAAAATTTAACTACAGAGACGATGCTTAAAGGTATGAATTAATTATACGATAAAATTAAATATACTCAACGTATACACACATTGCAAAGTGATATTATTCTCAACTTGAGGTTTATGTAACGTAATAGCTTCCGTAAATTTTAACATTATATATATATATAATTATTTTATTTTTTAATTAAAATAACTATTATGAACTCACTTTAAGTGATTTAAATTCCAATAATAATAACAGTTGTAATTATAGTTTCTATTTTAGGTAATTTTTAAGAACTCAACTAAAACATTTTTATATAAGTACTTATTAAAATTTCATCCAAGACCAAACATAAATTTTTTCCAAGATTTATTGACTACCAGAGATTTTATTATTTCTCAGTAGTACAGAGAATAAGGTCGGAAGTTTTTATGATTGTTTTTCTTCGCGGAAAATAAGTCGATTTATTCTAGAAAATATGAATTTTATAATTGAAAAATAAAACCTACAACAGTTATAATTGTATAGTTTATATCCGCGTTCACCTATGCGGTTATCACTTATTAATTAAATAGCATACCAGAGAATCAACCGCCATAAATGGTTTTTTTATTTTTATTATTAGAAAACTTTAAATTGAAAAACTCTACTGCAGTACCCTGTGGTTTCCACGTTAATTAAGTTTTATACAAATGATATACATTAAGTTATAGTGTGTAGTAACACCCAAATGAAATATTTTCTTTATTAAACATTAATTGCTGTTCTATTTGCTTAAAAAAAAAATTACACAAAGTTATAAAAATAATGCTGAAAAATATTTTATTTTATTTAGGAAAATTTTATACTTTTTAATAAAAAAATTTGCTTCAAGAAAAATAAAAATGGTTTTAGTTTTAGTTTTAGTTCTAATGAAGTATTTTGATAGTAATGTAATTATATTTTTGCAGCACAAAATCGAAATATGTAGAAACACATAATTATTTAATAAATATAGTTTTATAAAGTTAGAAGAATAAATTACAATGAAAAGGAATTGCACATTTCATTTTAAAATTTTATGTACTATTTATTATGAATTATTTGTATATTTTTAATAAAATAATAAACCTAAATTGTTACCAATTCTATTTATTCATAATGATCAACATAAAACTATACTTTTAGATATGTAAATAATCCAGTAAGAATAATTTAAAGTTTTAATGATATACGCTTATTAAATTATATTTATAAAATACTATTTTACGTTATGGTTACTAAAATTTTTAGTGAAATGTAAAATTAATGAGTACATATAGTGATTATATAACCCTCATTTTTGTTTTCTTAATCAAAATAAGCTGGAGGTCAGTTATTTCTTGATCATGAAATATTGTTTTAAAATGAAAGAACAATGTACTCGAATGGAAGTAAATTTAATCGCACTTCGGATCAACTTTTTAGTATCATAACATTCATAATATCATTACTAACAAATCATTGAAAATTAATTTGTTAAGTTGATTTATGAATTTAAGTCAAAATTTAATTCGTCTTGTTATTTCTTCGAAAATAAAAACTTAGTCAGAAATATGGAAAACTTGAAAAAAAGTCCAAAAAAAATTAGACTATTTGGATTTTATTCTTCTTTCCAAGTTTAGAAGAAATTTTTCGAGAATATTTCCCAAGAAATGAAACACAAACGTTTATTCACTTTTTTTGCTACTTCAATAAAACTATTTTTGCACTATTTAAATAATTTGCTTTATACGTTTAATGGCAAATCTATTTTAAATAAATACTAAATAATGTGATACTTGAATAAATTATAAATTATTTGTCAAACCATAGGAAGTATTATCACAGTTGTGTAAAATTATTCTACTCCGTTCTATTTCCAATTTATAATTCATAACTGAATTAGATAATATAATCAAAACAATACACTAAAATAATGAAAACGATATCAAATGATATAACTGAATTTTCTAATTTCTTAAAATAAATGCAAGACTTCCGGTGAAATATCGAAAATCTGAGTAGATCATAATCGTTGAATCTTTTGCAGATTTTATTTGTAAAAGCAACTAAGTCAATTCACTAATATTTAGCGTTTGTCGATAGAGCATCGTAATTTGAATTGGATTTATAAATCTTTATGATCCAGTATAACAAGTACTATTATTTGAATTTTTGAATTTTGACTTTATTCGGTACTTTCTGACAACTACGGCGTTCAACTTTTGATTCCACAAAAAATAACTCGTTAAATTTTTCGATGAAAAATATTCACTTCCTGTTGCAATAGATATAATACTTGCTCGTTATGAAAGTTAAAAAACAGTTTTGAACGGTTTTTATTTGTGTTGTCGCACCCCGTATGTTTTATGTAAATTCTTAAAAATAATATAGGTTTTCTCACGGCGGTTATATATGTATATATTTATATTTTATCATTTTCGATTTAAATTTTAAATATCTTTTAGGTACGAGTCTGGCAAAAGCGAATCAAACTGCATCTACAACAGCGCCTTCGGCTGAGGATCAATGCCGCCTACAGAGTTTGACTTACATTATATAAAATAATAATAATTTCACACATATATATTAAACTTTTTCCGTCGTTTTTATTACATCACGGAGCTATCGGCTGTGCACTACAAAGGAACAAATATCTCGGTAAATTAATATTTTTTCATATTCAATGGAATTCTAACCGATGTACCAGATATTGAAAATCATTTTCATTATTAGAGTAACGCTATCTGTTTTATGTGGAACAATAAAAACCTTATGAATAAGGCTGTGAATTATATGCATTTTTAAATTTTGTTTGAGCCACTTTGAACAGTCCCAAGTTTGTGCAACTTTGTCATAGGATTATATAGTAATGCAGAAATATTTTTTGTTTTAGTTGCAGATAATCTCCCTAATCCTTTAAAACTATAACATCAGAAAAAACACATTACTAAGTTTTCAAGTCAACTATTAAAAATTTGTACTGGCCGATTGTGTGTTCAAAATAACTTATAAACGCATATAAATCACAGCCCTGCTTATGGAATATCTAGATTGAATTAAATCTGCGAATTTCATTTGATTATGTAGCTTTAATTTCCTGTGTAATTTAAACGTTCGAACGCGACGATTTTTCTATTTTAACTTTTAAAGCATAATAGTTTTGTTTTGGATCAAGAGAAAAAAGAATCGTTTCCAATACAAAAGTACCATAATACAACCTATTATATTAAAACTTACTTAAATTCTCTTATCAAAAATATTAATTTTAGAAATACTCTGACCTGACAATTGTTATACACGGCTGAAATATTAAAAAACTCGGATTCGATATTGCCATTTAACTTTCGTTACTTATAAGTTATTGAAAAATAACAACTTGAAATCATCTTTTGCGAGTTGTTTTTCGATTATTCAATTAATAAAAAGTTCAAATGTACATTAGTGGCACCAGTTTATCTCGTTTTTAAAATCGAATTATTCTGAAAATAATCGTAAACTCAACACTATTGTAATCGATAAAATAAATATTTTTTCATAAAATAAAATTAAAAACATTTCTTAATCAATTTGCTCGGGAAATAAGATGTTTTGAGCTCTACACAAGAAAGTGGCTTAAAATAAGCGCTGGATGTCTACTATCAAGATTACTTAACATTTTTTTTCCAATTATCTACTATTCTCAAAATGTAATATCTCAACAATAAATGGAATAGCAAAAACTTCTTTATTATAATATTAATTTCTAAAGCTTACTGAAAATGTTAGGTTAAATAGTTTAAATACATTGTGCGAAAACTTTGTTTATAAGGTGTTCTAGATACTCGGTGGATGTAAATACTGACGATGAAAATGCTGTTCAATAATTTAGGAGTTGAAAAATTTTAATTAAAAGATTTTATTATTTTAAAAAATGTTAAATTGTGGATTCACATAACCGGAAATCATTCAATAACTTTATTATTGAAGAAGACAATATCAGATTTCAAAGTATTCTATCGTTATATAAAACCATAAACTTACCTTGAAAGTAAACAAATGTCTTTCTCTTGACGTACGGCGTGTCCGGTATCTTTAATTCGCAATCCAGTGAAGACTGAGGTTCGATATCATATTCATTAATAAGAACACTGATGATTACTTCATAGTATCCGTCTTTTAACCGATTGACGTCGTAACGGGAATTGGCCAATGCATAACTTCTGTAATTAGTTAATCAGTAAAAGAAAGTATAAATCAGTATTTTTTCATAGTTAAGTTATAAAATTAACAAATTATTATGTTTTCGATAGATTTAATTTAATGAGATATCTAAAGTTACTGTATATCAGAAAAATTTTGATAAAATTTGGTTGCGGTGGTCTTTGTAACGCGTTTAGTTTTCTTAATCGAATTCGGTCAGTCCGCGAGTCGTAAAATGGACAATGTATACTAAAAATAAAATAAAACTATGGCTACGCTATCACATCGGATTACGAATCCCTAAATCGAAACCTGTTGACAATAATAAAAAGCTAAAAGAGGAAGCGTATAAATTAAATAAAAACCTGAGTGGTCCTATATACAAGCTGTTGATGGGGAGAATTTATAATAATATCGGGAAACACATGGGAAATAGTAGGAAGGGTCGTTCCGATTTTCACCCAAAATGCCTTTTGTCTCGGGTCGCTCTTTAATGGGTTCTACTTTTGAATCGGAAACAAATAAAATTTACATATCCGGACCATAACCCGTTTAATTTCAATCAGCGAGGAGTCAAGCACTGGTCGTTTATACTCGCAATTATGTCCAATTTGTGGAGTTTAAAATCGCATCATGAAATATGTTTACGCGTCACAATATTAGAGTTTTTTAATTTTTTATAGAACAAACAGTTATGAAATGACGTACTCGTAATAACACCTTGTTCGCGCAAAAAGTCTAATTTCATTTGCAATAGTGTAATTTTTCTCGTTATTTCCAAAATTTTCATTATAAGCTAATTGAATTATATTACTTTACATATTTTCAATTGCAGTCATTAGCAAATTTATTGACGTTATTTTATATCAACTAATATCAATGCAAGTAATTACGTGATCAGTAATAACATCATTGCGGTTTATAAAATTGATAAAATGAGGTTGTACTTCATTTTCCTTCGAAATTCTTTATTACTTTTAAAAGTAATGAAAAAAAAGTGAATAAATAAACTTGTCCTATTTTGACCCAATGACAATAACAAAAAGTAATTCTGAAGTCCGTCTATACATTCGTAGAAAAATAACTTATGAAGGAATCGAAAGTGTTGAGCAGCACGTCTGGTTTGATCATAATGTAATAATATAATTTTTTATCGTAAAACTTGGTACATGCACTAGAAAAATTTAGTATTTTCCCTCGAGTACTCAAAACTAATCTGCCCATTTGGTTTGAGAGAAAATTGATTTCCGAATATTTTTCTACACTGGTGGTAAATAATAGTGACGTTTACATTCCTAAGTAGAGTTTGGCAAGATAGTATAAATAGCAGATTTCTTCAGATTTTTACTGGCTTAAGACCATTTCTGAGGAAAATAGTAGTGTAACAATGACATTTATTGAAAAATATCAAGTTTCAATAATCCGGTTTGTGTTTTATTGTTAAAGTTTTTTTTCAATATGACTCAGTCACTCAATTCGAAACATAAAACTCATAAACGGAAAATAAGACATTTTTATAGTCTCACCTTGTTTATTATCAGATTTTTTTTATCGAGGGAATTGATTTGTTCAGTTCAGTAAATTCAATTACAGTCTTTTTATCTTTGTACACAATAATAGTCATCTAAGTAGATTTATCGAATATGAAAAAAGACAGTATTAATGCGGTGTGATGATGGAGCTGAAAAATTCGACTAACTCTCAGTTATTTTACTAACAATTGTGGTATGTCAACTATCGTTGCAGGGTAAATCAATCGTGCTATGTTATTGTTAGTCAAGATTGAGACTTTTGCTACGAGCGACGTGGCGATTCCATTCGGAGTGTCACGTCTGATGATATATTTCTCTGCTAACAATTAACGAAGAAACATCATATTGTCGGTCGATAAGAACACTAATAAGATTGTATATTTGTCATCTGTTCAGTAATCCATTGTTGTGCATTCCCGCTGTGTTAATATTAACATATACAGTGCCACCAGTGACGTTTCCATTATTTTGTCGACTGAAGCTACTTCATGTTGCCTGCACGTGACACTTTCGTTATAAGTAGGTACCGATGCCTACCGAAAAGGATCGATGGTTTTTGTAGCCGACTAACAACATTGTAATGAAATCGTCATTTGCGTTTATCCGAGACAGCACAAAAACTGGCTACATAATTCAACGTTATCGTACAATAGTGTTTTTGGTCTTTGTGCGTAGATAGAACTTAGTAACGGCGATTAATTGCCAATAGGCCGTATTAGATAGGAACGTATTTAATTTTAGTAATAGATAGTTATGAACTTGTTTTAGAGAATCCAACGAATCTTTCTTTGATTATTGTAACGTTTCTTTTTGTCCGGATTCAGATGCCGTGAATATACATATATTAAAATATCATTCGAAGTGATTTGAATGAGATGTAAAGCTAAAAAAAATAATAATAATTCACGTTCATCTCACTCTCGGTGTACGTTGTATTTTTCATTTCATCGCAATGGAAATAATATTACGAGAAGTCGAATCTTAAAGAAAAACTCTAAAAAAACGTATACGAATTACAAAAAAAAAAATCATATTAATGTAAAAGCAATACGATCAACTTCCCTGCTCAGATTAAACACGAACAACACATTTCCGAATCATCGACAGTCACACAAAAAGTCCTATACAATAGTAGTCGTCGAATCAACTTTTGCAAATGAATTTTAAATAAATTAAAGTTTCTTTCTCTCAAAGAATTCATTTTTTATTAAAATATGAAACATAACTCCACAACGTCGAATTACCCGTAAACTACTAATATAGGATTTTGTAAACTTAAGTCATAAAGGAAATTCTTTACTCAAAGAACTGTCTAATTAGTTAATTAGGGTTTTCTTCGGTGTTCCGTTTTATGTGCGAAATAGGCTTGAGTTTATTAGACTCTTTACAAAGTACTATAAGTAAGTTTAAAATATGCTAATAATTAATTATTAGTGGATAATAATGGTCAAAGCAGGCGATAAACATGGATTTACTTAAAAGAGATTGTTAAAACGGTTAAATATATTAATTTATTATTAACGATCCATTCATTTAAGTTTTCAAATTTCATCGGCCGTCATAATAAAAGAAATAATCATATTAAATAACGGTGTTACGATCGTCGTATAAAACTAGCAAACATGTTTAAATTTATCGTCAGTTGCTACTGTACAAATAAACCGTATATAGTGTTAAAAAGACAGACATTTAAAAACAAATGAGATAAATGAAACAAATACGGAGGTTTTTGTTTTTATTTAAAGTAGGTAATCCTGCGATGAACTTTTTTTTTTTACAACGCTTAGAAGCGTAAAATCTCGGTAATATTTCAAAATTAAAATACTACCGAGATTTAATATTTTTTGCGTATACATCAAAAACAGTTATACATAAAATTGCATAGAATCAATAGGAGGTACTCACTGTTTTTCTGTGACCGAGTTGTTGAACAGCGTCAATTTCGGCAACGGGAAAACGCCAGAAGCCATGCAAGTGACTCGTAGAGTGTCGTTGTTGACTCGTTTTTGGTATACTTCAAACTTCTTTTCAGGTGCTGTAAAATAAATTCCTCATTATAAAAGTTCTCTATAAGAATGTTTAAAATTTTATAGAGAAAAAAAAACAACATTCGTAATAAAGAAACCTAAAATACTGGTCCTAATCATGAAAACGAGATATGAATAACAATGACGGACAGTAAAGTAAATCTTTATGGCTAATGCTTAAAATGGACTTGAGTCGCATACGCAAAGTGTAAACGGCATGCAAAAAAGGTCCCGAGACTTATAAGACCACCTCTACCCGTTCTTGGAGACGAACGTTCTATTAGAATTAGAATTTTTTCCTCCAGCATTCAAATCGTTCTTTTTTTTAAAATTATTTTCAAAATAATAACGCGACCTGGAACAGCAATGTGTTTATATTCTTGGTGATAAACTGTTTTCACGAATCAGCTTAGATGGCCAAGAATTTCTCGGGAGATATGCAAACCATAAAAATAAAGGACTAACGACTTTGTCGTGTTCTTCCGTAAACTGTGCGTACTCGTTTACTTAACATTATTGGGTCATCACTAGTCTTATAAATGTTATCTATACATGCACTCGCATTCAGCATAATGTCTGCTCCGGTCCTTTATTCTGCGGCTCCACAAGACGATTTTCCGGCAAATAGCGGGTTTTTCTTTTCAATTTTTTTTTTTTTAGTTTTTTTTTGGCCGTCCGCCCGCGGTAACGTTCTGCTTACACCAGTGACGGTGCTGTCGAGCAATGCAATATGCGAATATAATGGAAAATCGTAAAGTGAGGTCACTGCTGGGGATGTTGGTACTTTACTACGCTTTTTGGCAGCCGCATATTGCGTACCACCCCCACTTACCTCTCCTCAATATTCCTCTTGCCTTCATGCATGCCTATTCGCCCAACTTGCCCCGGGTAGTAAACGCTACCATAATATTATGTATTCTGTAAAAATAAAAGCGTTTTCTCACTACATAATATTCTCTCGTATTTCTTGTTTGTAGTAAGTACCCCTGTGTAATAATGAACAGCTACAAACAATAATCGCTCCGAGTTGTTGTTCCAACAAACAAAATCAACAATTTTTCACTCAGATTTATTTATTTATTAAATTTTAATATTCACCCAGGCGTAACGCCACGAAGAAAATCGCCTTATAAAAAAATAAAACCCAGCGAAAAAAACGAGTTATTTTTAAAATTAAAATTAATTTTAATCTATTAAATGTAGCATGTTAGAAATAATGGGTTTAAACAAGTTTGACTTTTAACTTTCAATGCGTAGAAGTAATGGAAGACCGTAAAAATAACTAACCGTTAGCAGTTTTGTGTGTGAAAAAAGGAAACAATAACAAAAATGCAACAAAGCTTTCTTTTTAAGAAGAAATTTAATTCAGAACGATGATAATTTTATCGTTTCCCGAGAACTCGATTGATGTAAAATTAAAAAATAACTGTCACTGAATAATAAACTTTTCACAGCACTTTAACGTCATACAGAAGAGTTCTAGGTTTTCGTTATGGAAAACGTTCGAGGACAGCTTTGATGAATACTAAACAATTACTACAAATTTAAATGTACATATAAAAAACTATCGATAATTTATTACTAGACAAGTGCGTAATTTTTTAATTATTCCTTCGCGCTTGAAACGCGTCTGCCGCCCGGACAAGAGTAATAATAAGGTGAAAGAATTCCAGGGAAGTACTGACAAAATGGTGCTGGTGGAAGAGATATAGTTGCTGCGAAACGGCGTTGGGATTGGACGTTAATAAATGTAAACTATTTTTCGAGGAGACTTCAAATAATAACAATATAAACATGTTCTGGCGGCCCCGTACAACTTTCTGGAAACGCATAATTTACGGACGGCACCCGCGACCCCGCTGCCCCCTCCCTCCACCCGCTCATTCGGCGTAGGCAGTACCCACACGGTCACAAGTCAACTCGACGCCTCATCCCTCGAGGGGCCGCAGTGTGATGTGAGGGGGGAGCGCGCCAAGTCGACAAACAAATGGCGTTGTACGCGAAAACGTCAGCAGCGAGCAAGAAAAAAGTGAAAAATAAAACACTAGGCAGACACGAGTGTATCGCATGACAAATAACCCGAAGAGTAACTTTGTCGATTTCGCCGGCACTAAATTTAAACGCACAGCAATACGGCCGTAAAGCGTTACCGAGTGCAATTTTTCCTCGGCTCTTAAATTGCACGGGGGACTTGCACGACCGACCTGTCACCACTATAGCTGTTTATACATTCATTTAAAACGTTATAAAATAAAGGGTATATTATTATACCATTTGAACACGCCAGTAAGTTCCGTTACACTTTAATGTAACTCTGTACATTTTGACCACCGCGGCTCGAGTTTTAATATCTTAATTTGTCGCGTTACTGTACGAACCATAGCGGAAAAAGTTACGTTGTGTTTGGCATAGCAAAATTATTTATTTTTAGACAACCATATATTTCAACGTCACAGTTGCCATTTTTTTTGATAAGATACACACAAATTGAAAAGTTAAAATTAATAACACCTTCTTTTGCGACACTTAATCTCATGGCGGAGTCACCATTATGTAAAAATAATTTTCTAGAATTTATTTTCATTTTCACTAACACCATTCACAAATGAATTACAACAGTTTTTGTGAAAATTGAAATTCTCAATTGTGTGCACTAAATGAGTAATTACATTACGAGTAAATTTTTATGATTAAAAAAAAAAAAGTACACGGCATTAAGACTTCTTGTTGACTCACTTGTATTGTAATTTTAACAAATAATTTCAAAACTACTAATTACTTTATTTTCTGCAAATAAGCAATGGTATACTAAATAATAGAGAATATATTTTATTTTGTTAAATCCGATTTATTTTTGTTGGAAAAATGTACATTTTTTCAATTTGTCTGCATGTGCTAAACTTGATAGAGTGCACAAGGGGTTATTTCTGTTTGACCTCTATCGTGCGATACACAGTTTCACTGTGTTTTAATCTCTTTCCGGATATGAACGATCAGTGCGCAAAAAAAAAAATATATATACGATTATTGCATATGTGAACTGTACTTGATGCTACATATATATATGTATATGTATATAATACAATAACAAATCAAAGTAGCAAAAAAGATAATCACCAGTTCACAACATATTACCAACAGATAAAATTACAACGATAAAAACATGTTGGAAATCTGAAATGGATGAAACGCAAGTGAATGGAACGTATTTTATATGGTATATGAATTGAAGACTATTTATGTATTAGGTGTAGTTTGTTACTGTCAGGAAGTTTGCTTAACCGTTTTCGATTACTTAATAAAATAATATACGGCAGACGATATAATATTTGTCCTTACTGGTGGTTTCCGGGCACGTTTACTATGGCAAAAAAAAAAAAGGTTTAACCCATCCCGTTGAATAATCCTTATAAACCGCCGGTTCCATTGAACAAGTATCACAGCGAAATGCTTTTACTCCAATTAAATTCGATAAGCTCCTTTTTTGTTGTTTTCATAAACCAAATCGCTCCGGTATCAAACAGTAATGCTTATGAACAAACAGTGGCCGAACAATCAGTTAAAAAACAACTGTCAACTGTTTACCTTCCACTAAACTTTAGCGATCTGCACCTTTTACGGTACAGACTACTTAGCATTCTACACAATTTATAATGCAGCACAAAAAATTAAGATCCGCACAAGTGATTAATATTTATTGTTTATTTTCTAAACCAAAAGCGTCGATTTTGCGCTGACTGTAATATATTTTTCTTCTGAACTGCAATTTAAAAAAAAACAGCCAACAGCTGTTCTGAATGCCACAAAGTGTTCGTAAACTTCTGAACGACGTATATTTAACACGGAAAATATTATTTTACTCTCTGTAAACAATTATTATAAACTGTACACCGTTGACGTTTAAAAGTAAAAGTATCAAGAGATAGGCGTTACGTTGTCATACAGCTGTTACATTATATTGTATATGCCATTTGTACTAGGCTCTATTGTTTGGGGGTATTTTAATACTACAATAGTGTCAAAATAATATCAAAAGTTTACGATAAAATTATAAATGTAATAATTAATATAACAGGCTTATACTTAAGAGAAACGTTTTGTTACTTTTAATTGGTGGCAGATATGTTTTTGATTTATTATTTACACGAAACATTTAATTTGGTTTACAGTTATACCAAACTGTAGTTAAATTACCACTCGTATTTTCTAGACTGAATAAGTTTGCTTACTTCAGTTCGACCGGATTTATATTCAGTAACAAAAATAATTAGTATTCTAGTCATTAAAATGTACTCATAACCCGAATTAGTGTATCCTGACTATGTTTGTCGAACAATGGCAAATTTCTCTCGCATTAGATTTGCGGGTCACTTCTGTGTTTTCAATAATCTCTTTTTAAACTCTCTGCTGTTACTAAATCTTTCAGTACATCAATTATCTAGACGAAAAAGTTTTCCCGGGCGACTGATACATTTACTACACCTATTTTCATATTTCAATGTTATTTTTATACAATTTTATAGTTGGATTTTAAACAAAAGTTTAATATTATATTAACTTGGAAAACGTTTTAAATGAAGTCTTTCAGACACGTTAAAACGTTACTTTCATTTTCTAAACTTGAATAAAAATTTGCTTTTTTTTTATAGGAACGTCTAAATTGCATAAAAAAATTTATTCCAACAAACAATAGGTTATTTGTACATTATCAATCATTCCACTTCATATTCGACAAGAAATTTACATTTAATTTATAGTACTTAATAATACAAACCAAAATTTACTTCAAATTATAATAAAAAAATAATAAAGTTAATTTTTGACTGTATTATATTTATGATGACGTATATTTTGTAGAACGTCTACCTTTTCCTCTAAATTTGCAAAATAATCTATAGCACACTAAACATGGTAAAGCTGCCAGTAATAATGGACTTACAGCTAAAAATATTAACCCAAAGACAATGAACATACCAATCATTTGGGCTTGATAAAGGAGAATTGAGTATTTTGAAAGGCCTAATTTCTTTTGACATTCACCTTTAAAGTAATGGTTTAGAAAATAATCATTGACCAACGGGGTTTGACACTTCCAACAAAACGTACGACCACACCATTTACACTTAATAACATCACATCCTTTATTTTTTTCAATGGCTACATTGCAACATGGACAAAATTTAATCAAATCAGAATTTGATTCTATAATATCTCGAGTTTCTGATTGAGGACATGGTTGATTAGGGTGCCAATTTGTAGTACAGGCTGAGCAAAAGTTTGCTTGACACGTTGGACAAGAAACCAGTTGGATAGTGTTACCACTCAAGTAACAAATAGTTTCACAACCCGGTTGAGGACACCACATTCGTTCTTTATCTAACCATACATCTTTATTTATTCTGAATCCGATAAACTTATGATACATGTCAATTCCAACCACATTTCCAATCTCTAGTGGGGTTATAAGTCCTTGTTTTGGACATTTGGAATCCGGACAAGTAATATAATAGGATCCTTGGCTGATTTCCGATTCAATATAAGATCTTACACAGATTTTACAAAAATAGCACTTACAAGTTTTAAGCACCGTTAAATCTTCTATAGGAAAACTATCTAAACAAATTTTACACGGAACTAATTTGGGTTTCACTTTTTTTATTTTTGCAGTGTTGATTTTAATTGAATTTAGCGATATATTTGATTTTGAGATAGCCATTTGTACATTACTACTATTTTTTACAATAGTTTTACGACCGATAAATTTTCCTCTCGTTGATCTATCTAAAGCTTCTCTAACAAAAGTTTTCAATGCATTCCATTTTCGGACTGTTAAACCAGCGGTTTTTTTTGTTCGGTGTTCAAGTTTTGCACTACCTTCAACTTTATGTGGAGGTACTTCTACATTTGAATTATTTTCTTCTGTGTTTTCTATGCTCTCGTTATTTTTTAATGACGAGTCAATAAAAATACAGTCAATATTTGAAAAACAATATCTATTACTGTAAGGTAAGTAATTTACCTCAGTAAAATTTTCATTTATAACACAAGACGTCATCATAAATTTTAAGTGACAGTTTAATAAGATTTACAATTTTGTTGATTAATGAAAGCAAAATAAATAACCCAAAAATTACTTTTATAAATTCCAATGTAATAAGTCATTTAAGCCAGAAATGGTTTTTATTTGCTGTATTAAAAAAATAACAAAATTAGTTAAATTTTTTAAATATATATAGGATATTTATGTGTAATAAAGGAACGTGGTTCAATTTAATGGAATTCACAGTTTACGTTCGTTTAGCATAATAAAGTTATTGTATTTCCATGCCTTTTGTTTTAACAGTGATCATAAACTATGAAAGTTTACAAGTTTAACATAAGGGTTACCAGAATATGATTAAAGAATATACAATACCTGTAATCATTAATATTATTTATTTTTACATTAGGTCAATAATTATTATTGTTTTTGTATTACTGACCATTTTTAATTTATTCCCAATCTTGTTCGTGGAATTATGATTTGATAGATTGAATTTGTTGGAACAGAATAACTAATATATTTTGAATTGAATTATTTTTCCAATTTATTAATTCTAATTAAATGAGAGTTGTGAATATTAAAATTTATCTTTTGATTTTTTTTATAAAAAAAAAAATGAGTTATTTGTTTTGTTTTTTAATATATTGTTTGATATAAATCATTATTAACCTAACTACTATGGCTTTTAATCGTTCAATTCAAACAATCATTAGAATACTTAGGATTTAAAAATATATATCAGTGATTTTTTTGACCTATGTAATATTAAATATCCTATTAATTATAGGAAATTATAGGATTTGTACCAAGTATTTTTGTTTAATATGTACTTTGAATATGAATGAAATAAGTTTATGCATGCGAAAATAAGTTTTGATTCAATTACAAAAGTTTAGAAATCGCTATACTGATGTCTTCAAATGAAAACTTTTCTTTTATCTAAGTTTATTAGCAATAAATAACGGTTCACAGAATTGCAATTGTCGGAGACCAATGAAGTAAAATGCATAACATTTAAACGGTTCAATTAATATAGCTGTTAAATTACACCCAAGGCTTAGTTATTATTTTTGTTTTTGGAGGGACTACCTGTCTATTAAATTCTGAACCCCTATCATTGAATATTGTAATTAAAGTGATCGCAAAACATAGTTTGGTATAGTTCTTTGTAAAAATGTTAAGTGATTTTAACAATAAACTAAATAAAATAAAAATCTACATTAATTTAATAAAAACATTACACAATAAATCTATTATTATGTAGTATAATTTCTTCATCTTTATCTAGTAAACGTAAAGAAATATTTTGGTTTAAATAAATATGTTAGTGAGATATTTATATCGTCATAACAATACGTTTTCTTTATACTATTTACTATTTACTATATGTTGTATATATCTAAGTAATAATTTATTTATTAATTAGTCTTAGTTGAACATTGAATAACTTGGTTCTTTTAGTTTTACAATAAACTTTTTTAATCTTGTATTTGTTTGCAGTTACCAAATCTTCATTTGAAAACTAATTTAATGAGTATGATTTATCCAACAATTTAAAATGTTTAAACATTGTGTCGAATGTGTTTATCAGTATTAAAACTTGTTTATGTTGAAATTTTATACAAATTATATTGAAACAGATTAATTTTGGTTAAGCTATTTATTACACATAATACTTGATTGTCAATAGAATGTGGAACACGTCTAGTTTTTTCTTCACAATAAGCTTATCTTTTGAAAACAATAATTTTACTAAAATATATTATTTATACAAAGTAAAAATTTAATTTAACTTAAAAATAAATAAAATGAGCTTAAATAAAACTATAAATATATCTTATGATCTTTGAAAAATATACCTTACAATAACATTAAACAAATTTATATAAACATATATTTATCAATTTATTGTGATATTATATATAATAATTAATGTTTAATTTACTATAGACAGTTTTTTTATTGAAATTTCATATAAAAGATTATGAAATCAAATTAGTAAAAAAAACATAGGTTATTTCTGCAAAGTATATTATAAATTATGTAATCATTATATATCTATATGCCAGCGTGTATAACTTTGTATAACACATTCAATAAAAAACAGAAAAAATAAGTTGCTTGCTGTATTCATATCAATTACTACTGTCGATAAGAGACCATAATCGTTTTCGATAATGGCGACTCTTACCGACGTATTTAGATGAACAAAAGGTGGATAAAATCCATTTGGCCAGTCAGGAGTACAGTCGATCGTAAACAAAATGCACTCAGATTTTTTATAAACAATAAAATTTCAACGTCATACGCATAAACATGAATAATTCTAACGGACATAGTTAACCGTTTTAAAATAAAATAATCTTAAAGAATAATGTAAATAACGTATTATTATTATATAGGATATTAAGTAAGTATGGAAATAGGTTTCTATTGCTCTCATTATTTGTAACAACTGATCTGTTTCCTTAATTACTGAACACTTGGTATATTTCTCCTGAACACTAAAGGAAATAATTGATCAAAAACAATTTTTGGATCAGTATTTTTGAAGTTATTAAATCTTTACTATAATGACTAGTTATGAAGCGCGGATCTGTTATTTTTATAGCTAAGTATTAAAAAACCACACTACTCCACCTACCTTGTTTAAAAATGCTAATATATTTTAAAATGCTATTTCAAAAGTGCAATTTTTTACCTAGTATCACTAATCAATTCGTAATTTTCTTAGGTAAATTATTTATTAGTTTGCCAATATATTGTAATACTAATATATTTTAAAATACTAGTTAAAATTCAAAAGTTGTTATTAACCTGTTATTTTCTAAAAAAAGATCATTTTTCTAGTTTATAATTTAGTTAAACATATATATTTCTATTTAAAAATTTTAATTTGATTAAATTCTAAGGGGAATGAGGAGGAATAGAATACTTTTTTTTTTTTTTTTTTTTTTTAAAGGTTTAAAAAAAAATTNAGAATTCTTTTTTTTTTTTTTTTTGAAAGCTATAGAACACAAGTTGCTATTAACTTTCAAAATGAAAAAAATTATATATACATATTGCATGAGTTGCATGGTTAAAAAATCAATAAATCATACATAGCCAATAATCTATATGCTAATTTTCGACTGTGCTGAATTTTTTTCAAGAGCGTGAAATTATTATAGTGTGTGAAAGTACCTTAATTAAAACACAAAAGAAATCATTTTACTAACGACCACAAATTTTTACATAAATAATTAACATAGAGCTATCTAGAGTACTTCATTTTTAATTAAACGTTTTCCATTTGTTAAGATATCTTGATGAATAACTGATGCGATGCCAAACACCTAAATTGAATTCACTAAAAAATATTAATCTAATTGAAACGAGTTTTTTATTTTTATTTCAAATGGCTACTTAATATTTTGCCTGGTTTACACTGAAATTACTTTCTCATTAAACACAACATTTTGTTTTACTATTTTTGTAAAAAGTGACCTAAAATTAAAACATTTTTTTAACTCACCAAAAAGAAAATAAAAGAACTGTAGAAAGTTATACTTTCTTATTCGGCGTTAGTAATGTGCACCGAGCTAATGCGGCAGTCAACTCTTAATGATGATTTATGATAATTATTATTCAAAAAATAAAATGAAATAAATAACATAATTTACGCAACTTTGTGTGTTATGTACAAATGAAGTGT
Source organism: Daktulosphaira vitifoliae (assembly GCF_025091365.1). Classification (NCBI taxonomy): domain Eukaryota; kingdom Metazoa; phylum Arthropoda; class Insecta; order Hemiptera; family Phylloxeridae; genus Daktulosphaira; species Daktulosphaira vitifoliae. The sequence continues at coordinate 31,704,469 of NW_026099573.1, read as the reverse complement.
AGAAAATGGTGAACAGACTTGAACTATGAAATATTCCATTTAAAAAGCAAGATGAATGGTGCGGCGAAAAACTTTTACGGCACTTTTTGAACACATAAAACAAGAAGTGAAACAAATAATGAAGTCAACAATAATGTTAAATGATGCGACTCTAAGGAGACGTGACTTGAGGCCAAATAAACGAATAGTTATTTTATATTGGGAATGTGAAAAATATAAACGTCGTTATGATATTATATATGGTCGCATGTGTAAACACTATTGGAAATTCAACGTCATGTAAAAGACTGCCATTTAATCCTAAAAAGCAATTGTAATTATGTACAAATTGAGTGTGTAATTATTGTTTTTAATGACATCGCGATTGATGTGCAAGACAAGCGTCGTGCGAAAGAACCTCAGAAAACACTGTTAATATTTTATGATCATTCAATATTTCTACATAAATATTTAAAAAATTAATAATTACTAGTTAACACGTTCTAAGCAGAAGAAATAATAATTAAGCTGTCAAATATGATACCCCAGTAAAGCAATCAAACAAAAATTTACTTTTTTACTTGAATTTTACCCTACTTTTGATGTTTATTTGCAAGTCTTTCTATACATTTTTCAATTTACACAACAGTGTGAAATGTTAATTTTTGAAGCACATGATACTTTAATGTATCTTGTTCCGGTAATTCTTGAATTATATTTTAATATAATTATATTTTTTAACAAATAAAATTTTTTATATTAAGATCTCAATATTGCTGTTATTATATTTCAATGTGTATGCTATTTGATTGAATATTAAAGTAAAAAGATTATACAACAATTTTTATTTTATTTGATATAGAATTAAATTACTTACAAAGATAAATATCTTTTAGTTTTTTTTATTGCTCTTAAAATTATATTTCTTCCACTTCAAGGAACATAAAAAAAAAGAAATAATGAAAATTGAAAATTATTTTCTAATAATATTATCAAAAGTTCTAATAATAACTTAATACTTTTTCAATAAAAGAAAGTATTATTTTCATTATTTAATTCTCTTTTGATTTTAATGACAGTATTTTTACAAATTATATCTTTTGCTTTTATTATAACCTTAGTAGATATAAGTGTTAATGAGAAATATGATACTATTATCTTTATTTCAAAATAAAGAAGTTTTATTTTTCTATAACTATGATTGATTCTAAGTAATATTTAAGCCTATAAGCACGTGAAAGGATATTTTTTTGAGATCTTGACTAATAAAGACGCCAAATTTATTTAAAAAACATACCTTGTATCCGAGTTAGGTTCGTCATAAAAAGTTACTTTTACTTTTAATTAGTCCATATACGATATTATTCTACTTTTTATTACATAAATAATTCCGGAGTAAACACTCTTTCGTAATACCCACAATATCTATAAAATAATATATGTACTCGAATGGTCTTGCATGCGAATTAGTTCATTGCAGATGGTTTATCAGTTAACCAAATAGAAAACAACGTCAGCTTTTATATTCATCGTGCCAATGGGGTTGTTTTCAAAAAAGTGGATGTTCCTGTTATGTTCCAATGATAGTTTTTGGATAGATACAAATCCCATAGTAACCGAATTATCTGACCATTGAAAGAACTTAGATATAAATCATTTTGTATTATAGAATACACATGCTTTAATGTATAAATTCAAGATAAATATTTTTTATTTTAGTTCTGTAATAATTTGAAAAAATAAACAACAACATTTCCGATTTATTTTTCTCAAACACATGATTATTTTGTTTTTCATTTCTGTGTACTTAAGTAAGTATCGATAGTAAGTCGAATAATAATACAATTTTATTATGAGGACATAATACTCCAGACCTAAATTTTAGTAGGAAAAAGCTAATATTAATGAGATTATTGACAATTAAGTTGTAAGAAAGGTCTATTTTCATGTTTTCTCGGTCACTGAATTAAAATTTGGTATTAATTTTTAGGTAAATCCTCACGGGAGTGGTTTTATGAGGTAATTTTTCCAATTAACCAAATTTGAAGTAATATATAAATTTATACATATTTAATAACGCTAAAATTATAATTTTATATTAATTTTTGGATATCCCCATGTCTGACAAAAATACCTACTGAAAGAATAAATAGAAACAAGATTTGCTATTCAAAAAAAGTACACAAAATTCGAAATGAATTTTCAATATTTATATATAAATAGGAAATAAATAAATAAATACGGTATCTCCTACTTTTTTTCCCAGTCGATCAAAGTTAAACACTTAAAACATTAATTATTTTAATTTTTTTTTTTGTAACATATTTTCATTATTAATTAAAAACCAAATATAATTAAGTTCATTGTATAAATTGAAGATAAACTCAATAGAAATAAAATACGATAAAAGCATCTGCCCCCACATTAAACCCTCTAAATACGCCATTGTTTAATAAAGTTATATAGTAATAATAAAACGAAGAACTTTCCAATTTTCGTATAAATCAACAATAGTGGAATTTTAAAAAGAATAATAAATATATTATTTTATGGAAAAACAGTAATTGTTAAAAATTTAAATTATACATTTTATTATTAAAAAAAAAAAAATGATAAATTTACATTTGTTTTTTTGCGATAACAACTGAAATTGTTTTGAATTTTAGTAAAATTGAAGGAATCATTGACAGCAAAATTTTATTGAACGCATACACATTTAATGGATGAAGTTTTAGGTAAAACAATAAGAAATGACTGACAGATTTATAATGACATTCCAATACAGTTGGTTTGAAAAGCACATTGTTTTTAAATTCAACAACATCAAATAAATGATGTATCGATTGCACGACTATAATTAGCCGTGCGGAATACGCTCAAGAGATTATGCGCTACTGCCACGTCACGGAAATTTCATTGCCTATTTAAAAACAGTGTTCTTCCGATTAGAGCGTTACATGAAATAACGTTGTTTTTTCGTTTTGTTTTTTGTATGGAATTTTATAGTCCGTTTTTTAGTGGATTACCGACAGCGCCGCATGCATTTGCTACAAACTATAATATTGTTAGTGTCACGGGGCTTCGAAGCGTTTATGAATTATTATTATTACTACGATTATCGCTTTACGTCAGGTGCGATGGTTCCCTAGACCTGCGATTAATTTAAATACCACGTTATAGTTGGCGTTCAGCCCGACCGGACACTACCACCACGGAATTGTCTCATTTCACCTTTATGGAAACGTCACACCGCATTAATGCTTGCCCACGACCGTTTACCTATAAGAAAATTGCCACAACATCCTAATGTATTAATTATTGTCCAGGAATACAGTTTATAAGACTAGACTGTTCGAATAGCTAATTCCAACATTAAATTTTAATTGTCATCGATGACTTTGAATTTTCAAATCGATAGTTTTGTTAAACAATTTGTACGGTTTAACAACTATATGTAAGCGGGTTGAATTGTTTAGCAATAACGAAAACGTTTATTTTTCGGATTTTATTTATCAATATATAGAGTAAACAATTTAGTCGAGCTTAAATTAGTAGAATTAAGGTAAACATACATATTTAGACTCAAAACACCAATTGGTTATTATAACATATGTTAATTCAATAAAACAACAACATTGTTCTTTTACTAAATTTTTCAATATTATCTTAACATTTTTTTTTTTAATTTCAAGCTTATTTTACTACACTACTAAACAACTTTTAACGACATTGAGTTTCGTACTGAAACTATGGAATAGACAACATTTTTCTTTTTAATACTTTGTCCTATCGCTTTTATGTTCTGTAGATAATTATTAGGTAATAACTTTATAGATAAAAAGTTCTGGTATTGTTATACTTTTCAAAAAGTTTCCAGATAACTTCTGTGTTTATTGATTAATCGATTATGGAAAATGAACGTAAAAATCATTGTTTATTGTTACATAAAAAAAAAATATGAAAATGTTTATTTCAAAGTTGAGTATAAAACACATCGTCAATTGTTCAATGTTTGAGAACAAATTTAGGTCTCGGATACCTTTGTCGTTGTTCTGTCGTTCGACCGTGTAGTCTTCTCCCGCAAACATCACTGTCGGCTAGTAATTTTGTGGCTTTCAAATAAACGCATTGTTTTTGGTAAATTAAATATGCAAATGGATACTAACACAGTGTGTACATAGCCAAGCGCGAAGCTCAGCGGACCGTATTGTTTCAGAGTAATCGAGAACATTTATAGGCGTTTCCTTTGGTATGCAAGGACAAACGTATTCTTCTGGCCTGCACGAATCAGAAACTCAGACCAAACACATTTTGCCAAGAATTCTCGTTTCAATAAAATAATATTCTTAAGAACCATTCGCAATAGTTACAAACTCAGTCAAACGTAAATAGTTTCAAGTCCTTTTCAGGAAAAACTAACTTGTTCTCGTCGCATCCCAAGAAATATATCCTAAATTAATGTTTATGATTTTATCATCCTGTTACGCATTATCTTATTCGGCATTTTTATTTTTTACTAAAGTGTAAAATATCTTACAAAAATTTGATATGATAACATGATTTTCAACGTACTTTTGTGCTTATTAAATAATAACACGAACTTAGAAGAATTTCGTGTTATCATAGAAAATATAAATATATTCCATTATAATGGAATATATTTATATTTTGTATTAATTTAATGAACATTTTATTCTCTTGTTATTCGAGTTTGGATAGCTGCCACTATTATATTTTTTTATTTATTCAATCATAACCATTCAAATTGAATGAATACAAGGCTTATACTAATCAAAATTACTTAACAATATTTCATCAACTATTATTATTAACTGCACCTCACTTTGTTGGAAGTTCAACAGCTGTGTTCTGACTTTCNGTGCGCTAACTGCACCTCACTTTGTTGGAAGTTCAACAGCTGTGTTCTGACTTTCAGTTATTTTAATCTCTTTCTAAAACAATTGTTAAAAAGTAACTTTTTGTTTAATTTAACGAACTTGGTTAAATATGTATTGTGTACATTATATATGGAACTTCTGTTCGTGGCAGACTGTCACATAGATGACAGGTCTTCCTATTGCAATTTACTTAAATTATAAAGCAAATAATTTTTACCAAATTTCGTGCTATTCAAATTACAATTGTTCTGACATTTATAAAATAATACGAACATTTTTTTTACGTTACCAATAAAACGATACACTCGAAAAAATGTTGTTGGCATCCAATTAAACACTTTATTATACATGATTACAATTAAATAGTGATGTATATTATGTTGGTAATTGACCTTAAAGCACTTTTCCCTGGTATAAAACTTTAAAAAATTAATAACTTTTCCATGGTAATTGTTTTTACATTAAATTATTTTGTTGAATTAGTTTTATCTGATATTCAACAAAAATTATTAAAATGTAACTAAAATTAAAAACTTGTTGAAATATTCAAATTTTCCAAATATAAGGGACAACGGAGACAGTAAAACAATTTTGTATGACTAACTTAATTGACATTGACATATTATCTGTATTTTTAATTCGTAGTTATAACATATAAATATAAATATGCGAATCATGATCGATAATAATACTTCTGTTATTGACTTATAAATCAACGACATTTCAAGTGATGTGAAATCTAGAATTAATTTAAAAACACGTTCATGCTGTCGACTTATTTTCATCGAACTTAGTCACTAGCCAGTACAAAGAGGTTTTTAATGCTTAATATACAAAAAAAAAACCAAAGTTTTACTCATTTCGGAAACTCGTTAATTTTTCATAATTATTTCAAGTAGTTGGGGTTTTGTTTATCACTTTTATAAAATGAAACAAATTATATTTTTAATTACGCTATCCTCATAGTTTTATAAGTGCACTAAATGGAACTTGTAAAATTTTTACTTTTTTTTCTGTTGATGTTGACAGAAAATTAAAAATTAAATTCATAAAAAAACTTTTAATGATACAATGATACTCATGGATGGGCAATTCAATTTATCCTTCAATAAACTTCGGTGTTTTTTTCAATCGAAACAAATGAATAAAAATTCGACGCAATCCTTCCTCACCGCCTCTTTTTCTTTTAACAGCCTTAAGCTATTTGGTCATCAAATTACTTTTTACTTCGAAAGTATTATTTGATTTTACCCAAATCCAAATCAAGAAATCTCCAAAATACAACCAACCATTTTTTCCGAGAAAAAATATATTACTTTATCGTTGTTGTTTTGTCAATACAAATGATTTATAATAATTAATCCTCTTATTCTATGTACCGATGTTATTTACACTCCCACTCCCACTTCATCACGTGTTTGTGTCGTTATTTTTATCAGTGCGCATTCAATGAAGAAGACAACCTAAAACGAAAACAAACCGAATAATCTTGAAAAAACTTTTCCCTCGGCTATGGACGTTGTGCATTGGTTGACTTTGTATAAAATATTAAATTTGAACTGCTAGTTAACCGTGTCCTTTAATTTTTCGACGTTTTCGATCACAAAGAGTGCTCAAAAGTATATTAGAAGAGCAATATACTTTTTGTCAAAACTTTTGGTATTCAATAGGTTGGCCAGTGGGAGTTTTGTTGTCACATTGATGTTTTCAACTGGGAAATAATTACTTCAACGGAATTTCTCGTTATTTGTACGAAACAAATTCAACTACGTTTCAACTTGTTTACATGTATAAAAACAATTAAAAATTTGTAACGGCAGTGAATTGATTGAAAATAAATCAACGGTATTAGCTTTGGCGTCGTAGCTATTTCTTTTTTTTTTTTCTTTATTCAAACACCAACGACATTAATTAAAATGTAATTAAACATAGTTGACAAAATCAGTAGACTGCGTTTTGTTGTCACTCATTCTCATTCTGTAAACAATGATATTGTATCTCATATTCTACACCAGACAAACAGTGACGCGTAAAACAGTATTCATTTAAAAATAAAAACTAATCGGTATAATCACACATAGCTCACAGAAAATTCAACCGCTTCTAAAAAACTTACTAATAAACCACAAATGGATTGCATCAGTTAAACGTCAATCGAGAGAGAAATAATCGTTGCCTACTGTTTGATTGAAATTGCGCAGTATGTTTTGTTTGATTATCAAACGCGCCAGAAATAACACGTGGCTAAAGAAAAGTAACAGCAACGTCAATAAGTGTGTTCAACTGATTAATACTGAAAGGCTTTAAAAGCTACCCATAAATCAGAGACAACTGGAATTATTTTTGTACATCTTTTAAATGAATTCTTCCGATTTAGTGAGTTTTTACATTTAATATAACAAGAAAATGTCGTTTTATTTAATAAAAAAATTTCCTTTAGACAAGTGAAGATTTACCATATAATACGAAAATAAAATCATAACGCGTTATATCTTATGTATCATAAAACACACATTCAAATTTATAAAACTGAACATTAAATTTGATATTTTTCTTTTGATAATTATTTCATTAAAAAAATTGGTTGAAGAAGTCAGACTCGGCTCATGTTTGACAAATAATTTTCAGTAAGCCCCCGTAACACTATTTAAGAATTTATCATGAAGANTTAAAAAAATTGAAGAAGTCAGACTCGGCTCATGTTTGACAAATAATTTTCAGTAAGCCCCCGTAACACTATTTAAGAATTTATCATGAAGAGGTTGGGTTTCTAATAATTTCAAACGCAGATCAATGGGAGAGGATTGCTCTTCCACGCCAGGGGCTTAGTAAAATAAGGGCTCCTAAAATTGAATAAAATCCAAGTGTATTTGACGATGACGGGTAACTGGGTAGGCCAGTTTTACACCGGATGGAGTATTACAGAAAAAAGCTATCAACTCGCCAACAGAAATATGAAACATCTATGCAATATTATTTAATGTTAAACACACTAGATACGCTGTAATTTCATGACTACCTTAAATATTTAAAAAAATACTTTAACCGAAAAGTCATACAACCATAAAATGATTTGTATGTAGTTCTGTAAGCTTGTGGTTGTATATATGTACGTCAGTATTAACTATTCACATTTTTCTGTGTTTTACGACTCAAACGTGGCACCTAATCCAATTTAAGTGACATAAATGCAGGGTGCAAATGGAAATATTTTATGTCACGTTACAAATAAAAAATGCACTACCGAAAAATTGCTTGTTCAAACAATTTATATATTAATACGATTTGTCGGCATGAAAGTTTAACGATATACCGATAAACTACTCTATTTTTTATACTTCTAAAAATATCTATTTGTTTTATAATTCATGCTTAGAAGTACCGTTAAAATAAATATTTGTACTTATATTTATCATGAACACCGTTTAATTGCAGAAGAAAATAAAAAACATTGTAATTTAATCACTAAAGAGAAATATTCCAAGATAGTAAAATAGATTTAATTAAAATGCTTTTTCATTTTAAAGTTTTGATATTATTAAAAATAATTAAATATGATTTCACCGTAGCGTTCTATTACAAAATATACTTAGGTCTGTATTTTTTATTTTACTAAATTTAATTTTAAATAAAAATAATAACAGTTTTTGCGATTATTTCTACTTAACAATTTTTTTGATATTTATAGTGATTATGTCAACTAAAAATGACGCAATAAATAATATTTTAGAATATTTCAAATCCTCTTATATATCGATATAAATAATAAAAACATAAACATTAAAAAAAAAAAAAGTTATAGTTCAGCTTTACTTTTTTTCAAAAAGCTATAAAAATCAACTTCAAAAATTCATATCAGAGATAAAACTTTATGAAATAAATTCGAAATGTGCACAAATTATCATCATGATACAATACATAATAAATAAATTATTCGATATCGAAATAAAATTTTTTTTTAACTAAAATTTTATATGATGAAACAGTATATTTATCACAGACAAAAAAAAATTCATGAACATTCCATGACACAAAAATTTTATCGAGCTGTCATATTCATCGTTCGTGATGATAAAGACAATATATCATGAAATATATCTAGTCATATCTTAAGTAAATATATAATTGAAAAATTTACTATAAGAATATATTTAAAATGTATCTTTAGATAAAATTAATTTTTGTCTTTTAATTTTACCGTTACTGTAAACTTCAAATGCTGTTGTTATTATCAATATTATCCTCTTTTCAAACAAACATTAATTATATAAATAATTTTTATACGAAAACCAATTATTTATCTCATCGAAGTTTATATAAATGAAATTCTTCATGTTTCATGATCCATCGGTATTTTCAATAAATTAAAAATAATAATAAACAATAGTACTATCATCCAGTTATACCAATGGAATGGTTTATTTTTACTCAAAACATAAATAATAACCTCATGATACTTTGTTTTAACATTTACATCTGTTATATTTCTCATTGTTAAAAATACTTTCAATTAATTTATATTTTTATACATTTTTCGAAAAAATTTGAAATTTTTTTATAAATTCGTAAAATTAATTTTGTAAGTTATGATAATTAGTGTTTCATATAGGCACTACATATTTTTTACACTTTTGAACTGAAAAACAAATCCAGCTACTAAATAAACAAAAATGATCCTTATATGGGATAAAAAACAGTCAATTAAATATTAATAATCAAAGTGTAGAAAGAAATAAGGAAGTCTACACAATACCATTTCGTTTGTTTCTCTGGACGTAACGATCTCGACTGATGTTAAAAAATAAATAAATCGAGAAGATACAAGATAGAAGCACAATTGTCCTCCAAGGACCATGTTGGAAATACGGGATGAATAAAGGTCGAGCAAAAGGATGCCGCAAAGTGCTCGGCGTTGTTCAAATTGGATAAATTCCCAAAAGCGGTCGGCCTGAGGCATATGATGTTGTTGCTGTGGTTGTGACAATAAAAAAAAATCTTACAAAACAGTTTAATGTATATTTGTGCATTATACATTAATAGTTAAGCCACATTTACTACGTTAGCTCTAAATAAATTACTTAACATAAGTTTTTGAACACTCATTTTTTACTTCGTAAGTACGTGAAATGTTCATAAACTAATAACTAATAACTGTAGACAAAACTACAGGAGATATGTAGTATAATTATAATTATACTACATATAATTATTATTAACACATGTATTAAATATCATATTTAAGCAAAAATCATCGAGGGAATGTTTCCTTTTTAGGCTATTTAAAATAACCATTTATTAACATATGTGTTCAAACCAGTCCCTTACAATTCATTAACTACGCCCACATCAAGGTTTCTATCACAATTAACCAATTCCAAATAATTATACAAGATTTCAAAAATTTCACTAGAGATCGTTGGTTTACTTTATCCAGAAAATAAAAAACCAGTATTTTCATAAAAATCTCTCTCTAGGCTGCAGCCAATGGTCAATATTCTCATACATAGAATCTGCGTCAGTATAAGTAACACATTTTATTCCTAAGACTTAGTTTTTTTCCCTATCATTCTAAATGGTGAATATTGTTTTAGATGATTTATTAATATTCTACCCAGAAATAAGTTTTATTTATTTTTACTATTGCTTTATATCCTTATAAGAAATTAATATTGTTTTATTATAATTAGTGATTTTAAATATTGCTGTGCCCTTCGCTTATGAACTGCCTGAACATATGAACAATGTGCCGAACAGAGTGAAGAAGCGCAATTTGTGATTAGAATTAATTAGTCTTAATAGTAATACCTTTTTGCCTGTGTACTCGCCAGCCTGATAGGACTATGCCAATTACCTTTCGGTAACGTGCAGGCAGTTAAGGTAAAGAGTAGTATTAAATTTATGAAAGAATATTTTTGAAGTGTAGCCTGGCTAGAGTTCATTACAAAATATACAGTTCATAGGGTAGGAAACTGCATCTTGCAACAATATCCTGTGCGTATTTACCCGCCAACCATAAAGGAATTTACCAATTACCACTCGGTAAATTGTAGGCATTTGACGTTAAGGATATTATAAGGTGTACTGAAATAATATTTAATATTTATTAACGAGGTTACCTGTGTCCGCGCCAGCCAAGACTTTACGCTGAGAAACGCTGGGCCACCACAGTCTTGTTGTATATTATATATTGAATATAAATAGACATATTCTTATAGTTATATTTAGACAAGTTCAGAGTGAATTTTAAGAATATCGATATCGACTATAAGGAACTCGTCGAAAATATTATTAGTGAAAACGTAGTATAATATAAAAAGAGTTTGAAAAGTATAAAAAAAATAACAAATAATAGACGCAGGTTCCATTGTAGAGAAATTTGTTTATATCCAATATACACACAAAGGCTAATTAATCGAAATAAACGCAAGACTCCAAAAATGATTGTTAACACTGAAGCGAAAATTTACCATTAACTCAGTCAACTGCGAAGGGAAGTAAAGGTAAGTGCGAATATTTATTTGCATGTTTTACTCCTTAAAAATTCACGTAAAAAACAAGAATAAGTGAGGTAAGGATATATTTTTATTTGATAACATAGTTCGACATCGAGATACACTTTAACCTCATACGTCCCTTTTCCTATATCATACTTAATCCTTACCCCCTCCTATATATTATATTTATTTAATTTATGATTATTACAGATAGAAAAATCAAAAAACAATAGGCAGTGTGTTTGGATTAATTTGCAATTAGATTAATTACAAATGTGCTCCAAATGGGAAAACAGTCATTATACTTTTAAATTTGAAGCATTAAACATATAGCTAACAACTGTTCGGAATCCCTAAAAAACAATAAGATTTTTAGTATAAAAATCAATTATTCTTGTGTATTGAAATTGCATTATATTAGTTTATTGCTTTGATACGATTTACTTTGATGAATATTAATCAATAATAACTTTATCCAGTGTTTTGTGAGTGAAAAATGGATAAAAGACATCGGAGTGCATTTAATTATACGTAACTATGTAAAGGAAATCAACATATTTTAAATATTTTAAATATGATCTAACGAAAAAATTTATATTATTAACATTTTATATTTTAATCAGAAAGATTTTGCCATATTTATACTACAAAAAAAGCGTAGGATTCAGATTGTTGTTAATTTAAAATAGTACTAAACTACTATATTTCTTCCACTTTTTAACATTCATGAAATAATCACGGCATGACTGCGAAGAATACTTTTAAAATAAACGCCTTACGTAGTGTAAGTTTTGTAAACGATGCATTTTTTTATGATGTATAGTTATTTTATGTTTCTTTTGTAACTCTGTACGGACATTGAATTATCCATAGCTGAATGAAACTAATAGCAGATAGAAGTATTAGAAAAATAAAATTAATCGTTTCTTTTTACTTCAGTGAACCGGAAAGTTCCTTGTAGACAGAAAAAATTGTAATAACGTATTGAATATTATTTGTCCATACAAATATTTTATATGAAACATTTTTATAAACAAAGAAAATTTCATTTAATCTTCCAGGAAAGGATTTCCCTAAAACACGAATTATAAGTGGCAGTATACAAATTCTCAAAATCTGTCTGATATATTGGTTAAACTTTATAACTTCTCATTGTGTAAATTCAAGGAAACGAAGGAATATGAGTACTTAAAACAAACCATACACCTCTCTCTGGAAGTTGGTTATATATTTAATGTAATCAAAGGCAATTAACTTGATTATATGTACAATGTGAGTAACTTGCCTGATAAATGAGATAAATTTTGATCTTCTTTGTAATTCGCGTGCATGTTTTATTAAATTATTGTTAGTATTGTAAAATCTTAAAATTACTATAATTTTATCATTATTTAAATTAAAACGTTAAAATACATTTATAAAAATAAATCAACAAAGTTAAAAATAAAATAATAAATTATAAAACTATCGAAAATTAAAATCGACTTTTGATATCTACTGCAGTAATAGGAAACAAAAAATGTTAACTAGTAGTGATAAATATGTTGAAAAACTTTTACGTAACTTTTAAAAATATTAATATATTTTAAATAAATTAAAATTGAATTTTTATAATATCAACTTTCACGCTAAATAAGAGTTATATCTCATCTAATAAATGTATGTATTGCCCCTGTCATTTTATATGCCATATAAAGAAGGTTGATCCCATATATTAATAACTAATGATGAAATAAATATATTGATTTAATAATTATACCAATCGTATTAATAGAAGTCGGAAATAATATTATTTGCTTTTTAATAATATATTAACTTTTTCATGATAACAGATAATTTAGGGTTATTTCTATAATTGTAATGTAACTATTTCATTTTCTATAGTCCGACATCTAGATTTAATTATAAGTATTATTTATATTGAGAATATAGATATTTTGTTTAGGACAATTTAAAATCGATTTTTAAATCATCAAAACTTAAATTAAATTACATAATTTTAAATTAAAAAAAATTTACCATTTAATGGTTGGATCTAAATTTATTATAAATCTATTTTATCAACAATATTTATACGTTGTGTAAACTTATTTTTTACTAGTAAAAAAATAACAAGGCAGCTCATAATATTTATCGTTCGAATAACAGTATGAAAATAAATACTACTACCTAGTGAGTGAGTTGTTTTCTATATGCCTATTGCTCAGACAAACTCTATATTCATTTTCTGCACGTACATATTTGCATGTGTCAAACCGTTTTATCATAAAAATCCCTGAACGGCCGCGTCATTTTTAAATCCTTTTTAGACGACATGCACACGTTCCCTTCCCGCTCATTCATCAACCCTCACAAACATGACAGATCTTCCCTACTTTCCATCACTCTGATACCGTTCTTGGCTAACATACTAAACAGCAATAAGTCGGCGTACTTTATTTAAAATTCAGAAGCAAGCACTAAACAGATTACCCATGTAATTACATTTATTACCCGGCATAAAAGAGATAATAATGATTTTGTAAGGACAAATATTATTTAGAAACATATAAGTTATAGACATATTACAGTGATGGTTGTATTTGTAACAATTTTGTAAGCAGATGTTTATACGAATTTACGCCCTAGGTAAAAACGAAAAAAACGCCCTCTGCTTGATTAAAATTTTTTTAGGAATATATTTTTGAAAAAAAAAATATATCTTACGATTAGACCAACGTATTTTGCTACTTTTAATATCTAAAAGTATAAAATTACACTCACTTATAAAGTGAGACATAAGTGTAATCATTTTTTTTACATTTTCCATAGTAATAATTATAATTATTTTTGAAATTTATAAACCAGAATTGTACCAAAAATTTCAATGCCCCTCTATACACGTCCCTAAATACGTCTTTGATTGTATTATGTATAGAATAGACTTCAGTCTTTTAAAATTTATTAAGGATTTATGAATAATTTTTATTCGTATGTTTAAAAATATTTAAGATTTACTATTGACATAAAAATGTATAAATATTCATAGTTTCTGCAGGATAGAAGTTATATTAAAAACATTCATATTTTACACTTGAGTCATCTTTTTTCAAAAAATGACTGATGATTGTATTTATTTATTTCTGTGGTTGTTGAATTTCTTAGACTCTCCTACATCAATGAAATTGAGAGATAGAATTCTATCGATCAGCCGAGTATTAATCAATTTTTAATCGAATTCTAATGTAATTGTAGATCTATTAGCTACTAGATTTTGTTCTAGATAATAGCACACTACGATGACCATAGTTCAATTAATAACGGTTTAGTTGTTTCAGGATTTATTTTATGTCTTTCAGCTCCCACATCGTAACTTGAAACTCGACCACGACTCTTGATAATTGGACTACCTACTAACTTACCGATAGAAAAAGAAAATGAAAAACTAAATAATGAAGCAATCTGCAGGGCAAGTGATGAATGAATCAAGAATTACAACAACGATCAATCGCGGAAACGGGTCAAAGAAAAAATATTTTTCCTTTGTCCAATTATAATTTTTTTTTATTATTTACACTAATTTAATTTTCATTATTGTTTGTACAGTGTGATTTCTGTATGGAATATTAATGACTGATTCATTACCTCTCTTCACTCGAAGACAAAGGTATAACATTTTAGAGCGACTAACAGCGTTTTTGTTTAAAATACATTGTACTTATTCTCATGATGCAAAAACTCAATTATACACTTATATAAATAACATTTTTCAGAGGATATGTTATGGCTATTTAAATTTGATAATTGATATACTACTTCATAGATTATTATTTGAGTATCATTTTTATATTGTTTAGTTTATTCATTTTTACTTCTTATTATCAACTTTTATCTAGCTCTTCGTTAATCATAATTTAAAAACTATTGTAATTATATGAAATAAAATGTTAATTTTTTTAATTCTTTAGCAATTAAATCATCCAATTTTGCACTAAATATATCAATATAGACTAAAGAAACGTTTAAAATAAAATTTAAAAAAAAATCTTTCTACATTTTTAATATCTAATCTCATTTACATAAAGCTATGAGAATCTTAAATATGTTAAAAACAGTCGCCTTTTTTTTTTTTTTTATTCGTTGGAGAAGAATGTTGATTTTATTTTATTAGGTGACCTTTTTTTGCAATTTAAAAGGGATCAAAAGGTTTTTTTACTTTCTTATACATTTACTATATTATATATTAATCACTATTTTTTTAAACTAGTCGGGTAATTTTTTTCACAGCCTTTGTCAATTTCCTGTTTAACAATGTTTCTTGTAAAATTGAAATGCTATTACATTAGCATTTTTTATATATGTATATTTCTACGCTTGGTGTATTTTAGCTTTTATAAAGTTAATTGAAATAAAGTGAAGAGTTATAGTGATATTGCACTGAGTTGGTAATTAAAATCGAGAAGTTTCAAACTGTGATTGTTTTTTAATTACAAAATGGTTTAACTTTTGAAAACATTTTAACGAATAAAAACATTTAGTTCAATAAAACGTTGTTAAAATTGATGATATCATTCTCGTTCTAATCATTCTACTCCAATTTGATTTTTGATATTAAAAAAATTTCAGTTTTATTATTTTTCCATTGTAACACATAGCATACAACTGATATTTATCTCTAAGTTTCTACTAGATTAACAAAACAATAATTATTAAACTATTTGTTATTTATTTTTGGGTCAATAAGTTTGGTACACAAAAGTTGTTTTGGAAAATACACAAAGTAGACATGGTGCACATCGAAAATGTTTAGATTGCCTTTGTGATATAATAGTTGAATTGAAGAAGTTTCTGTCGCTCAATATCAGCAGTCGAACAATTATTATTTGTTATTAGAACTTCACGATATCCGAAAATAACTACAGTGGCGTTATTAAGATTAAAAGTTTGAAAAATTTAAGAGATAGCATCAAAGTTTCTACTCGACGGTATCCTTTGTATAATTTTAAAACTTTTTCACAGATAAATATATACTTTGCTCTCGAACATTAAACATTTTTATGAACAAACAAAAATTAACCACTCCAATATCACAAAAGAAATGGCTTTACTTGTTTTATGTATTATATTTAAGCGCTTAAAAAATTACTATTTGGCAAAGCATATTCAAATAACCATGTTATCCTATTTAAATTTATAATTTTTTCTTATTTTAGTTTATTCTTTGTATAAAATTTTTTCCATTAATATGACTAAAGCTAAAGATTATTTATTATAAAAAATTTGATAAGACACACGGTTGATCAAAAACCATCATATTTATCATTTAGATTTTTATTAAATTACGTAATCTATTGTGAAAAATGTAGATACCATATGGATGAAAAAATTGTCAAAAATAAATCGTGTTAGTTATCAAATTATAGTGTTCAGTTTGGTAGATGAATAATTGAAAATTTCAATTATATTTAATACCATTCAATGAGGAGTATATTTTCACTAAATAGCTATTTCAAATAAAACCGAAAATAAATATAAATAACAAATACAACAAACAATACATTTTAAACGTTAAATACACATAACGACCGAGTTTTATTCGTAAAATTTTATTCGGTTGAGTTTATTGTTTCATCGTACCTATTAAAAATTATTGTATGTCAGAGGACATTTGCATTTTACGATTGTTTTCCACGTACTAAAAATTATCATACGCGTTACTTTTTATTATAAATGTGTAGCGTAACGTTTTCATGCGCAATAAAAAAAGTGGAATTGGTACCTTTAATCACTTCGCAGATTTCTATAGTGTTCAGGGAAAAAAAATCGCTCATTAAACGACGTGGTTACTAAACGACAACATCTGTGACGTGACAAGTGTGTTTTTTAATGGGGTCACCTAAGGGTGGTTATTAAAACATTAGGTACTGGTTTGAAAAAAAGGCTGTAAAAATGTTACACGTATTATATGTTGACAATCGATTCGACAATATTTTCCAAGTTAACAGAATAGAAAAACCTTGACGAGAATCATAAGCGTACAGTCGACGAAACTCTTCCCGCGTGCCCTACAGTGTTTATATATTATTTATTTTTTATGGCTTTTATAGGAAATACCCTGTAGCGCCAGCTGTTGTTCTCGAAAGCCAAAGATTTCATTAAAGAACGACGGCGGTGTTTGTGTCCAAAAAAGGGGTAAACGGCCGACAAGATATCTACTGGAGAAAAAAATACGAAAAACTATTATAATATCCCACCAAGTCGATTTTAATAAAGATAGCGGAAGGACGTTAAAGCCTTTTTATATAATTTTTTCGGCATTTGACAGACCGCCTTAAATTATTATGTCACCCGTGGGGCTCCGATAACATCAGTGAAATACTGTCGTCATTATCGGCTATGCGTCGGGGCGAATTCTTCTCTACAGCCGATCCTATCGGCGATTTCATTTCCAGATTTTGTCGCTGCAGCCGTTTACAAAGCGGTCCGCCGGGAAGGCTGTTTAATATTGTGCAGAAACCGTTTTACTGCAGACATGGCAGGAGCACTCACCGCAACTACACATTGTAACGCGCCTACTGAGAACAATACTACAATATTATTGTTGTTGTCGCCGCCGCCGTCATTGTTTTCCTACAGTAACGCACGCCGTTGTAAATCGTACAACAATAATAGTAATATATTATAGCCAATTCAATTCGTTCGGTACCCGCGCCCTGTCCGCTGCCGATCCGTACCGTCTACAGTGTCTGTAACGTCTGCTACCCGTTTTCCGGTCTATATAATATTATTTTCTTTGGGTACATAAATACCAAATATAGGTCACATGGTTGGATCCTTTTTTGTCCGACAAACGTTTCAAAAACAATACGAACCGTTTAATGTCCGACTTGAGCTTTATAATAATAATAAAAAAAAAAATCTGTTTGGACCGTTTGTTCGTCTTTAGTTGGCTACATTCAATATTTAAAATGTACCAGTTAGTTGTACTTGACACGCTCGTATAAGAATTTTATGAAAAATTAAACCAGAAATTAATCATAAACATATCTAATTTTAATTTAAATATGATTTCCCGAAATCATTTCGAGAGAAGCATTATATATCGACGACAACAAAATATAAATTCAACTTTTTCGCGTAGGCATACGCGATCAACATCGTACAGAACCCTGTATAGTGTAAGAATTTAAAAACTGCTATTTGATTGGTCTTGATGACATAATGAAACTCGAGTTTGACTTTGAAAAAGAGTGTCAAATATGCTAATGTAATTTTAGCAGCTTATCTTTAGTACGCATTTCGGATAAAAGCAATTTATTATAATTACTAATTCCATTTCCATCTAGATTCATGATCGAGTATGATCAAAAGTAAATATTCATGGTATAGAAATGAACCACATTTTACGTACAATTCTAAATAAATACGATTGATCTACTAAAAGTACCTGAAGCAAAAGGTAAGATTAATTATCATACTAATAATTAAAGACGACGTTGCTACACTCACAATTAAACCGATACCACTCAAACTATTCACCTGGACTTTAAGATTATGTAATTATGTGAATCGTCGTTTTTAAGAAGTAAATTGCTAATTTAATCAAATTCAATCTTATTAAGCTGTATGATCGGGCAAACAGGAACAACTAGAACCAGTTGCAAAGCATGTTAGTGCTTAAAGTTCTACATGGTTCGATTTGTACAGGTCCGACCCGTCCTTAAATCGAATGAGTAGTCAACTTTTTAAAAATTATTATATTATATATTTCACAAGTTCATTTTGCATAATTATACAAAAATTTGAATATACTGTTGCATAGAATGGAATCACACAATGAAAATGTCATAATTTCTACTGCAATAGGTTCAAATTGATTTCAAATAGCGGAACTTAGCCTATAACTTCGAATTTATAACTTTAGCATGCTAAAAAAAAAACACAATAAGGGACAGACTGCGGCCCAACTATATAAAAATTGGTCACATGATAGCAAAATTTCTAGGAGTTCTAGAACCCTAATGTAATATTCATAGTGTAACATGTTTTGGTTTTTTGTAGCTGTCAATCGTTTAATTTATTAAATGATAACTTCATAGTCTAATAAAAAAGTAGTAGCCATTATTGAGAAAAATTATAATTAGGCTTGTAATGATTGTTACGGGTCTTTATATATACTACGATATTATTTTGATTCAGGTACGATTAAAACCCGTTCTTATTGAATTGCCCTAACTCGTGTGATGCGCTAAAAAAATGTACTGGGACGCTCTCTTAAACAATATATTTAAATATAGTTTGTTAAATTTAATGTAAAAAGAAAATTTTTTTCGTTTAAAATTATTTCAAGAATTCATTAATGTTAACATGAAATACTATATTTTCAGTTGTTTCATTTAATAAAATATTAAAGCTAAAATTTAAATTAAAAAAAAAATTATTTTGATTTAATTTTATATCTCATATTTATTTTTTTTACAAATGTATTATCTCTGAATAATTTTTAAGATATTTTTAATAATAAAATATTAAATATCAACTAATTTTTCTTATATTTGAGACCAAATATTCTATTACATATTATATATTTATATTATTATTATTGTTAAAATACAAAAAATTATATTATATTTCATTTTAGCTCGATTAGCTTCTATATATTCTGGTTTAGTTTTCGTTTTTAAAATGTTCCAATCCACAGAACATTTATATTTAAAAGTCTGGTTTGGTTCGGCTAACCATTTGGTCCAGTCCAATTTTCGTTTTATAAAACGGTTCGGTCCAGTGGTGAGGTATAGTGCAATAAATCAATCTTTATCCACCTTTGCCAAGTTTTCTGTTAGTTCATGGATGGTACATCTTGCTCCTACGCTGGTTCCCTCAGCCATAATACGTCAGGTTGACAGCCGGCGTAAAAAAACTTGTCAAATCGTAAGTTAAAGTCGACACCTTATCTCAAATAGTTGAGATAAGGCTAAGGTGATGATATAACAGTTCTGTTCGGTTTTTAAAAATACGGACCATGCTGATTGTGCTTTGACCCTAACACTGTTACTCATTTTCTAATTTTTAGAGATAATTTTAGTATACAATGCCAATAACAGCGAAATATTGTGAAGTAAACAATAAATTTCAATTGGCAATTTAAAATAAAGAATAAAATCATGAGATTTTTATGGCGGTAAAAGCCGACTATAAGCTTTTCAACGCCCCGTACAGGACATAATTTGGAGCTCGATAAATAAAATGTATCGTTTTTAAAGTTATGGGCAAAAAAAAAAACGTTTTCAATTCTTAAAAGTATCATAGTACGTAGAATTTTCCCTGCTGAGGCACCTTTAAGGTTTTAGAGCTCTATGCTGTTGCATGTGTCGATAATATCTAAAATCGACACTAGTTATAATTATACTTAATGACACGTCATTTAATAAATAACATAATATATTATATGATGATTTTTTCTATAAACGATATTTAAGTTTAAATTATCGCCTTTAAGCTACCTTTAAAGATTATGATCATATTTTGTACGTCAAATGAGTTTTTGCATCAAACTGATGACAATTGTATTAAGAAATTCTCAAATTCATAGTAATAATCATAGAAATTCTATGAAACACAATATTTATTTTCCTAAATCAATTTATCCATATAGTAATTATAAATTAATGAATTGTTAATATATACACATTTTTTAACAAAATTATTTAGCGTTAGAAGTCATTACTAATAATACTAATTATATAGAAGTCATTACAAAACGCACAATAAATGCAAATGCATGTATAAGTATGTAAACAATTTTTATAATAAATTAAAATTTTATTTTTATGTGTTCCGATTTTATTTTAAAGTTTAGTCATTAACTAATTTTTTTTACGAAACAAAATCATAATATACCTTAGCTTAATATTTCATTGTTTCTAACATTTGGAATTATTTATTATACTACTTTTAACGCATGTCAGTAACAATTTTATGAAATGTATTCCCAAAGAGTTTTAATGTAATTTATAATACATAATAAAAGTTCAAACATAAAAAAAAAACATGCGTACAAAAATAAGATGTGAGGGATACAGAAAAACAAAACATAAGAAGTATACAAATAATACAAAGTTCACTGAAGTTTTCATTTATTCTGATTTAGTCGTTTCCTTGAGGTAAAATATTCCCTTCTCTCTAGAGAGTCATGTTTGATTATTAGATGTGTACTTGGCAGAATAATTCATAATATTATCATTACAAATGACATTTCGACTCTAAGTACGACCAGAGAGGTTTAATAATTAATCGAAAAATTGCCTGTTTAAAAAGCACTTCGTAAGGATTTGAACACTTGTCAAGTAAATAATAACAAACACTGCCTCGCTTTTAGTATAAAAGTAATACATAAGATGTAATAGCTTTGAATATAAAACGACACTAGAAAGCAGCTTTATTCCAAGAACATCGTTTCATAAATCATTCAACATATTAGAAATGCTAGATATTGGTAACTAAGACGCTCATAAAATGTTAATACTAATTTAGTATCTCGTTATTAATAAATAGAAACTTAACAATATAATTTTAAAATTCAGAGTGCCATATTAGCACCACTACGAAACTTAAAAGGCTATTAACAAAAGAGAAATGATTAATTAGCTCATATATTTTGTTATTATTAACATTTCTTGCACTTATCTAAAGTACACAATACTATTTGATCAAATCAACTAAGTAGTAGTTTAACAGTTCACAGTTTAAGCGTTAAGTAAAACGAAAAACAAGAAACTTCTATACTCTTGTCAATCGATTTAAGTGCATTGATGTGTTAACGATATGCTGACTAACATAACTAACAGAAAATGGTGACATTGATGTTAGTTCAAAGAACTCAACAATATATTGTGCTATTAGTAAATAAGCAATTGCATTCTAAGGTTATACTTGTCAAAACTTTGTAGATGACGTTAAATATATAATACATCACATGGCGATTGGTAAGTTATTACACATTTATATATTTATATTTAAGTACAAAAACGTCAGGTTGACTACTCATATTAAATGTTGCACGATAAACACTACCGATACAACAATAAAACGTTATATACAAAGGACGTCCAAAAAGAAAGGTTACAACACGTGTAATTTATCGAAAAATATTTATATTGTTATGAAATTTAAAGATTGTATTTATTAATGTCATTATTTCTCCACTTAAATTCTATTGAGATTGATGCACTTTAAGAGCTTTGGTATCACCTTTTGTATACCTTCATTGTACACTTCTCGCTCTATCTCCACTTTTCGACCACATTCTTAACCTCCTCATTGTTTGAATAACGTTGTCCTTCCAAAAATAACTACAGATTAGCGAAAAAATAATAATTAAAAAGGGCTAAGTCTGGAGAATATGGTGGGTGAGTAACAATATCCCATCTAAATGATATGAGTAAGTCCTGTATGATCCGTGCGGTATGGGGTCTGGCGTTACTAGAAGTAGTAACACGCCACAAGTTAGCATTCCCCTCGGAATTTAGTGGAATATTGCGGAAAATATTTTTTGAAGATCATTGCGGACTTTTCCATCCACCTATTGCTTAAGTTCTTTAGTAATGACAGATGATCTCCCACTTCTTTATTCATCAAAAGTGTCTGTACGACCTTCTTTAAATATCTTAACCCAACCCAACCCATCTTTACTTTCTGGACGTCTCTCGTGCATACTCCTCTTTTCTTTGTTCTCCACGTGACCCGAGACAAAAGTTTATCATAAACTTTGCTATGATTTTTTTCATTCTAATCTTTTTACCAAAACTTTAAAAAACTTGTCAGAAAAAAAATAAATTTAAAAAATTTAAGAAAATAGGTAACACGTTGTAGAGGAAATTAGATTACACTAAAAATAGAATATTTTATTAAAATTTACCGAGTTTTTATAAATGTTAAATTATATTACGCATTTGATACTCGAATAATAATAGTGGATTTATATTTTTATATAGATGCTCAGTCTTCGAATCGTACTTAATTAAAATAAAACCAACACAGGCTTTGAATAAGTTAAACTCGAACCACACTGAATTATGAATTGTGACAGTATTTAGTGCCAAGACTGCTCGTCACTTGAAACTTATGTCGAAAACGATTGTTTATATCATGACATATTTTTATTATTTAGTACTCTATTAAAAATGTGCTCCAAGTGAAATAATAAAAATCAAAAAGGAAAACACTTTGAAAAAGTTATACCGGTGTTTCTTTACGACTTAGATAGTAAATCAGTAATATTGAGATAAAACATTGATTTTTGTATACCCGTCGATACGCGATGTTATCAAAATTCAAATTGTTAACTCACAAAAGCAAGAATGCAGTTCTAATACAAATCGGTACGAAATAGATGTGAAAGGAAAATAGATAAAGAAATAAAGAGAGAGGAGGAGAAATAACAAAATCGTATTGTACTGTATATTGTGTCATCACAACAAACTCCAAAAGGGTGAACCACGCGACATCGTTATCGCAAGACGAGAAGACTAAATGTTTTCTTAATGAAACCACGGCGAGTGCAAAAAAAAAATTATACAAAAGCAGCTGTGTATTATGTGAGTGTTTTTTTTCTTTTATGTTGTAATCGATCCGACTGAAATCGTAGAAGCTATAAAAAAAATCATTAACTTAAGTATTTTTTACTGAACAGAAAGTAACGAAAAGTAGGTATAAAATATCCTAAAAAAGAAATTTATATTCAAACACACTTTTAAATCTAACTGCAAATTCAAAATATTTTATGATTAACTATTTGATTAAAACATATAATTGAATGCTTATTATAATGCAATACAAACAATTTAAGTAAGTTACATAGGGTAGTCTAATTTAATTTTAAATAAATACTTATTAAATTGCAATATTTAACAATACTCTTTAGGGAAAACTTTGATATCTTTCTTAAGAAAAAAAAATTTTGCAATTAATATTTTTAATTTCTATGATTATTTTTCCACTTTTAATCAATTCATTTGTGTTTGTGCATTAAATATTAATTAAATAGATAGTTGTTGATTATATATCAAGGACTTTGAAAATTGGTTAACTTTTTTCTTCCTAGATTGCAGTTTCTATCTACAAGTTATTTTGCGACTAAAAAGATTTTCTCAGCTTTTATCTTCAAAAATAAAAAAAGAAAAAGACAGCACAAAGAAATAAACCTTAGTTACAATACACATTCATATGATGTATACGTATATACACATATTATATTGTTCGTGGTTTTTATTAGATATACACCCTGCCCCCTAATCATTCGACGTCCCAGCGAATTACACAGTTAATATAAAAAACCCCACCTTACTCCTCAACTACAACAACCTACACAACCAGAAAACGGCTTTTACCGAAACGAGCTTTCTTTTAAAACATAGTTACACCATTACATAACCTTACTGATATTACGTTTAGACTTTATTTCGGGATAGAATAATGCACATATGACCAACAACCCCTTTAGGTTGGCCTAACCAATAATAGTATCATTCGTTTTGATTCACCAAACTTTTTTTTTTATCATATAAAGGAAAATGTGTGTACAAAAAAAAAATTCAGCATTATTTTCTAAAAATATTATTACACTTAGCTATTACTATAATTACATTATAATAATGTACACAAATGTACTGCAAAATTTTATGGGACACCATTTTCTTTAAAAATATGATTTATTGTACTTCTATTAAAATAAAAAATAACATTTCTAGACATATTTTCAAAAAAGTTCTTAGAAAGAATATTAACTAATATTTATTAATTTCGTTCAACAATTTCAATTTACTTTGAAATATTTAATCTATATCTATTGATTAGCACATTTTCTCAAATAATTTGAGCATAATTAAATGTATAACTATAAAAAATTGCACAAAAATCTTTAGATCAACGCTTTTAGTTTCTTTTAAAACCGAGAAAAAGTAAATTAGAAATCTTTTTATTTACAAATAAAACAGTTTTTCCAAGTAACGTGACATTGGCTTTGTTGTCCAGATAGCAAATGGAAAAACTTCTGCTCTATAATTGGCTTACAAAGGTCCCAAACAATAATTAGATCAATTTGAGGACCTAGCATCGGAACATTGAATCTCATTAGAAAACCCATTTTGTTTTCACACATATATCACAGATGTACGATAATATTGTTTCAGACTTGATAAGATGTTATATTATTATTATTTTTAAGGCCGTATAATTAGATAACGTTGGCTATGAGAATATTATATTTAATATTAACAAAGGAATTAATTCTTATAAAAGTTGTAAAAAGAACTTGAGTTTGATCACAATAATAGTAGAACGACATATTATATTACTCAATATTAAAACATTTTTTGATATTATTAAGCTATTGCCTTTTTTTTTTTTTGGTAATAAAAAATTGCTGGGTTTTTATAAAAAAAAAAAATTTAATTAGCTATAGAAATCATGATATAGATTTTATATACAACATTTTATGGTGTATATAACAAAAACGATACATTGATAATATCAAAATAATAGTTTCAACAGAATAAAAAAATCCAACCCTATGTTAGTGGAATACATCAATTTACTAGATGGACATTCATTAATATAATAATATACAATGTTCATTTTAATATTGACAGTAATTTCCATACATTGAGTTCTACGTATTAGGTACGAGCTGTTTATTTCCGGTTAACGAGATTTTACGCATAACTTTAACGATATAATCGAACATTCACTACCCATCCATACAATAATTAGTATTCTCTGTGCACTCATTACCAGTCTCGTATTTAACAAACCCAAATTATTATTGCGGTTCTACCAACAATAAGTCAATAAAATAACTGGCATAAAACAATCAATATTACAGTTTGCATGACATAATTTTAGGACGTCAGAATACCGCTACTATTATTATTTTTTTAAACCTTAATTTAGAAAAATCAATATTAATTGTAATCTACCTGGCCTATGAAAATATTTTAATATTCGTCAATCAAAAAAATATACTAATATTTTATTTATAAACTAAAATAAAATAATACACACGTTAATTCTATAATTATGCTTTACTCAATATCATTAAAAATACAGATAGATTAAATTATCGCTAACCACTAAATTTATAATAAACTAAAAGTAATTTTGAGAATTTCTATTTTACTTCGTTTAGTATTATTTATTTCTTAGTTTTTAAGTAGTTTAATATTATTTAGGTCTATACCTAACCCCCTTATAAGGTACCAACTTAATTATTTTTATAATTTCTCTATCACGCTACTCCTCCTAATCAGGTAAAAAATGTTCACAACTCCTATACTACTGATTCAAAAGTTGTTAAAAATAAAAAAATTATAAAATAATTTTTTTTTAACGCTTTATAAGCCCATTAAGGGCCAGGGTGGCCACCCCAAAGGAGGAGGTTTCTTAACCATTGATCTTCTAGGATGGGTGGTTAGTCCGTCGCCAAAGAGAGGGATGACGACTCCAATTACCAAACTGATCTCTTGCACAGCAAATGAAGCCGCCCGTGACCGAGTTTCGAACCCGAGGAAGTAAGCGTTAAGCATTGCCCGTCCCTCTTATAAAATAATATTTTTTTTTATGGTATTTTGAGTTAAATATTTTTTAGTTTTAAATTTACATTTTAAATAATATTTGCCATATGTGTTTATTTTTTTATAATATAATTATATAAGTTATAAATATTTTCGAATTTTTAATTGAAAAATACAACTACCTTTTCTGTACATATAATAAAAAAATTTAAAATCCCATTTTTGTGACATACAGATTGATTAGTTTGTCATAACCCACTCAATCAATTACAAAATGAAAAAAAATCTAAGAATATATTTTTTGCCTTTTTTTATTTACATATGTTTCTTGATTTATTTATTAGGAAAATTTTTAGTTCGTCCCTTATACCTTTAAATTATATCAACTTTATTTTATTAAATGGCAACATAAATAATTAACTAGATGATTTATTAGATAATGAATCAATTAAGAAAATTACTCGTCAATAACAGCTTATAAAAACAATTTTACAGAACTTATTAGCATTTTTATACCATATCTAACCGCACCTTCAATTTATACTTTAAAATGGTTATGACTTTAAAAGTAATAGTCTAAAAGTTGTGATCGACCAGCCGATTTTCCTAATTAGATAATTTACTATTTTATGAGCTATTTAAATATGCAAGTTACCGTTTAAAAAAAGTAGTCACGCTTTTAAGTACTAAGGGATGAATTTAGTAATTAATTGCTTAATAATTAATAAATCAAGAAAAAGGTAAATAAAAAATGCAAAAACTATATTTTCAAAATTATTTTTATTCTATAAATAATTTTGTTGGTTATAATAAACGAACCATTCTGTATACATAGTTTAAAAATAAGTTCTATTACAACGTCTGTCCTTAATAATTTACGAATAGAAAGTCATAGGAACTTAAATTAAATATAGTTAAAACGTAAACAAAATAAGCTTTTAAAATACGTGTAAGAATTTTAAACTTTTCTTAAAAAATCACACTATTTTTCTAGGGTCAATTCTAAACTAATAAAATGTGAAATAGATAACACAAAGAAATTTATTGACACAATACCTTCAAAAATACAAAATAATATATTATTTATTTTTATATTATATTTTGTAATCTATTTAGATCAAAATCGCATTTGACAATTATAAATCAAATATTATTTACTATACAAATTATGCTATTAACATGCTAAATATTTAATACAAAGTAATGCTTTACACAATACTTTCAAAATTACAAAATAAATTATCATTATTATATTTATACTGACCTAATCATGTAGGGATATGGGGTGTCATATCCCCTATAACAAAAATAATTTTATGGCGAAGATACAATGTTTTTTGGTTTAGAGGGGGATGTGTACAATTTTCTTATGTATATTCTCTCTAAGACAAAACCCTAATACACGACCCTGAAGATTTTTATGTGTTATTAATTAAAAAAATTTTTTTTTGTTCTATCCTTCCTTCTTATCCCTTAAATTTGTACGAACTAAAATGTTTTAAATGGAAACACACAAATTGATATATTTAACTGTTGGAAAATGATCTAATTAATATAACGACCGGCCAATAACAACTTTTGATCCAATATTTTGAAATATGTTACTAATTTTATACCTAAACAGGATACAGTGGTTTGAAATGTAAATTAGAAGACCAAAATAGTATTTATTATAGTTTTATTATGTATTTACTTATTTTTATAGAAATTTAATCACAATGTTATTATATTTATTATTTTCTTGGATAGAATATTTACTTGCAGTATAAAGTTTTTACAAGGAAACAGTGTTTTTAACTTTTTGAGCAAAATATTTTCGATTTTTTAGTTTTGTCGTAGTATAATAAGTAGTTTGGTTGATATTATAGATGTAGATGGTACACATTGAACTCTTTGATGTTACTAAGTGGACCCTAATAATATTTAGTTTCCCGGTGTATACAATTGAACCAGTACGTGCCAACATTACCAAAATAAGTATGAAAGTACAATCAAATGTTAAGTCATCACACTTTCGGATACAATATAACGAAAAAGTGTTAACATTATGAATAATTCTTTTTATTTCAAATTTATATCATTTATAACTTTTGCATCTGTCAGGGTGATTTATTTTTGTGAGTGTTGTGGTTATAGTAGTAATTATTTCTGTAAAACCATTGCAAAATATTTCCACGACACGTTCTAATTTAATTATGAATTAATTAGTTTTGAAAAACTCTTAGTAAAATTAAAAGTAGATTTGCATTTCTAAAGACCATGTTACAGAGAAAAAATCTATGAAAGTCAAAAGAGTCATTATAAACCTTAATCATAAAAACCTTAAATTTTTTTTTTTTTTTTTTTTTTTTTTTTTTTTT
>NW_026099573.1:31633385-31673668 GCF_025091365.1 Daktulosphaira vitifoliae | reverse complement strand
AAAAAAAAAAAAAAAAAATGTGCATGATGTTATTGTAAGGAAAATTATAATATAACGATTGCAATTATTATTTCAATATTATTATTGTAACAAAAATCCAAGTTACTTTAATAATATAATTTATAATAAGTGATTTAAAAGCACTGCTTCAGTACTGCAAGTGTAAATTTTACGCGACTCTTTAACCACGTCAGGCTGATTAGACTTCTATAATACAATTAAATTTAAAAAGAAAGTGAAATATAAAATAAGATATCATTAGAAATCACATTCATTTGAGAAACCTCCTGTCATAAACTATATGAACTAAAATATTGCATACAACGAAGGCAAGAGAAGGCATTATAATTTTTAGAACAATTTTATCTCAACATCTATGATGTATCTATACATACGCGTTTAGTGTGCACGTCAAGCAATGTTAAATAAAAATACTTTCTAACCCAAACTGTAATTTTCTAAATAAGATTAGAATTTTATACGAGTTTTTCTACATAATTTTTATTTTTTACTTCGAATTCAAAAGTCGTTTCTTTTTTAGTGTATTTGACGTACATGCATCTCCGACCATCAAAATCCGTTGAAGTTGCTTAAGTAAAAGTCTCGGAATTGGTTTATTTTATCAACACTCGATCCACTCGTCATCATTTCCGTTTCAACTTTTAAACTCGCAAAATTTGCGAAAAACTTGTTTGAAATTGAATTGCAATATGTCAATAATGCCGTACAAACTTCTATTAGCCGTAATCAACTCTTATTATTAAATATAATATGCAAATTCCGTGCAGCTACAAGCGACCGTCGTTAGCGTTGGTATGTATTCAATAATTGAAGAAATGTGTTTGTATAAATAAATTACGATTGCGATAAATGTTAAAAATAAATAAGAGTAAGTAGACATAAATAGATATCCTTGGTTTTATGATAGTACCCTTTAAGATTTTTCTCAATCAGCAGTTATTGTTTTTCTTAGTAAAACTATAAAAATAAATTTAAAAAAAAAAACGCAAATTTTTTCAAACTAAAATTTGTTTTTAATGCTCTGTTTGTTAATCTAGATGAAAACACGAAAAGGAAAATAACTTCTTACATTGTATTACACACAGGCAGAACTTGCAGCGTTAGAAAAACCTATTTAGACACAGGTGGTGTATAGTCGATGATGAGTAAACAAACGAGGCGTATATTGCAAACATTTTTCGCGTGAATATATACAGAGATATAACATTATAATGAATACGTTTAACTTTACTAATCCTATAGGCATCGATGAACTTACAATGACAGGTTACATTATGCGTAACCACGTTTGACGAACCCTTGTATATAAAGCAGACAATGTTTTGTAAAGCAAGGAGAATCACACATGTTGGAACATTTGTCGAGGACAGATTTCAACAGATTCCATGAGCTCACATCACACAATATTATCATATTATCAAAATAACAGAACGATTGATAGGATGACATCACCAGTGAATGAACAGTTAAGAATATTTCCTTTTTTAGATGTCTTTATCAATTTATATTTTAATGTTACACTTATAAAGTTAACAAATATTTTTTTTGTATGGAAAATTATTTTTTATAACAATATAAAAATATATATAGTTAACTAACATGAAAATTTTAATTTATTATTTTATGTCGAAAATTGGACTTAATTAAAATTTTTCTTAGTTATAAAAATGGTGACAGTTAATGTTCATTGGTGATGTTAGCCCATGAAATTGTATTTTGAACAATTCTAGTCTGTTTATCTTGATATTTGGAGTGAAACAAATTTCTATTACAAATGTATAAAAAAATGATAAACAATTTTGTTTCGTTTCTCAGATGAACAAATAAATGTTAAAAGTCTGGCTAAATATTTAATTTTGTTTAATATTAGACCCAATAAGACAATTTCGATATCGAAACATAGCATTCGTTTAAGTAGTAACGTTAGACCACTAACCTGTCTTCTACACCTGTGCTCATTCTATAAAATCAACTACTTTCAAGAGGTACATGGTGGTGCGGTATGGTACACACTGTTATTTTATTACACTAAACTTCGTTAAGATATGTTTGGCTCTCGCTGTAAAATCGTGCTAGGATCATATGTGGTCTATAGGTTAAGCGAAATGACCGCAAAGCTTTGGGTTCATAACCGTATTACCGCTGTCACCTATATTGCACAGCGGATACTCGATGGCATAGTATAATACAGGTACATATAGGACATCAAAACTTTCAAATAGTACTGCATGACGTATACTTAATCAATTCATATGGAACTTGCATAAGAGTTCTTTATCGATTTACTATTGATTTCATTTGTATACCTACTAGTAATTCACGGGACTCGTTAAAAATCATAAAATCAAACGGCCATTCATATAAATTCAAAAGTATTTGAAAGAGAAAAATACGAAGCCTTTTAAAATGCAAGTAAAAGTTTGTTTGATTAACAAACTTTCGATCGTACATTAAAATTGTTGTTTAAACCTTTTCGTTTAATAAATACTCGTATTACCATTATTTCAATATATGCATTTCTCAAGTTTATGTAATAAAATGTAATGATATCAGAAACTGTCGATAAAAAAATTTAAGAAATTTTATTGGTAAAACGACACGTTCCGTTTTTATGTAAATATTAGTTTTAAAAAAATCGTAAATGGGAAACAGATTTTTTAAGTTCACAGTTTTTATTAACCATAAAATTAAAAGAATACATTTTCTAGGCGATTTAGTTAAAATTTAAAATTACCCAAAACTTCTGCTATATTTTATGAACGTAATAAAAAGTTTGATAATTTAAGTGTTTTTTTTATACATGTAAATCACATTATGGATATTTCTTAAAAATTCCTACTATTTTTTGAAACAGTGTTATTAGTTTTATATATTTCATATATCAATAGAAGTTTACAGTAAGAACACTGTAAGGATCTTATACAAAATTTTATACACAAAAATGTTTACTGTATTGTTATATCAAAGTATTCTTTTATAATAAATATCGAAAAAATCCAGTTACCGTTATTCTGTAACAACAGTACAAAATATTTAAATTATTAAACTTAACCTAAAAATAAGTTTAAGATTGTTTTTAACTTTGAAAAATTTGTCAATGTAGGACTTAGTTTTTGGAACAGAACCAAAATGTTGAATCTTCACAATATTTTATCTGGCACCGAAATACAAAATACGTTTTTTCGGAGACCTAGTTTTGAATAGCGCCAATGACACAATAAAATACCAGTGTCGTCTTTTGCGATCAAATTGAAAAATACATATATAAATATTTTTCAAATAAAAATAATTTAAATTGAAATTTAAAATGAATTAAAATGAATTTAAAATGAAATTAAAATACTTAAACTAAATAACGTGTGAATTACAAATTTTAATATTTTTGTGCTGTTATGTATACTTAAATGAGGAAAACCTATTACATGTTCTTTAAACATTTTTTTCGTCATTATTATCATCATTTTACACAGTTGTAAGTTACTAAACTACTAATATTATGATAAGGTAAGGTGCATACTAAAATTCATTGCCTTAAGCAACTTCCTTTTCTAACTATTATGTAAATATACTATTGACTTGTAAATACATTTATAGTCTGACAAAGGTTGATACAACTAGATAAAAGTTAAATATTCATTGTTTATACAACTCCATTTTAACTTTCGAGCCTCATTGAATATAAATAAAAATCTGTAAAATGTTTTTTTTTTTGTTATAATAGATTCCTGTTACTTTATAATTATGTGTTAATGAGCTATTCTTAAAGCATAAAGTAGATGTCTAATTACCGACGTATTACAGTATCTACTTTAAACCCTAGGTTTTTATACAATACCATCTTAAAGTGTGTAAAGAAGATTTGAATAGCAAACAAAGAGAATTGTTTTTGTTTTGACGAGAAATGATCTTGAAATTTGTACTAGACATTTAAAATATTTACTTGCAGTTTGAAAATTTAATAAAACTAAAATTACTCCATCGAAAGTGAAAACTTAATGATTATAGAAAATTGTGTATACCTCGTAGCTACTCAAAGGAAACAAAAATTTATTAATCCGATATTATGATAAATAAATTCAAATGATAATTCATTCTATAGTCATTAGACGTCATTATACAGCAAGTCGTTAGTCTCATGTCTTCTAAGTCATTGGAGCTTCAATACGATCTACAAATCACTCGGCTCTATAAAGCACAATACGTTGCCTTAATTAAATAACACTCTATTTCCATAAATGACAAAGCTCTATGTATAAATTATAATACACCTATTAAACCCATTTATGCTTCGTAATGACTATGTCTCGTGTTAATAGGTTTACCAATACTGTGGTGCGTTAACAGAAGCGTAACACTACATATACAGTGAAATGACATTGTGGATCTATCAACAAGTAATAACGCAACCATGCAAAGGGTTACAGTCAGTCTCAAATTATAAATAACCTAGCACATACAACCATGTCCATAACAAGATGGGTAACTCTTGCAATAACTATTCAATTTCTTGCGAAGTTTTGACCAGTCATAAATTAGTGTATAAATGACAACTTGATGTTATGAGTTTTAATATAATTTTCCACGCATTTTCAGCGATCAAAAAGTTAATATTTCATGTGGAGTTTTTTAAAGCTAATTCCTACAAATTTGATCTATAATTAATTTTTTTCGCGCTAAACTACATGTATCAGTTCAATAATGATTCAGATAAAACTCAAATTCTTATTACATTTACGAGGCAAAAAAAGAAACAACCCCTTTAAGTTTTTGATAAATACATAAATCGTATCGTTTGATAATAGTATCATACACAACGGACATATCTGTGTGTTTTTGACATAGTTATACATTTTAATTTATTGAACAGTACCGCCTCTCGAGGAAAATAAACTACGTTAAGGCCGAACCGGACGACCTTACTCTATTAAATAACTTGAAAATCTTTTTAAAAAATTGCAAACTCTGTACTTACAGTAAACGATCATTCGCTTGATCATGAAATCTTCATCGTGGTACGTGGACACTACGCACCTATAGTCGCCAGTCAACTCAATTGTTGGATTGATTATGTGCAGAGCTCGATGCATTGTCTCGTTGTTGTCGGAAGCCCTGTAATCGAGATTGGCACGGTGTCGGAATACTCCGATGCTCAGTGGCTTTTGTCCAGGTATCCATTGATAAACGGGCCTAGCGCTATTATTGAAATACCAAGCTACTACTAGACCGATAGATTTCGGTCTCAGCGTGTAAAGGCAGTCGAGTACGACACCAGATTTGACACCTGCCATTACCGAAGTGGGCACCCTTAGTTCCGTGAGCGTCACACCACCTGTAAAACAGATTTTTGTTTACATTAAAATAAGTATTTTCAAATGTTGAATGGCAACACTCGACAAAATTTAATCACTGGGTTTTGGGTATTATATTTTTAATTATATTCTAAGGATTCAGGAAATCTGTACAATGAAACGCGTGACATTCATTCGCCAAGCCGATAATAAAAACCGTGAATGAATCTCTAATAAGAAATTTGTTCGTAATATCGTATTTTTCTGATATATAATAAAATATTCATATGCCATACTCGAACTACCGCGAAGATTTACATTTACAAGTCGGTGAACCGATGATTTTATTTTGTACTCTTATGAGTGTAAACGTGTCGCGCTGTGTATATATTTATGTGCGTATATCATCTCTACATGATATTATATTATCATGTCGGAGTGAACGTGATCAAAATGAAGTTTTATGATTGTGTATTGTACAAAAAAATAAATATTGATCCAAAGATTTTATCTTAAAAATGTCAATATAATGATTACTATAAAACGCAATGCTATATCTTCGTTTCACTCGGGAAACCCTCTGATTTATCTCAATAAACATTTCCTATAATACTATAAAAATTGCTTTTTATATGATTTTATAAGTTATAAAAAAAGTTCTACGAGAAAAATAGGTTTATAAAATCTCTATTTGTATATGACAATTAGAGACATCCCAATAAATATGGTCAAGTAATCGACTTTTTATTTGTCAACAAATTATTAACTTTCGTATTCTTAAAGTTAAGATTGATTAATTTTATGAAATTTAAATAGTTCAGTAATTAATGTAACTTCCAACTTAGAAGAGACTTTTTAAATACATAAATGTTAACATTTAAATTGACAATCTGAAGACTGATTACTTTATATTTCATGATATAATCAACAAGTATTATGCTGATATTCATTAGCTTTAAATTTTGCCTTTAAAGTAAAGTTGGAATTTTTCATTCATATACACCTCCTTAACTTACTTATAATTCAAATAAGTTTTTTGTGCGTCTTATTGAAACTTTTCAAATACGCGTCAACGGTACAAAAATATCTGTCATTATTATTTTTCTATTAGTTAAACTATTAAATAAACGATTTTTAGTGTAGACAAGTATCCCAAATGGTTTTTGGTGGGCATTTTATAGTCGACTAGTATTTTTACGAGCACGACTTAATATAAAAACGGTAAGATTATTGTTGTTTTGCGTGAGTCTTAACAATCTTATTGGATACTAGCAACTACAAAAAAACTTACTTTAGATACATTAAACACACTAGGCGCAGTAATATTTTGTCAAACACCGGAAAAAAAAGCTAATAAACGGTTTTATTTTTACGATTTGTCGACTTTACATCATGACCATTAACGATGACCGAAAATTTCAACAACAAAGAAAGAAATCTTATAGATTTTTTCTTGATTGTTAAAAATTATTAGAGAACAAAAGAGCGTGTATAGAATTTTCCAGGTAATAATTCCATGAAATATTTGTACCAAATAACTGACAACTTTTAAATATTATGTTAAGCTCTTCGAAATCAATCGTATTGCACAAAAAATAGTTGACTTAATTATCATGCTTTGACGTGCAGTGTTATAGCTATTTTAAAAAGGGATTACACATTTTTATGTGTAATTTTCATTACTACTACTACCCTCCCAATTATGTCAGTGAATCAAGAGTGAAAGATTTTTTGTACTTTATAGGAAACATAAAAAGTTTAAAGTTTTTAATTATTTTTGGATAACAGAATATTTTTAAAATTTAAATCAACTAACAATGTTAAGCAATAAAAAATGAATAACTTATATTGAAAGGTTTCTAAAAAATGTTAACACGTTATACTTCCTTCGTGACCGGAAATCTTATACTCATGAACCATTAACGTAATTCGTGAAAACAATTATCACCATTCTTGTATAAACGTTAAATTTCATATACGTTGTTCAAGCGGTCAATACAAATTATGAAAATAATAAAACAATAACAATAATTGTATCTTGAACCGAAAGTAATTAAAAAGTCGTTGGACGTACAACTACAAAGTGCAAAAAAACTTTCCGGGACACCAATCAACTTTAGAGGAGGTAGCAAAGGATGCAAAGGGATCGGAAAATTAACGTCGTGTCGACAGGACAAAATACGTGTACTCGACCTTTTTTTGTATATGATAAAAATTCGACGAGCTGTTTATTAACAACCGTCTATCTTCCATATTACTTCCACCGTTACGCGCCCGCCTGTCGTGTACGTATATTATTCTCATTCATTAAGTCATGATCATATACACACTAGTTTATATATATATATATAGGTGAATAGGTAGATACATCTAACTAACAACACTTATAACTGTTGATGCAATACATAATAAATTTTCTTACTACCCCCTCCAAAATACATCTATTTATTTAATTCATCGCGGAGGGTTCTATTACCCATATTCTCCCTATGAGAACGCTCATGATATTAGGGTACATTCAAAGCATATAAGAATTAATAAGAAATAAACAAAAATAACAGTCTTTATTTTTTTCAAAATTCCAGAATAGACATTTTTTAGCCTTATTCTTGTAAAAAAAATTTTATGAATCAATGTCGGTTTTAAAAACAAATATTTAATGAGTTGCATGGATTTCAATGCATGTATTGAGTATGTAGCGCAAGTGGGTGAATCCCGTACTCGGAACATATACTCTGTCCGCATTTCATATCCAGTCTATATAAGTAATACTTGTGATTTAAAAAAATATATTATTCTAATGTAGTCTAAGAGGCCATTTAAGTTGTGTCAAATTACGAACGTTTTCAGTTAGATCTAAGATACACTTTTAATTTTAAATATTTCTGCTACATAAATATTACAGTAAAACACATAAATTACATGCGCAATTAATATGAATTATATAGTTAATACAAATTGATAGTGTTTTCTTCACGTATTAAGTAAAATATGATTTATTTGCATCATGTTTAAAGTATATAAAAAAATATTCAGTAAATAAGAAAACGGGCTTCTAATTGTTCTCATTGTTTATAACAATTCACCTGTTTCCTTAATTACTGAACACACTGTATAATCACAATCATCGTTATTTCAAGACTATCGACAACGAAAACATTAAATTACATATGATAGAAGTAAAAAACTGGAAATTTTGTTTGCAATCGAAACATCATATAAATAATAAATGAGTATACGTGCGGAAAATTAATAGCCCCATCGTTGTTTGCACAAACGTCTATACAAGTATTTTTTTCAGTATTATGCATGCGTAAATCATTACATTAAAAAAATATGTGTATATTTACACAGAAAGAAAAACTACACATACCAAAATGAATAAATAAAATTACGAGTCCTACAGCTGCTGTTAAGCAGCATTATTTAAAAACTACTGAGTCGAGTCTAATGTGTGTGTTTTTATCACTGTATGTGAATGTGTATGGAAACGTTAGCATGAGAAAAAAATGTACACGAGGCCTGTGTGTATAATAAATTTTAATAAAGATTTATGGACGGAAAGGCGTTGAGGGGCACGCATAGAGCATCGGAATGCGCTGGTAGTAAGTAATGTCTGAATTTGGAAGGGATACTATATAAGAGAGGGATGGAGGTGACGGGGTTGAGTATTCTTGGGAAAACGCATTCAATGGATTCGGCCAGACGATTACTTTTCGTTGGCCCAAAATGAGTAACACTAAGTAAATGGATAATATGAAATATCACAGTTAGGGGAATAGGTAAGTCACGATTACAATGTCTTTGAGAGCTGCAAGAAAAAGAAACCGACTTAGTATAAAAATCACTTTTGTTGACAATTATTTTACTCTATTAGGTTTTAAAATAAATTGTTGTACGTGTTTTGCGAAAACTCCAACTGTAGTAACTTTTAAATACTGATACGACTAATTATTATAATATAAAATAATTATATGTTTTATAAAAAAAAAAATATTTTTTTTTTTATAAAATTACCTTTTTATAATAACAAAGATTTAAATCAAAAAGTAATTACTATGTATGGGTATAAATTAATAAAACACATTTTATTTAACGCAAGTAAAAAGTTTTGTCAAGTCATTTTATATTGTTTTAGGGAAAAATTACTAAATATTCTGCAGTGTTTATTTTTAAATTAAAACACTCGCATCGATAAAGCTTCACCAGTACATACTATTCACAAAACCGCAATGGTCACCGAAAGTGTAACCGCTATAACTATTCATTTTGACGTGGGTCATATGATAATTTAAGCTAATGCTATGCACTGCATAGTTATATACAGAACTTTATTGTAGTTAAAATGAATAACAAATAATAGTTATTCCATTGTTATTTAGCAGAGTTTATATCTATTCATAAATTCAAAAGACTATGGGATCAATTATTGCGACAATTTAAATTTAATTTTATAACTTAGGTATTTTATAATTCTAAAAACGATTTTTATGTGTTAATGAAGTAATACAAATATTCATTTCAATAAGCTCAAGACCCTATCAGCTAGTATTTGTTAAACAGTTAAATTTATTCGTCATAAATCTAATAAATACTCGGCGTAATTAAAAATATAGCTATATTATTTAAATTAAACCAATTACCATTAGTGATAAACGACTAATTATGGCCTATTTACACAAAATAAATTCAAAATTACATTATGATAGAATTTTATTAAATACATGTATAACACGTTAGTTATTATATCCTGGTAATTTATGTAAATAGTAAATAAATCAAGATATAATAATAACTCTCATAATCGCAGTATAAAATATTTTAGTTTGTTATATTGATAGCTAATAAAAACTCTAATTAGTCTTTTGCCAATAACATAACAAAGTTACTAAAAGATCGCTACAAATAATGTTTAAAAAAAAAACCACATACAAAATATTACCTGGAAGGTTATTATATAATTTACTCTAGTAAATTACAAAAAGTTTAAAACTTGTATAAAATACTTAAATCGTAATGACTTTTTAAAACTGTTTCTCTTAGTTTTAAATAAATTCTAACAAATATAGAATTGCAGTTTATTAAGTTATTTACATTCACTTTTTTCTTTTGAAATATAGATAAGTAGCCTATAAAGTTTTAATTAATTGATCGATGTATAACTACTATACGAAAAAAATATTTTTATGCAATTATTATCATGAAATATTCAAAAGAA
The DNA here is from genome assembly GCF_025091365.1 of Daktulosphaira vitifoliae. Taxonomy (NCBI): domain Eukaryota; kingdom Metazoa; phylum Arthropoda; class Insecta; order Hemiptera; family Phylloxeridae; genus Daktulosphaira; species Daktulosphaira vitifoliae. The sequence goes on along the minus strand of NW_026099573.1, from coordinate 31,663,141 downwards.
TTCAACAAAACAAAACCAAGTTTTCAATACGCTTATTTAAATATCGTTAATTTACAAAAATAAACAAGAGTCTTAAAATTATCTATAAAATACAAATATCATTTAAAAAAGTATATTTAATCAATTTGATAATTTCATGTAATATATAAAATTGAATAGTATTAAAACATGTAGCTAAAATCCCAAAGCTTATATGTTATAAAATTTTATTATATTAATATGTGAAAACTAAAATAGTTGAGAATTAAAAATTAGTAATATTGGCATATTGACTTTTAGAATATTGCAAAAAAATAAAAAAATGCCTATTAATTTTTTGTATAAATAATTTAATTAATATAATAATATAATGTAATTTAACGAAAAATTCAATGTAACATTATAATAACTTTTAATATTTAAACGTATCAATATAGCTAAATACAAATATATCCACTTCTAACTAACAAAGTATTTAATGGATTTTAAAAAACTAGAAATTATAACATCTTTTTTACGTATATATGCGTAAATACACAATGAGTTTAAACTTTTAGTTTTTTTTTTTAATATGATGATTAACGTAGCATAAGATCCCTCTTATTTTTACAGTAGTTAACACACTATTATGTTTTATATCATAATAACAAACAGGAATAGCTTTATGACAGCAATAATATTATTCTTCCAACACTACTTTGGACACAATTCAGAACGCCATAAGAGTAAATCTACTCATCGTAACAACTTACAAATTATACAATGTAGTTGTTCAATATTATCTTCATGTCAAACGTGTAATTCTTATCCCCCTCAAGATGTCTAGACAAGCCATTTAGCTCATATTTTAACTAATTCCTTTTAGCGATTCGAGTGTAATAACGTACACTCTTTCTGAGTATATTATACGACACACAATATAACAATAATAATAATACTCGGGTTGAACAAAAATTATGGGTAACGCCGTCGGAAAGACTGAACGTTATAAATTCCAAAGGGAGGAATGGAACCTAATTAAATTTGTAATACTATATTTTAACGACGATAGTGGTGGAGGCTGGAGAAATAAGGAGAAAAGCATATTTTTTGCGCTCCGTCGTTATTAAATAATGGCTATATTATTATAAAGTAATTGGGAAAGTTTGAAACGAAACACTATAAACCTTTAGGGGATAATGGGAAAGAGTCAAATATATTTTATGTAACAATGAAATATGCTAACAAAGAACGGATGAATTATATCAATACACTTTAGTTGTTATCGACACAATATTTGTTATTTTCACTCATTACTCGGAATAAGAAAAAATAATTACATTTTGTATGCGCTTTGTAAAGAACTTTTCAATATAATTTGTTTATTCTTTAACAAAACAAGACTTTATGATATGCGATAGTAGTTCAATAAAATCCAATAAAAATTGAAAGTATCGTTAATATTGAATTTATTCTGTTATTAAATTTCTTTGTGACTTATACATATTATCACATAGCATCTACAAGAAAATGGCCGACTGTTTTAATATTATATCCATTAGCTGAATTTATTGTTTTTTCTTAATCAATATTTAGAAGCTAATCAAATAATTAAGGTATCATACACATTAATCTATTAGATCAATAACAGAAATTTCAATGCAATATTTACTCAAAATTTAAGATTTATTTGCAGTGGTGTAGCAATATTGACTACATAGAGCGCCGTCATTTAATTTTACCGTCATGAGCATTTTGTTTTATTCAACATTTTAGCTTGTTTATATTAGCTAATGAATTGTTCAAATAATTTAACAAGTACTACATTACAAGAAAAAAACTCATTGAAAATAAAAACAATATGTATGTTATAAGAGTGACAAGTGAAATAACTTGAGAGAAACCATGTTGTCAGCGACGTCAAAACTTAGACGGTTCAACTAGGTTATAACCGTTACGGTATTATTATTTTAATGTTTACAGCTTTCATTATGACCATTTCCTTCTGTCGCTCTGTCGGATACCACCGGTGTGTAGTATCAACCGCATCGTAGTTGATTGCCGTTTTCTTCGTATCTAAACATCAATTCAACATTTTGACGTCTGTAAAAGTTTTGCTATTTACCAAGTTTGCGTTTCCCGTAAAGCATCGAATTTTGGTCATTATCAGCACTACACGTATACATGTAGAGCTACCACGCCATTATCATCGGTCAAAATATAATATAATCCCAAAAGGTCATCACACAATTCCTTATATTTATTTTGGGTCAAAATTATATTTTAGTTGCTTAGTTATATAATTGAAATTATAAAACATTTATTGCGTATTAAGCATATTAATTGTTTTCAATGAGAATTTTTAAGGAGCCCATTGAAACATATTCAAACTGTAGCTTTTGATGATAAAAGATAAATAGTTCAATGTAGCTAGAACTGCAAAATATTTTACTTGAATCTTTTCAGATAATTAGTTATAATATTACAAATGAGGCATAATCCCTTGTTATAATAACATCTCGGTTCCAAAACCCTTCTTACCCGATATCTAGGTGTTTGTCGATATGTTATTGCTGCGAGATCATATTATACCAGTTGAAACCTAAAGATAAAATAGGAATCAAATTTCGGGAAAAAGTCGTAAACTCAATGGTAAAATTAAATTTGAAAAATGAAACGCGATATCGTCAATATCAGGTTTTCTTTTTGAAAAGAAAGAGTATTATTTTTCTTTTCCTTCCATCTATTTTTTTGCTATCCTAGTCGAAAGCGAATTGCTCTTGTTTACATCCGGACAAACGATTGCTATAGACAAGAAGACTTTTTATTTATTAAACGACATTATCATTTTCATGTTAGACCAACGTTTTTGTTTTTGGCGTGAACAAATCGAAGCAACTTTTGAGGTTTCACAGCAATGCACTTTTTATCTTCACGCTAGTTATAAACTGTTCCCGTGGTTAAACTTTACAATAGTTGACCTATTTTTTTTTTTTTTTTTTTTGGTTTTTACAGTTTGGATTGGGAAAAAACTTTGGATTAAAGGTTTATCATACTACTTGCGGTAGCGCCGACAAATAAACATAATTCATAACACCCCTGTGTATTCACTGCAGCTAAGAGCTTTAAAAGTTAAAAACAAAATAAAAAGAACGGGATACAATTTCATTTTGTGAACAAATTAAAGCACATTTTTAAATATTTTCTAGGAATAAATTACTCCTAGAAAACTTTTTAGAAGGGAGCATTAAATTAATTCTCATTGTACATTTTATTACAAACAATTTTTATGAGTGGCTACACCATTGACGTTATCATTCGACTACACAAAATATAATGTATTTAACCCTAAGTAATCATAATGTTATATTGTTGATATGCTTTTCTTCAGCTATACTTTTTAGAAAATTTTTAAAGAAAATATTTTTTGTGTTTGTGTTACCGTAACAAAAACCATTACTTTTATAATGACAGTGACAAGTTTAAATAAAATTAAGAAGTGTGAAAAATAATACAAATTTTATAGGATTCACTTAATAAAACAGATATTTGTAAAATTTTCCAACTGGTTTTGTGAAAAATTAATATGACAACATAAAACTGTTATTGGTAAATACTATTACTTTAAACTACATTGGGTTAAATTTAATTGTGTAAAATCTGCGGTTAATTAAAATTCAGAATTATTTAGACTTTCCATTTATAATTTTGCAAATTATATGAAGTATACATAGGAACTTTAAATCAAGCTTAAACCAACGAGCATAATTTATTATTTCCTTGTTTATTGTGCAACAGCAACTATATTTTTACGTGCACCGTGCCAACAGGCGGCGACATAATATTTGTGTGAGAGAATAAGTAAAATATTATAATGTTTTTAAACAATAATATTGTTTGCGTGTCCTGATAATGGATTATGCTTTAAGTATGGTGAAGGCAGTAATGTTGTGTTATTAGCTTAGGTAAACAGCACAATGATGGCGCGATCCGATCACTGGTAATCGGTTGACATGCGACTGCATGGGTCTTATCGCAATGTTTTTAATTTATCATTATACCTACCTCGTCCGTCCTTTTGCGTGTATTATTATCAAAGTACATTAACATAATTTCATATTAAAATATGCCCTTTCCATACCACAACAAGGACTTAAAAAAACGTGCGCACACATTTCTACGAAATTCTAATTAACCACTTTCTAAAAATATTTAATTATCATTTTATCGTTCAATGTGGTGAAAGTTTCCCTCGCATCTTTTTAAATACATTGAAAAGTACTTAATTTAACAATTGAGCAAATAATGTACGTGTATAAAAATAATCATTTATACATCAAATAACTTTGGCCAATTATAACTCTATTTTTACTAAGCAGTAAACATTTATTTAATAAAAGCTAGTTAACTAACTCCTCACATTTAGGAATACAAACTAATTATGTTTTAATCCAGGGGTGCATTTAGAACTATTTTTACATAAGTTGTCCAATTTTTTTTAAAACGGTATGAATGATAGATAAAATTTTTTGCTATACAATATCCCAAAAATAATTGATGGTTTGTAGTGTCATATTTCGTAAATTTTGACTTTATAATATATGGATTACATTGGTACAGAGGGGTGGGGGCAAAAGCTTCCTAAAATACGTCTCTTTTATATTCTATCTATAATCATGGAACATAAATTTTTAATTGAACATAGTTTTCTTATAAACTCGAAATGTTACCGTTACATGTAAGAAATATTTGATTTTTATATTTTGTTTATTTAGACAACCCAGTTATTAAAAATTATTTCATTTATTGCCTAAACCTTGATGCGATCATTATTAAAATGTATGTAATTACTGATAATCCAAGTATAGGAAAAATTGAAAACGACTAACATAAGTCTGCACTATATAATATATTAGTCAAAGAAACTTTCATAGTACAAATAATATAGTTTTACTCGTAGTTATTAATTATACTAAAATATTAACATCGTCTACAACAATATTGTTAACGAGTATGATATTAATTCTTAAATAGTAGGTAGTTATTATAATACCTATTAGATTTCAAAGGCGTAATTTACTTTAAATTAATTTTATTCCGTGGTACTTGGTTGGGTTACATAAATGATGTAATTAATATCAAAGATATCTCTTTACAAACTTATATACTTGATATAAAATGTTCAATTTTAACATAAAAATATCAGCAATACACCACAAATCACATTGAAAAATATTAAAAACAGAATAATATCGTAATAACTCATTATATAAAATAAAAAAAAAAATTCATCAAAATGTAACGCGTTTACTCGAGAAACGTAATAATAATTATCTTTTTGTTTCCTACAAAATCACAAAGAAAACTGTTCACTCAAACAAATATGTGTAACTAAGTAGCAGCTGTAATATGATCCGTAAAGTAGCTCAAACTCGTCGATTCAAACGAACTCTCAATCACAGATCTAAAAAAAAACCACTTAATTAAAATCGAACCTCCCAAGTCGAGAATCTTATGACATTATTTTAAACAACACGTTCACTCGAAAAACTGCGAAAACTAAAGAAACCAAAATATAAATTCGATAATAAATTCTTTATAGAATAACATAACGCCTAAGAGCATTAAGTTTACTATAGAGTTCTTTTGTATCTTATTTTTGTTAACTTTTTTTTGTTCTGAAAATTTTTCTGTAAATACTTTTGACGAATTGTCATTAAAAATCCAAAAACGCATCAACGCTAATAATATACTACAACCCGAGGCAAAAAGCTTTTGGATATCACGTTCAATGGCTTGAGGCAATGAGCCCGTGATTTTAAACGTACCCCATAACAGGTCGTCTGCTGGTACATGTATGTGAGCGAATTTCAGTTGTCGAGGGGTTAAAACCACGACGGACCAGGACATAATTCAATTTCAAAGCGGAGCCGGTCATTCTTAACGCCGTGAAATTTGATTAGACTCGCCCGTCACGTTTCAGTAAAAGCAAACTACACACGCGTTTCTATTATATTATAAATGTAGTGTACATTGTAACATAGCGACTCGCGAATGGTTTCCTTCAGGAATGTTTAACTTTGACAGTGACGACATCCACGAGCAGCGTTCGAATTGCGGCCACTTTTACCGAGAAAAAGACCACACCGAAACTAAGTTTATGTGTTAACCACCTCTTACATTTCATAATAAAAAAACATTGTGGTTGCAAAACCAATTTTGATAGTAACAATAAGGGAAAGGCGCAACGCTTTGATAATGTAAACGAAATGTTAGTAATTTGTGCGCTGGAGGGCAAGACCGAGTTTCGATTTAAACTATACAATAACAATACGACACAAGTATTATTTGAACGGCGGAATTGTTTTTCGAGGACTCGAACGCACTGCGTTATTAATTCCTCGCAATCGACTACGATCGTATGCAATTTTTTCCTTTTCTATGGTTGTGAAAGTTTGCCAGTGGCATGCACTCGGAGTGCTACGCATTATTGTTCTGAGCAGAATTAAATCAATCTAAATTTAAAACTTTATAAGGATAAAGCAAGTTTTCGCGTAAAACAAGTGAAACGCACGTGCCTCGAATACGCCAAAGTGCGACGTCGCTACCCTTTTCCATTGGATCGTAGAGTGTATATTGCGTCGGGTCTATTAAACACGTTGTCTCGACGGGCGTTTTGCAAGAATATATTGAAATTTGATGCCCGACACGATTGTAGTCAACAATGTCGAGGGATATTGCACATTTTATCGGTAAATAATTGTTATTTTAAGTCTTTGAGCGCATCTCAACTAAAATAAATACAACTCGATTTAAAAAAACAGTAATCAATTATGAATAATTTCATAATTAACTGTCATTTCCTGCATACTCGCTAGGATTAGCATCTATAAGCCGACAAACGTTTCCATAAAATATTTATTAACCATGATGAAAAATACTCAATGCGCAAAATCATTTCCTAATTCAGTTTTTATCGCAATTCAATTTAATTAAGTATTTATTAAACCAATAAAAAACGTATGAATACCGAAAAACAAGTAGTAAATCATCTGAGAAAATATATTGGCCATTAAACGAGAGGGTTTATTGAAAAAACATTTTAAAAAGCTATTTATTGCCTCTTGATTTGTCGAATTTATTGATTTTGTAACGTTTTAACTGACTAATGTGTGCTAACCGTCAAGCGCATGCATTGACAAAGAGATTTTCATTTACCATCGCATCAATAACCATTCAGACGTCAATTCAAACCCATAAAACAGGATTACCCGTTCATCTTTTGAAGCCGCGGAAATGTTGCCCATTCCGATGTTTGCTCGACCAGATAACTCGAACATTTATTTTTTTATTTTTTTTGTTTTCGAAATAAATTGTCTTCAATATTTCTTATGCAGAAGAGATCAAAAAAATCTTTTAAAATAGTCTCTCGATCCGCTATTAAAAATTTTTCACCTAAGTAAATCAATTTTGAAACTGAAAAATGTTTTACAAACTATTTTTACGACTTACCACAAAACATAATTATTTCACTCAGTTAGAAATAAATTTTTACTTTTAATTAAAACTTTTTTTTGTAACTGAGGTGATATATTTTTACAGTATGAAAATATTGTAAATGATGACCACAAATCAGTGACAAATTTGCATAATGTTAAATAATACCATTTATACCTCTAAATAGGGTTAAGTGAGAATGTGAAGTTTATGACGTCAATCACATTGTACTGAATGTAAAGGGAGGACGTCTGAACAGTTTTACGAGCCTAATGTTTATATGTTCATGTGTTCATTAATATAATAATAATAATTAAAGTGAGTGGCAGTGACAGCGCTTTCAAAAGTTAAACCAATTAATTGTTCAAAAATGTAGAATATACTCGGACACTAAGTTCGAGTATAAATATAAGTCACAAAAATCTAATATGGTATTTACAACAATGGTGAGGAATATCATCATATTTTTATTGCATATGAATGTGCATATTTGCATTTAATATAATATATTATTTGATTCAATTTAATTTTATAATCAAAGAAAAATAAAATATTTTTAATAAAAAAAAAAAATATACATTCTAATTTTAGATTATAATTACCAGAGTTGTGTATTATACTGTAGGAATTCCCTCAAATGACGCAATACACGAAATAACCAAAAGAATAGATCAAAAATGGCAAAACATATGGAACGAAATATCACTCAACATTAAACTTGAAGAAATAAAAAGAACCACAAAAAAATGGCATTCAAATGTAACTCTGACAAGAAGACAAGACGTATTCTTAACAAGAACTCGAATAGGGCATAGTTACCTCACCCACGCACATGTTCTGAACCATGAACCACAACCAATATGCCCAACCTGCAATAAACCTGTCACCACAAAACACATATTTACAGAATGTACCAAATACAACAACGAACGCCTCATATTCAAATTCCCAAACAACATCCAAAACATCATAAAAGAAAATAACGAAGAAAGCATTCTTAAATATATAAAATTGCTAAACCTGTACTCTTTAATTTAATATATAATATTGCATAGACTTTTTATGATTATATAAATGTAACTCTGGCTAATGACCACTGATGTCGAAGCCTTAATAAAAAAAAAAATAAAAAAATTTGTGAATTATATATAATTATAAATTTAGTCAAGTTAATCCGTACACACCATTAGCCAGTATAAAATTTTATTTCAATTAAACTTTATTTATTGGTGAAATTGACTTGAAAATTTAGTAATTAGGTTTTTTTTATGTTATAAAACGAAAAAAAATCTGCATTATTATATAATTCTACGACAAAATTACTCAAACTTGTAACTCTTTAAAGTGACTCAAAAAAATTGTAATTAGTAGTCTTGTATATTACGAACGTTAACTTTTTTAGAATACAAAATTGTAGTTTTTATTAGATTTGTATTTTATATAAATTTTAAATTGAATAAAGAAACTCAAATTAATCAATATTATTGAGCTTAAGTGTTTTATTCTCACTAATAAGGAGTATTACATCAGTCAACAAAATGCGTATAATTCACAATTCTCCACATAAACTACTGAGAAAACAATTTGTAATAATTAATTAATTTTGAGCCAGGTTAAGGTGTATCACTTAATAAAGTCTGAACAGATTTATTACTGACGAGTTCGGTTATAAGTAATTTTAGTTTTAAAAATCATTATATGAATATCTTGCGACATTAAAATCAATACAAAATATAACAGCACAGAGAACAAAGCATTAAGAAATAAACCAGCAATAGTAAATATCGTTAAAAAGCGGCAGAAACATCTAATAATATTAATATCGAAAAGAATAATACAAACAATGAGAGAGAAAGATATGTTGATAACATCAAAATGGCAAATAGTTGAACAGGAAATTTTGTTCAAATGGCATTTTCAAATAGACTACCCTAAGCAAATCGAACTACTTGTTCCCTTAATATAGCTTAAATATACATTCTCATATACCACACACTATATATATATATATATATACATGTATACATATTACATGTGTATTACTGTTGTGTTTATTGTATTGCATTACAAATGAGCCCTGTTATCCACTTATGTTGTGTGTGCGTTATCTGATGGAGCCTTTAAAAGTTTTTCAGAATACGCCTAGCGCCAATATCTAAACATATCCCAAACTAAAACTTTTATTTCCTTTTATAAGTGAACACAATGTGCATGAACTGTCTGCAGGTCGGCTCCAAACAGCGCTAATACACTAAGTAACAAATTATTTACAAGTCAATGAGCCACACTGAATACATACATTTCTTAAAATATCAATTGAGCACCAGTGATCTTAAAAATATTTATGTAGAGGTCGTAAGTAATTTATAATTTAATTGAAATATTACTACAATAATCGAATTATCAATTTGAATAAATCAATAATTAAAAAAATAAAAATAACTCTAGTTGAATATTTCCATTGTATTTAATTACATATAAAATATTAGTATAAAATTACAATTATTCATTAGTTCAACTACTAAAATTCTTAATTAGCGTATGAATTAATATTATGTTAGTCACAACAGTCACATTTCCTGGTGTAAATAAAATAAACATGTTCTGACTCAAACTCGACATAAATTATATTTATTAATTAAATGTGTTTGACAACTATAATTCATTAATTTTAAAATGTTATTAATAGATATATGATATCCAAATAATTTTAAATAACTATTATATTACTTTTACATAACATAGCATTAACAAAGAGATAAGTTCAAATTTATGATGTAATTCTATTAAAGAAAAACATTTTGTTGGTGAGAAAAGAAACAAAGAAAGATTTTTTTTCTTTCAAAGTCAATTCCCTATCAGTGTTGCTGATTTTTGTATTCTAAATCAGTTCCGTCTCTTCTTGCTATATAAGGTTATCGGAGCCTGAACGTCGCCTATTGCCATTTTTCAATTCGCATGTACATATTTCTTTACTCTTCGAAATGTTTAGATTAAAAAGGATTGGTATTCGAAATAAATGGAATTTTTATAATTTATTACCATAGCCATACTGAATAAGCCAGTAGATTTGTTAGCATTTTCTTGTAGTATTTTCAAAATTAAATTTCCGGTCTTCTAACTAATTTAAAAAATTACAGACAAAGAAAATCAACACTTAAAAATTATTTTTAAAGAATAAATATAAGTATATTTATTTGTTAGTTCCTACAGCATAACACTTATTAATTTCGATATGTACCTGAGAAAAGGTATTGGTTTTTTTTTTTTTTGTGTGTGTCACACTTACTTCCACTCCGACTATTTAAATGATTCTTGAATCGTTAAACAATACGAACATGTAAACCATACAGAAAAAAATTGACATATAAAATACCATTTGTTAAACTATAACTAAACTTTTATTTTGATCCCCATTAAAAAAAAAATAAAAACATAAAATTGTGCTAGTTTTATACTAATTTATTTGTATAAAAAATAACGGTAATTTTTTTCAACTTAAACAATGAATTCACTTCAAGCAAATTAAGTATCATTGGTTATTTTATACACAGAGTTAAAAAATGTTTCTTGTTTTAACGTTATTGAATAATGTGTCATAAAAAATAAAATAAAATTTAAGAAACTAGCAAACGACAACGTGTATTACCTGTCTTTGAATGTTTTGATATCAAAACATTTCGGACATTAAAAATCCTACAAAATTGCAATATTATTCTTTTATTGTTATTACTATCCACACAGTTATTTCCTATCCGTTTTATGATACAAGAGTTCTAGGAGACGTAAAGGGTACTTTATCGTTTCTTATTGTATATTATTTTGTACATATTCTTCAAAAAGTTTATGATATTCTAAGTTTTCCTACAGGGTTCAATAACTAATATATATATATATGTGTGTGTGTGTGTGTATGGATACTGTGATATACTCCCTAGAGTAGAAATTCTTGTGAAGATAAAAAAATTAAATCTTTTATAGGGTGACATTCTTGTGGATTCTTTATCTTTACCTATCAACAACGTTTGCTTTGATGTTTGAAGGGTCGTAACGACCTGGTACTTCAACTAGGACAAGAAGCGAAGGTAGTAACAACACAAATACACTATTGTTAGTATATATGACATGCTGCTGTTTGAAACTCTTAGTCAGTTCCCCGAGGAAACCCTCATCAAAATTGGAAAAGTGAATGAGAAAATAAAACGACAATAGTGAACATAGAGTAAATCATGCTGAGTAATTTAACGCCTACTCTATATAGGGTGTTCAGTAAGTAAAGAAACGGGTTTCTATTGTTCTCATTGTTTGTAACAACTTACCTATTTCCATACTTACAGAATCTTGTATAATACATACAAAAAAATATTTTCGTTTAGCCTAAATAAACCTTATCATTAAATGTTTTTTTTTTACATCTTTGTTTTGTAAAAAAAGTATAAATTACCATTTAAATAACAATTGATTAGATATTTAATAAGTAGTAACATTTAATTATTAAAATATTTAAAAATGTATTTTCAACAAATGAAGTTAAATAAATTTTATACAAAATTAATGAATTTTTCAAAGGGTATAACGGATATACCGGTTGCAAAAAATTCAATAGGCACAAATCTCATACTTTATTGATAGATAAGAAACAAAAATTTAGGATAAACTAAACATGAGAAACGTGCATTTTAATTACATATTTGTAACATGTATTTAAATTACTAGTAAAATAATTTCTTGATGGGCCGTCTGCAGTCAAGGTTTTAACTGCAACGCATTGTCTACAATAATATAACTGTTGACATCTATTTTATTTATTTATTTATTTAAATAAAGTAAAACAAAAGAAAAAAGACTTCTAGTATTCGGGACATGGTCATACAGAAGGCTACTTAGTATAAGCTGGACAGTATACGTTAAAACAAGAAGAGCTAAGTTAGTTGGTAAAATCTGGATCATAACAATTTACTTAGTAGGATAATAGAAGGTGCCATTGAAAGGAATAACAGCAGAGAACGATCACCAATAGACTATATTAGTCAAACAGTTAATAATATGGACTACAGATCTTATTGCGAATTACAGAGGAAAGCGAAGAGTCAGGAATGGAAAATTGCTGCCAATCAGCCTTAGGCTTTAAAAAAAAAAAAAAATTAATAAACTAATTTAAAACGATTTTTTAAAAATGCATTTTTTATACTGAGATTCACTAGGTTATGACATTTTTAATAACCAATAATCAAGCAAATATTTTACATTATTTTGCAAAAATTATTTTGACAGTTTTACATAACGTAAAATGTATACATTTTTATTATTTTTCTATAATAAGAAAAAACAAAATAAAATGTTTGATTTCTTCAAAATTTTAAAATAGCTACCTTGCAACATTCAAATAGGTATTTATTGAGTTATAAGAATGGAAAAATGCGGGTATATATAGCACGTATTGGTGTATATTACATATTATACTCGTGCTACATAATCAATATATTAAAATACTCATAACTTGATAAGTACTTATTATAAAGACGTTATCAACTCATCGAAATTTTTTGAAAGATAAGAGATAAATAATGACTATTTAAAAATTTTAAAAAATTTTAAATTTTATTTTTTACTTATTAGATAATATAATAAAATAATATTAAATATAGTAATAAAATATAGTACTATTACAAAGTTCAAATATATTAAAATTAAAAAAAAAAAGTAATGCAAAATATTTACTGGATTAAAAGTTTTAAAGATAAAGTAAGTTTCTATGATATCCCTTAATAATAAGATTTTTGTACAAGAACCTATATATAAGTATAATCTATGTGCAATTTATTATTATGTTAAAAATATGCAACTTTTTTAAAATTTTTAACGGAGGCCAAGGCTCACGGTAAAAAAGTAATCCCAAAATAAGTTTAAATCGTAACACTTATAACATAACGTTACTACAGGCACTGGACTAAACAGTAATTGAAATAGGAAGTAATAATAATACAAAAAACAATGATTATAATATTAAATCAGTACTTTTCTGTTTTACTTCAACGACAACTTTGAAGATATGTTATCGAGACAAATATATTTAACTTGTATTATTTTATATAAGCTCTAATTTAACATATTTTAAAGGATTTGCATTTTCTTAACCATATTCAAAAGTTAAGTTCAAAAATTTTAATCAGATTAACTAATTTTAAAATAATTAAATGAAAATTGTTTTTTTATTATTAAACTTATCGTTACAGTTGTAATTGTAACAATAGATAAAACTTTTTTTACATACTGTTTTATAGCTGTAATATTTGTAGTGATATATAGACTATTTCTGTATTCTCAACTCGGATTTTTAGACAAAAAATAAATAAATCTAGCTTAATACTAAAGAATAATATTGTAAGGGTTAAACGATGTGTTTGACGCTCTTATAAAACAAACCAGCTTAATGTTTACGATTGTAGTCCCCATAACAAGCAATTTTACAAAGCTGAAAACTCTATGTACAACATTAAAGGAATCTAATGTTCCTCCTAAGTTACGAATTTGGTAGACCTTATTTTTAAAATACAAAATCTTTCTAACAAATATAAATTACTTTTACTAAATTTTTCATTATTTATTTAACACTTACTATGTTTTGAACAAAGTTTAATACTACTTTGTCATAAAATCCATGCATTGTAAAATTAATAGTGTTTAATTACTACAATCTGCTTTATTCGATCGTTCACGTTTAACTTAATTTTTTTTATTATTAAAAAGAGCATAAATTAAAATAATTAATATGTTCACCTGCGCTCATCACGTGATTTTCGTAGTTACTATGTTTTGACATTATTAGCAGCCAAGTTTTTTAAACATGCACTAGGTAAAATTACGTGTGAACGACTCATTAATTAGACAACCGATATTTATTTGTACAAACGGTCAGTCAGTCACGTTATAAACTCATAAATAAACTTGAAAATAATCACCCAATTGTATTAATTTTAATTTTTGTTTTTATTCTAACAAAACAGAAATAGTCATAATATAAATACTTCTAAATATACAGGGTATTCAGTAAGTTTCTATTGTTATCATTTTTATAACAATTGACCTGTTTCCTTACTTACTGAACACTAGTATAATATTCTTAGGTAAATTAGATAAATAATTTCTTTTGTGGCTACTCATCAAGAAAAATGATTCGTGGTAGTATTGTACAATCAGATTATTGTCAAAACAATACATACATATGTATGTATGTAAAATACTTAACTCATTGCAAAATCTCTCATTAAAAAATAGCGTAGGTAGAACACAGTTTAATATACAGGGTGTTCAGTAAGTAAGAAAAAAGGGTAGTCGTTACCAACAAGACAATAATAGAAACCCATTTTCTTACTTACTAAACACTCTATATTTATTTATTTTTTATTTAATGGAAGAATCATACTATAATAAGATAAGAAAAAATCTAAAAAACTAGCGAAATACTTACAAAATTTATCATTGGGGGAGACAAATTTGTAGCAAAAAATATTAGAGATTTTTTTCTTGGTGATTTTCATCTAATATATATGGTTAACATGGCCAATAAATAAAGGATTTGTCTTGTATACACCAATACTTAAATTTCTAGTAGTTACAATCATTTGAAGGGTTTCTACCAGAGAAAAACAATTACATTATTCGGTTTCTATCAAGGTAAATGTTTAAAATTTAAAAAATCATAATTCTTCTATGATTATCACCAAACTCAAGGGAATACATGAAATTTTAAGATATTCGAGAAATTGGTAACATTTAGCTATACCAATGGCATACTCCTACAATAACGAGTCTGGGTGTGGCACAATTTAGTAATATAATGTATTTAACGCATTACACATATATACTTATAGGGCGTAACAACACTGTGAAAACTACCACGAAACATAATATTTACTTACCACTTTTTCATTTGTTAAATTGGCAAAGTAAAATTTATAGATGGTTTTTCTGCTAGCAAAATGTCTACAATTTTAGCTATTCAATTATTAAGTATTGTTGAATAAATTTCAAAAAAAAAACCATTTGATAATTTATAAAACCTATGAATATTAATCAACTTATTAAGATAGACGTGATAAATTGTTTCATTTAAGTTGAGTTTATTTGTAACCAATAGACATAAAAAATTAAAACTAGCGTAGCAATTATTTATTAATTCAGTTAACATCGGTTTTCATTACTGAGATACCTCCCTCTCTATAGTTATACACTTTATGTCAATAAAACAGTAAGCGCATCTTTTGTCGATCTACTTCGTCTTATTTTCTCAGAACGAATAATAAATCTCTCTTTTTTTTTTTGTTTCTCTTTTGCTCCAACAACAATAATGGATGTTTCATTCGATTTATTTGCTGTTCCGGCACGGAACAGGAACAATAGAAGAAACAAGTTGGCACTTTGAACTCAATACAGAGAAACCCGCGATTATTTGAGGCACATTGTAAATTATAGTTGGGCCAAACGTTTTCAATTGTTTAAAACATATTACTGAATTTAGACTTCAAGCACTCCTTTCGGTGGTTAATATACTTCGCAAACTTTGTTTGACCTTAAACATTTTATAGGTTCCATTGATAAACGCAATTTTTATTTTTGATAGTTAAAAGTGTATGTTCAATGTATAATAAGTACGTTTTTTACGTTGAAACAAATTAATAAAAATAGTCATTTTATAATATGAGCAATTCGTGAATGAAAATAAAATATATATTTTTGGAATATAAAATATATTAAAAAAAAATTCAAATAAAGTTAATATTTTAACTATACAGATATATTTTCGGTTGCCCTCGAAAATAATTATATAAATAATAAGAATATAATTAAGTAATATTGTCCTCTTCTTTTAGCTTCGATGTGAAGCTGAAAATGTATTGGTTTTACTATGATATGTTTTTTTTTTTTTTTTGTAACTACTCATTGTTTGTTAATGTTTAACATTTATATTAGCTGTAACACTAATACCATTTAGGAAATTACAAAGAACATTTCAAAAAATAATTATTACAATTTTAGCTTCGATGCGAAGCTAGGAAGGTATTAATTTTGTTTTTTTTCTGTGTCTGTTAACACTTTTTCTCAGCTCTCACCGAATCGATTTCTTTCAATGATATGTCAAAGATCACAAATCGTATCTAGTCGATTACAATTTTTAAATCGCTAATTTTCAAAATTTTTTCAATTTTTTTTACTAAAAACTGCCATAACTTTTTTAAAAATGAACATATCAATATAATTTTTTTTTATATAGATGCATGATATCATTACCTTTCATTTGGTATATTTTTTTGTTATATCTGATCCTTTAACTGTCCACAGGGGGGGATTTAAAATGACCACTTTTTCAACTTAACTTTTGAAAATGTTCCGGAAGGTCTGACACTTTTATATATATCTTAAATTAAAGCTAATGTAATATACTTTAATATGAAAAAAAAAAATTTGATCTCTGGACTTGTTTTCATGGTGAAATTGGCTATCGAATGCTATTTTTGTGTGAAAATTCTCGATTTTGTATTTTACATTTTTAACTTTATAATATTATAACATATTGAAAAGTGTATGGATCAACACAATTTTTTTATGAGAAATAAAATTTTTTAATAAACCCTTTTTCATTCGACATACTTTTTCTTAATCAGGATATTACTAAGGAACTAGCATATCATGTAGCTTTTGGAATAATCCACCAATTTTTTAAAATTAAACACTATCTAAAGATTTGCATCGAAGCGTTTATTTTTGATAGTGATTTTAATCACTGTCAGATATCATTATACTTGATCCAACTATACCACGGCACCACTGTGCCGCGACCCCCCTGTGCTGGTTTTTTTTTATTTTACTTGATGATGGTTTGCTTCAAACGCATATCAGTCAATTACATATTTAAATTAAAATTTATTAAAATTCAACGGGTATTTAAAACTACTGTTAAATTGTGTATTTATTAGCGTCAGAACATTTTGATACTATTCTACAAATTATATTATTAAACTCAAATGCTCAACGCGGAGAACAAATTACTTTGATCTTTTCCTTCAACCGTAAACACTTGTAAATTTACCTCCAGTAATAAATCGCTTTATGATTTAGTAAAATTTAATTAACTAAAACGCATTACGCTAAATCATATGTAGAAACATCATAAGAATATTAATATTAATTAAGCGTTGTAAGTTATGCACGACTTAATAACGTCTAATGAAAATAATGTTGTGAATTGATCATACTACAAACATAATCATGATTACACAGTAATGATTTAATTTTCATGGTAATCTAGTATGTTATTTTTTTAACGAATTAACATTACTTGAATCGAGTGAATTAATAGGTGTACTTTTGTCAAGTATCGTAGAAAAATCATGTGTTTGAGTTCAATCAACAAGGCAGCTACGCTTAGTACTTGAGACATTACTGTACCCTTGACAGCCCCGGGTACACGATTTAGCACTTAGAGTGTATACTTTGATTGTCATTATTACCTTGCTATCATTGTACTTTAAATACTTCTAGATAAATGAATCAACGTTTTAAATTTCTTAACTTTTATAGATTCTATCCTAGATAAATTTCATCAAAAGTGCCATATTACTAAAACACAAAAATAATTAATGAATCAATAAGTTCCGATGCAAACAGTTAAATGGCAAATATATAACAAGATGAATTCGTGCACTGTTAAGCTGTTAAGTTTTTATAAGTCAATGTCATAACCAATAATGTAAATGATATATTGTCCAGGTATAGTACATTAATTTTAGTATGAAAAATTATAAAAAATATCTTGAAACAAATTTCAATAGTATTCTTGAAATTGACAGTAATAGAAAATTATCTTAATTATTTTATAAAAATATTTTTTTAGTTTTGAAGGTTTAGAGTTATTTTACTAACTGCATAATAATAGGCTACTTAATTCTTAAGGAGTCTAGTGTAGATTTATCACCTCGCAGGATTATTTCCTTCCTGCATCCGGAGAAGATCTTCAATTTATGCAAATGCTATTAAAGAGTTGAATTATAACTATTCTGAAGTTGTAGGTCAATTGAACCGAGGCAAAAGGGCGTTCGCGATAATTATATGATTCCGAGATAATAAATGAACTCATACAAAGTACACCTTCATATACTGCCTTATAATGAATATTTTTTAAGTTAAACTCAATTGGATATCATGGAAAACAATTTCGTATTTATTGTATAAAGAGAAATATATTATATAAGCTAATAATTTATGTTATTATTTATTATATATATAAAATATTCAAATTTCCATTAGAACCAAAATTATAGTTTGAAAATTTCATCAACTACATTTTTTACATGACACAGGAAAATTACCGATCAAGAACGTAGTACAAAATGACATGATCATTCAATGCTTACACTACGTAGTGATAAATATAATAAGTATTTTAATATAAAAATAAACAAGTTGTTACAAGAAGAATATATATCATGTTATTAACTATAATCAATAAACCATTGTTATTTCATATAAAGTGAACATGTATGAACACTTTTTATAACATGAATGATGTGATACATCATTTATATATTTTCAGAAATACCTTACTATGCATAAAAATATTTGTAGAATTACTCATACTACTATAAAATCAAATTAGGAAATTGATGTGGCGTAATTGCATCATTCAGATGAGAGACCATACAGGTTTCCGTAGCTTTAACAATGACACACGCCTTTCCACATAATGAGGTTTCATCAGGTCAACAGATCGCGTAAAAATCCTGTCAAATCGTAAGGTAAAGCCGATCTCATCTAGTTGGGATAGAGGTTAAGAACATGACGATGATAACTATAAAATCATATTATTTTATATCGATCACTTTCACTAATTGAAATTTGTTGATTAAGTTGAGAGTTAAAAATATTACTAAATTTAAATCCTCTATGTCTAACAATAGACATGATCGATGATGACACCAAAATGTTACACTAAATTCATAAGGGGAATATCACGTGTGTATTTGGTGATACAAGATAACGTTTCATGTGCTGTGAGATTGGATTACATAGAATAAAACGCGGTCGAGGGTCACATTCACCATCATTGTCGTGTAACTAACAACTAGAGAGGGTTCTTGGCGTGGACAAGCATCATATTATACAATAGTAATGATAATTCGTTATTGTAAGTAGCAAAAAAAAAAAAACCCCAGTTACAAATAAATAAATGAAATACCGCGTAAGCGAGTGTTTTAACGTTTGACGCGCGTTCTTCCCAGGGGATGAAAACTATAATATTATACGGTAGTAGTTGTTTCGAATTGAGAAGAAACAGAATGGATGCTGGTCATAAGTATGAAAAAAAGCCTGAATTTTGGTAACCCCATTTCACGTTTTCTCTCTAAATGTACACACACAAATGTGTCACTAGTTTTTGGTACGATAATTTCCCAAAAGGCGTCTACACGAGAAGAACCCCACACACATATGGTGGCAGTACCCTCTCGTCTTTGAATCATACCATGTATACCCAAACATTGTACGCATCTCGACCTCATTCTCATTCTCTACACACATGTCGAGCACACCCGTTCCTTTCGTTTAATACATTGGTGTTAGTCAACAGTCTTTCCCTGTTTCAATGTCTATATGTGTGTATGAGTAAGACACCCTCACAAAATTAACATGCATATTGGAAACCTCTGGGACCAAATCCTTTGATGATTCGACCCTTTAGGCCACCTCAGATCCCAAGGTAATTATCGTTCATTGTCTACAAGCATGATTTGCTCAGTTTTCGACCCTCGACATTTCCCTTTTTCATCAAAAGCAAAAAAAAACAATAAAGAATTGAATCTATTCCAATATCGTCTTCGTTTTTTTTAATTACGTTTGTAAAAATTCAGTAAAATGCAAATTCCCAATGAGCATAGCACACTCACAACAAAAGCTTTTGATGTAATTTCAAAAATAATGTGTATATATAAATATATATTACCATAGACAAAATATTTGATTCTAAAATACCCTAAGAAAATTGTAAAAAGTTCCTTTTAATTTTTTTTCTTAAAATCAATCCGCCTCCTGATCGCATGTTGCAATATTATCGTGCTTTTAATAGTTTCTCAGCTGTCATAAAATACACGCTATTATATTATTATTATACACAATATGTGTACGGGAACGGTTCAAATGAAATAAACGTGTGGATTTATTATAACCGTGTAGAAAACCCTATTAACACTTAAGCTGTTTCGAATTTAACTACCGCGGTTAATGCTTTATTTTATTACCTCTCTCTTAAAACCGAATTGTCTCATTTCATTTTGTTTTTTAATTAACATCTCAGTCTCATATATCCTTTTAGTTTGACTCGTTGCATACAAGCATTTATTCGACCGTATGCCCAATTTTTATACTGTTATGAAAAATACCTAGACTGACTTCACATAGAATTGTGTAAATTAAAAGAATAATCTTTTACACACATAAATAGTTGAATCTGTAATTATATAGGATTATTTTATGTATACTTATGTTGGTTGCGTAGACACCGTAATTTCGTGATTCAAATCAATTTCTATTTAAATAAGATCATCTATTTGCGCGTTAACCATTAGGTATCGCGTGCTTATTTTTTATTAAGCAAATATTACCTTCTACGAATTACAATGCACACCATATTTTATAGGCACGAATAATTATCGCGTTTTATCTAGAATCATAATTTTTTTTATAAAATATGGTCTTCAATTTCATTATACCTAAAATTATTATACACATTAAAAAAATATTTTATCAAAATAATAGATCTTAATTTCGAAGTATTAATCATACTTGATGAAATAACTCCAGTAATATGCTGCTTACACAAATTGTAATTAGATATTACTATTATTAATTAGATATTATGAAACAGTAAAAGCTCGTTTTTTTTTTTTGCAGTTTCAAACTAATTACAATAAATATTATTTGCACGCATAACATCAAAAATATCTACTGAATATAATAGTAATTATGTGTATAATACTTATTAAAAATATAGCCAGTAAATCAATAAAATTTTGCTAATATAATAAGTGTTCTGTGCAAAATTTCAGGAAAATATTTCATTGAATAACATAATGTTATTTTGTATATAAATAATAATGATTCATAATTCACATACTTTGGTATTTAACTCATCAACAAAATGTATTTCTTTTTATCAATTGCAAAAAGCAATTATTATAAAAATTACTAAGAGCAACTAATTTCTACCATACTCACCGACATACTGGTCGACCCCAAGTAGTTGGGATGAAGGCGAGGAAGAAGAAGAAGACTCACTCGCTGGACTTTAATATTGTTAAAATCAAAAAAAATACGTTTCGTTCAAATTTAAAACTACGTGATATTGGAAAAATATTCTTAAGCAAAACTATGACAAAAGAAAATTCAGCATGAGTTTTATTGCGTGATCGAGACACGCAACAAAGTGTTACTCGGTATACATTAGTACATGGAACGTGGTCAGGTCTCGAATAGAACAACGACGAGGGGCGCGCACACACACGTTACAGTCGCCCTACAATAATAATTTGACGCGAATACGTGTTGGAAGGAAAACTGCGACCGGGCTTAGATATGAGTTTTCCGATCAAACTACACACGTACATATATTCAGTATACATGCATTATATAACGGCAAACAATCATAATGATAGTTTTGTGCAAGTGAGACGATAATATGAAAGTTTTTTTATGATAAAACATAAACAATACTATCTTTCTTTATGTGTCCCTATCCGTTGTTAACTATAAATTAAAATTATAACGCCAACTAGAAAAATATATAATTTATAATTTAAAATTATTAAATATATAATTTAAGTTTTGGTCAAACTTGATAATACAATCAGTATTTAGACTTATTAAGTATAGTATTTGTGAAATATTAGTCATAAAAAAATAAAAACGCTTACCTGTTTGATCCACATCGTCAGTCCAAGCTTTTGATTTTTCTGAAACAGAAAAATATCGAAGAAAATTTATCAAAAAACAATACAAACATTTGTTTATTATACAGTTAAATGAAATAAAAATAAAATTATCAAAATAATAATGGATACACATAGCATGTTCAAAATGTATTTTGCTGAGGTTTTTCAATGCAAATAATTTACACATGAAAGTCACTGAGGATTTCTGCAGTGTACTTATTATTTTGTCTATTTCTGTCTTTATTTTGCGCAAATGAAAATTTACATAAACCCAACATAAAACACGACATCTGCCCGGATACAGTTGTTAAAACGTTTCTTTTAAAAATGGGCCACATTATATTAGAGTGAAATTCCAACAGTGGCCAATTGGTGCAGGGAGCGACATAAAAAGCTACATTTTATGCAGTTGCGGACAATGGTGAATGAGCCCATCGCGTTTGTTTTGGCCGAAGAGGGCGGGAAAACGGAAACTTCTATGCGCTATAAATCAGATCAAGTTAAAGAGAAACGAAACCGTGTGTTCAGTATTCAGCCAACTATACAACAATGCGGTGTATATTAGCTAAAACTGGAAACCGATAAAACTTTAGTGATTATTCAACGTTTTCAATTTCTATTTATTTATTTTCCACTATCTTATGCTCGTTTACAGCAATTCGGAAGAAATATCAAGTAAAATGACGAATATTAAAAATACAATTCCCCTCTATATCCACTACACTTTAACTGAATGTATTGTACCATGACAAAAACTTAATAGCAAATTAATTATTCTTAAATCAATTTTTTATAAATGTATAAATTTCTTTTATATTAAATATAGATTATATAATCTATACAGTAGAAAAATACTAGAAAAATGTATGTGCTTATCTATAGATCTTCTAAATTGATCATCTATAAATAGTAAATCAGTATTTCTATAACTGAAATTCAATCAATATTTATGCTACAGTTTAATGACTGTCAGTATTAGGTATAGTTGTAAACTGCAATGTCAAATAACCATTATTTTAGGTACTTATTCTATTATAGTTTTAATATTTATTCGTATTTTTATAGAATAACTACAAATTGTTTTTCTGAAAATAAAAAAACCCAGAAATATTAACGAAAATAGAAGATTTTTAATACTTAGATATTATGAAATTCATGAAAATATATTTACAAATAAAAAAAAAAATTTTCTCGTGTTTTCAATTTAAATTAAATACTAAATAAAACACGAATAATTTTGTTTGCTCGTTTAAATATTCAATAGTTTTGTAACATATAATCCATTTAGAAAGGAATACTTACTCTAAACAAATAAATGCATCATTTTGTAATTCATTAATAATAAGATCAATTACTGAAATTGAAATAATCGTTAGAACATTAAGTCATTAAATTTTCAACTTATCGTTGTCCTAACGTGAGTTATTTTGTAAACATTATACGTCTATTTTAGTTGCATTTAAATTAAACCTATATAATTAATTACAACTAACATAAATCATTTCGTTTATTAAATATTTTCTGTAGTATAAGAATATCTATTTACATCTTTTATATTTCTTTCATTTATCAATATAATATTGATTATTAAGAATAACATTATCCATTAAATATAAATTTATTACTTTAAAAAAATGAATGATTTTATAATGTTTTTAAATGTAAAAAGAATGTAGTAAATCGTTGATTACAAAATATGAATACGAGTTTCGAATTAGATATTAAATTGACTCATTGTATTTACAATATTATTTTCAAGGTTAGCAAAATTAAAATACTTAGCTCAGTCAGTAATAAATAGTTTAATTGCATGACAAGTTTTTTCATTAATTTTGTTTTGTAAAATAAACATACATGTTTGGACGATTTGAATACATTTTTCTTTCAATATTCGATTCTTTTTAAATGAAATTTTTTAAAAGTTTAAGTTACCAAACGATAACACGTCATGCCTCGGTGAGTAGGTACTAAGGTAGATTTCATTACGCTAGGCTATATAGATTATCCCGTCCTCTCTGCCAAAAGATATAGCTTGTAGAGAGGGCGATAAACATGATTAAAAATAATAATAATCAAATATAATACTTAATTAAAATAAAGTTTAATAAAATGAAAAAATACATAAATGGCATTCGTAAAATGAGCTATAAAAATTAATTACTTTAATAACTTTTTTCTTAGAGATAAAGAATATTAAATATAATTTATTATTTCATCTAGAGATTAATCTCAAAAAAAATATTGAAAAACTATTATTTTTAATTAATTTTAGTAATTTAATTTAGTGAATACAGTTAACACGTGGTTTGCCATTTAAGTATTCCAAAAGTATAAAAGAAAATTAACACCCTTGCATTCGTTTAACTTTTTTACAATCAAAGCACAAAATAATATGAACATTTCGATTTAAAACTTTTGACTCTAATAACGTGTAGATCTCTACCGTCTTTACAATAAAGAATTATTCAAACGCCTCTCCCTCTTATCTGTCCGACGGGTTTATCCGGTGTGAAACGACGA
Source organism: Daktulosphaira vitifoliae (assembly GCF_025091365.1). NCBI lineage: Eukaryota > Metazoa > Arthropoda > Insecta > Hemiptera > Phylloxeridae > Daktulosphaira > Daktulosphaira vitifoliae. The sequence goes on along the minus strand of NW_026099573.1, from coordinate 31,638,185 downwards.
TGAGCCCCAGTTGTTTCCTGGGCGGGGGTAGGAAGGCCACCAACATAATTTGTTATCGTTGAATTTCACTCTTCTACCGGTGCTTTTTAAAAACCGTCTTGGCATCTGAAAATTGTTTTCCGACGTCAATACGGGCCGTTGCCACCTACCATGCAATAGACGGGGATTTTATAGGTGGAAGACTACGTTTATTTTTGTTCTTATACTTTACCCTCCAAACATTGCCGTTACCTCTGCCATTTCTAGAAAAACAAAAACCTGGATATAACTTCAATCCATTCATCTGTTTTAACGATAGAGAGTACATTGATATATATGCGTTAACCCTCGCCTGTTAATTTACAGCATCTCTTTACCATGTCGTCGTTTATATCCCGTATGGTGTGTACAAACAACGCTTAAAAAGGGTGCGAAGAAAAGTTACGACGCTTCGTTGGCTACTTACAAATATATATATATATATATATACATATAGTTACATTAAAAATTAAAGTAGCCATTTTTTAAAGTACATTTTAAGTTTAAAGATCGGTATAAGATATCTAATTAATTTGTAAAAGTAATAAATTTTCTACAGTATTTTAAAGTTCATAGAATTTTAAATTTTCATGTGTTTATTTACAGTATTAAACATTAAAATATGTATTAAGAAAATTTCAAAAATAAAAAAAAAATGTATTCTTTTGACGATAACTAATTTAATTATAGTTATATAACTTTTTCCGTGTAAATAATTTTCATTTTTCGTTTCAATTACAAATAATCATTAAAACAATAACAATATTCATGAAAAAAATTCAATAACTGTACATAATGTGAAAAAATGCTTTACTTCTATCCTTTCCTTATTTAAAATATATAGTTTATATTATAGACTAATTCTTAATACCCTAAAATAAACATGAAGATATTAAAATTTGTATAAAATTTAAAACGCTGTAAAAATTGAACTACAAGAAATTAAAAATGATTTTACTTTCAATTATTTTCTTAAAGTCTACTCTAAAAATTGATATACAGTGGACCCCCGGTAATCCGGCCCCTGGTTAATCCGGCGCCCCTTGTAATCCGACATGTCTATTATTATTGGGTATTTTTTTTACAATCTTCGCTAATGTAGATAATGCATGATTGAACAGGTTACAATTGTGCTCAAAGTATAGATTCTTTGTATACTGTTTATTCATTGTGTATTACGTATACGTACCTAGTAAATTATGTCGTCACAAGCCCAGAAGCGAAAGCACAAAACACTGACAATTAAAGAAAAATGTGATATTTTAGACCGTTTAAATCGTAATGAATCTTTTAGTAGTTTAGCAAGTGAATATGGCGTAGGCCGATCTACAATTTATGATATTAAAAAAAATCATGAGAAGATTAAAAACTTCGTATCAACTACTGACTGTGGGCCAGGCAAGAGACAGACACTCAAGAAAGCTGAACATCCAGAAGTGGAAGAAGCTGTGTACATGTGGTTTCTTCAGGAAAGAAATAGGCATGCTCCAATTTCGGGACCCATGTTGACCATGAAAGCTAAGTTTTTTTATAAGGAAATTATAAAAAAAGATGATTTTGTGGCTAGCAAGGGATGGTTAGAACGTTTTAAAAGTCGTCATGGCATACGTTTAATGACTATAACAGGAGAGAAACTTTCTAATGATGCTACCTGCATAGAGCCATTTAAATTAAGATTTTTGCAAAAGGTGAAAGATTTAAATCTTAACCCATCACAAGTGTACAATGCAGACGAATCAGGACTTTTTTGGCGTGTGATACCAAACAAAACTTNATTTTTGGCGTGTGATACTAAACAAAACTTTCGTTTCCTTTAACGAAAAATCCGTACCTGGGCGAAAAGTAAGTAAAGAGCGTGTAACCATACTACCATGTGCAAATGCTGCGGGTACACACGCGCTAAAAATGNTGCTGCGGGTACACACGTGCTAAAAATGATAGTCGTTGGAAAATCGAATAAACCACGTGCATTCAAAAACATTGATTTGCCTGTACATTATTATGGTCAAAAAAGTGCGTGGATGACAAAAGACCTTTTCAAGAAGTGGTTGAAAATGCTTGAAAAATCATAATTTTCCTCAAAAAGCGTTATTGCTTATTGATAACGCTCCCGGTCATCCGTCTGAAGAAGAACTGACAACTGAGGATAAATGCATCACTGCGATGTTTCTTCCACCAAACTGCACTGCACTGATTCAACCAATGGATCAGCATATCATTCAGTTTGTCAAGCAAAATTATAAAAAAAATCTANTAAGCAAGATTATAAGAAAAATCTACTTCTGAAAGCTGTATCAAAAGATCAGCCAATGAAAAAACTTTAAAAGAATTCAATATGAAAGACTTGGTTTTTGCTCTTTGTCAATCGTGGAATGCATTACCTTCGTCAACTATTACATCGTCTTGGAAAAAGTTATGGCCGGACATAGTCACCAGTCCTAGCAACGATCCGCAAATCAGTGTAACTACGGAAGTAATAGAGAAAGTTGTTGCTGAAACACAGATAAGATCGCAAGATTTGGAAATCTGGTACCATGGATTGGATAAGGAGGAAAATATTTTTTATGAAATGTCTGACGATGAGATTATAAAAGAGATATCTAGTAATACAATCATAAATCAGGAAGATGACGACGACGTAATTGCAACTACTCCGCAAGTGATAGCACAAGATGCAGCTTACGCCTTTGAACTCGGTTTGCAATGGCCTGAGGAGAATAGTGCATCCTACAACGAACTTTTACTTTTAAGAAGACTGAGGGACAGAACATTGGTCTCGCATTTCAATAATGTTAAGCAAAAAAAAATTGATAAATATTTTCATGCTTCATAAACTCATATCATGATTTTTATTCATAATTTTTGAATATTTTAGTATGTACATTTGTTTAAACACAATTACATTGTAATTGTATTCCTTAATGTAAAGTTATTGTTTTTTTTAAGTTCTCTAGCATTAATGACGTTAATTTTATAATAAAACATAAGCTTTCTATTGTGTTGTTTAATTTACTTAAGTCGACATACATAATGAAGCATGATTTATACTTCACACCAGGGCCTATCAAGACCAAATCTTATCTTTGGATTTGTGATTTTTCGGATTACAAGGTACCCTTTTGTTAAAATTTCCGGACTATAGGAGGTCTTAGGGAATACTCTATAATCCGACAAATTCGATAGTTCGACACTGACCTGCAAAACGTTTGTCGGATTACCGGAGCTCCACTGTATTGATATAATTTCTTGATATATTTTTATTTTAATGTTTTTTAATCTTTTTTAAAATGATTTTTTTTTATTAAAAAATAAAATATTTCCTATGATATTTTCATTGTCCTTATGTATAGTAACAGAATAAAAAAATATATAGATATATTAGGTTGGCGTAAAATAAATTAATTTTCGAATTATTAGTGGGATACCCCTAACTTTTTTCTACAACTTAAGTAAGGTTGGTACTAATAATAAAAATTTGTAAAATTTAAAGTAAAAAAAAATGTTTTCTTGTCACACAACACGCTTTCAGTAAATTGACCAAATATACCCCAAAAAAAAATATTTTTATTAAGTTATTTTTAACTTAAACCATTAGTTTTGTTCGAATATCATACGAACATATCACTTTTTTATTATTTTTATCGTATATACAATATCTATACATAGCTATTTCAATTTCATATTTCAAATCGAAAATTTATTGCATAATTACAAAAAAAAACAAAAAATTAATGGTTTAATTTTTAATTGAATGAAAAGTTAATAAAAAATAATTCATTATTATTTCGAGCTCTTAAAATTTTTAATTGTTAGGTATATGAATTTTTTTTTCACAAATGTTCAAAACTTAGACATTTTATACAATTTATATTATTAGTTCTTTTTTTTACATAAAATATTTTTTTTTTAAAACACTGTAAATCTGTAATAAACTAATTCATCTAAAAATAGATGTTATGCATATATGAGAAATTATACATATAAAAATCATCTCTTGGGTGAGAATAATAGCTAGAATAAAAATAAAAATAAAAAAAAATTTGTAAAATCTTTAAAATTTATTACCAAAAAAAATTATTTTTATAAGTCCTACAAAACTTTCCATCGACACTTCACAATATTAAGAATTATTCATTTTATAGTTCAGTTTACGTAAATTTACACTGGTTAAAAATAAATGTATTTTTTTTTCTAAGGCCAAGAAGCGTAGTCACCCATTTAAAAGAGGCATGTATCCTTGAAAAATATATCAAAAAGTGGTTTTTTTAAAAAAATATTGTGTACATGTGTATTAGATTTATCTAAAATAAAACCTAATATTAAATACCTGCGTCTGTAACAAAATATATTATATTATGACCGATACTTGACGGTATTCAATATTTATGATTAAAAATTAAAAATACATGTTTATTTTAATCTGAATAATTATTACGTTCAGAAAAATGTATTTATACAAATATTTTATTCTCAAATTATTTTCGATAAAAGATAATTATTTACGTGCCTTTTTTATGGATCTATGACAAATGCGCGCATGACTATTTGTGCGTAGTTTAAACTTTAGAAATAGATTATTCATTTAAGTAAAAAGAATATATTTTTAATATACAAAATCAGAAATCATAAAATTATAATTTTGAAATTTTAATGATAAAAAAAAATATTAAAAGTCTATAAAACCGATAGCACTAGTCAATGACCAAATATACATTTTTAAATGAACAAGATTTAAATGCTATCCACCTTTCTATTTGAGAATTCAATAATATATTAAAAAAA
>NW_026099573.1:31567628-31633308 GCF_025091365.1 Daktulosphaira vitifoliae | reverse complement strand
AAAAAAAAAAACACATCTTAGTAAAACCAATACCTTCTCAGCTTTGCATCGAAGCTAAAAGATAAAAAATTAAATAGGCTAAAAATTAAATAGATCATAGCAAGAAGGAAACCACTAAAAAAAAGAAAAGTACAATTCAAAAATAAATTATATCTGCATGAAAATTAAATAGCAACGATTGATTCACTTAAAGGAATTTTTTATAATTAAAAATAATTTGAATTTACTTTTTTATCTTATCCTTTGACAATATTAACTGATATGTTTTACAATTTTTACTATTGTACTTTTATATTTAAATATTGTATTTAATTAATGACCAATACATTCAAAATTCATTTGTATTTTACAATAACATACGAGTTTTTAATTGAATGAATGACCTATTTCAAATATCTTAATTGTGCACAAATGATCATGAACGCATAATACCAGTGTAATTTTTGTGACTCTATTTCTGATAATATCGTTATCATTTTAATATTGATTATTTTTTAAGGAAAAATGTATTACTTAAGAAAGTTTATTAATTTTATATGTCATTAATTATTTTACAACATATTTTTTTCTAAAATAATATTAAAAAAATATTTTAATGACTAAAAAAAAAAGATTCCCTCCTGGATTTTATCAGATGAGTTCAAGTATAATCCAAGTTAGTACGAATATTAACTATACTATAAACTCATTTTGTTTGAACTGTATCTATAAAACATAATCTATTTAAAATACTAAGTTGTTATATCGAAAATGTATTAAATTTCAACTTTTTCTAGTCAGTCTGAAAGAGGGACAAGTTTCAATTATAATATGTAAAATACATTGCATGTTGGGATCACTGAATCTTAACTCCCTTTGCTTTTTGCGATTAAAAAAACTTTAATCACATCCAACTCCCAAGGGTGTAGTAATAAAACAAATAAATCTATAATATTGAATGACATAACGAACTATAATTAGTTAGACAGCAAAGACTCCACTCAATGTTTTCTAGTAACTCGATCAGTAATTGAAGATTGCACGACAAAAGTTGTAAAATATCAAGTAACGGGACGTTATTGCCATTAAAACCACTGAATGTCTAAGTTTTAATTAAAACAAAAAGTTATTAGAACAAAAACGAAATACTGTCGTATCAGATAAACCACGTCGCCCATCTTCCACCCTCTCTTTCTTTGTTTATGTTCTTTTATGGTCTCGGTGCTCGGTTAAGATATCGTTTAGAACTCATGTTTATCGCATTGAGAATATTTTCGTTATTTTTGTACGACCTCTGATTTTTCCACAAATTTCCTACTTATAACCAGTCAGTCTCATAGGGGTCGTTATAAAATAAATTCCAACAGAATAAATTTATGTAACACACGTTTAAACTGGAAAAAATGTCTCTTAAACAACGCCTATTTATCGTCATGTACTTACTACAGTTAACAAAAAGGTATAATCAACGTAAACTAATTTGGCTCGACTACCATAAGGATAATTTTTATCTTCAATCGAAAACAATCCATTAAATTACTTTTGTACTTTATTTTTCAAATAAAACTAATATGAAATAATAAATTAATTAACCGTTGATTAAAAATACAAGTTATCAATCAATCAATTAAAATAACAAAAAAAAAAAGAAAATATTCATCATAAAAAAATATGAAAAGTATTTTCAGCCCTTAATAGGTGATAAATACATAAATATATTTACCAAACTTTTTCACAGTAAAAACATGAAGAATTTCTTTTAATAATTATCTATATTAACTCGAATAAAAGAGATGACTCAATTTAATACTTAGAGGTTTATCTAAATAAGACACTTAAAAAAATAACTCAAGGCAAACATGAATCAGAACACTTAACACACTTGTAAACTACAAGTCAACGCTTCAAAACTGCGCGCTTCCCTCAATACAGTTTCTATTAAATCAGTAAAGAAAAAACGCCTATTCTTCTTATTTCTATTTAACTATATACACTCGTAAAAACATGTGATATGTTGTAATATTTTAATTTTAATAAAAAAATATGTATATAATAATTATCTAACTATTTTACTATTTTCTATTTCTTGTTTAAATTCTGTATTACATAAAAATTTATCAGATCATTAATCATGTTTAACGTCCTCTTTAAAAACTATTTCTTATGGCAAAGAGGACGGGAAATTCTACATAATCCAACGTAATGAAATTAAACCCTAGTACCCACTTACCCAGGCAAAACATGTTGTCGACGAAGCTAGCTAAATTGGCCAATTAAACTTTAAAAAATCTTTAACTTAAAAGAATCAAAAGTTAAAAAAAGAACAATGTATTCAAATTATCAAAATGTATGTTTTATTACAAAACAAAATTAATGAAAGAACCTATCGTGCAAATAAACTATATTTCTTTGTAATAGTTTTGGCTTATTCGACGTATATATTATTTTTACTGTGTACATATAATCAATTATATTATTTCCTACGTGTAATTATAACCAAAAGTGCATACACAAACTAAATGTTATATGAAGAATGATTTATTCAAAATGAAGTTTTTTTTTTTGTTACTAGAACATTTTTAAACTTTTTCTATGTGCTTATCGTTAAACTTTCATGCTCAGTTGTTTTTTCTGTGTGGTTGAATGATAAAATAAGAAGAGTCCATAAAGAATTTTTTTTCTTTGTAAAGTCTTTGACTTAAATTCTCCAGGGGAACTAAGGCTAGCATTGATTTATATACAAACAATAAACAAGACGTATATTTGCAATTATTAGTTTACATATTTATTAATTTATATAAATAAAAACCAATTAGAATAGTTGATGATTGCTTTAATATTATAAGAGTATACACTTTATACTTTTGTGTTTAATTGAAGTATGATCTTTTGAAAATCATTTTATTGATCTTATATTAACTTTTCATTGAACATTGTAATAACTAAATATTTATTATTGTTTATAGTGCATAATCTGTTAAAAACAACTAATATTTAATAAGAATTCATTTCTTATGTCCTAGCAGCAAAATTGTTTAGATCAATAAAAAGAAAAATAATTCATTGATAAAAAATATTTATCGATCTCACTTTATAATCACAATTGATTATTTGTGATCTAATTAGTTGTAATTTGCATTCACACAGTTTACTATGCAAAATACAATATTTAATATTATTATTACGTTCTGACGCTTACTTACAAATAAAACAATAATAATAATTAAAAACGATACTAGTATAACGTAGTTATAATTGTAATAACCCCGTTAAATTTTTGAGAGAAGCTACTCACACATAAGTATGAACAAAACCGTAATCTTATGCCTTACGGTACGGAAAACATTGCGGTGGCAAGAGCAAGTATAAATAAACAATTTTTAATTAAAAAGAGCACCTTTAATGGTTGATTAAAATGAAAAACATAATTTTATTCCTCAGTTAAATTGTTGCTACCGATAACCTGTCACACAAGTACTTAATTACCGCCGAGCAAATTAAAGGACTTTTAACTTGTACCAAAATGATAAGCATGATAAATATATATATATTTTTTACTTGTGACATTGCGACCGAAACACAAATTATTCCAAAATATTTTCAAGTATTTTTAAGTAATTATATACATAAAAATAACTAAAAATTTGAAATGGACTAATATAAAAAAAGTTACACCAATGCTAACATGCTGATATCAAACTTCCTTAGTTTATACTTAATTACTATGAGTAAAAACAATGTATTGAATAATAATATAAAAATTCACTATTTTTAAAGGCGTTAATAGAAAAAAATAAAGAAAAATTTTTAATTTTAATCAAAACATTCTTTTGGTAAAATTCCCTGTGTTGTTAATTTGCTATTTTATTGAGTGAAATTGAACTTAACTTATAATAAGTGTGAAAAACTTTAGCACACATATACATACATATTCTATTCAAAAAATAATTTAGTTAAATGTTTCAATAAGGAGTCATTTATAATTCATTAAAAAATCATTCCTGTTCGTTTCACGTTGACAATTAACGCCCCCGTACAAATAATTAATGAGCATTCCGAGCAGTAAAAACCCATATGGCATCATTCTACCACAATATTTTGATGAACTCGAGATGTCGAATGCCTTTATGAAGTGCTTTTCCACACAGTAATAACTCATTAATACTACAGTGAAAATTAATAGAGATCCACACACCATGAATTTCTCCATAGCTTCACAAATATTTTATAAAGCACCCCTTTTATCAAGTTTCACCTCACTGTCAGCTACACCCTCTTCGTTAACGACATACAATTATTATGATTACAGCGTGGTCGTTTCTCGGTAAACATGACGCCTCCACGTAAGTACATACATTTTATTAGAATCTTTTTACCCTAATTAAAGTCATAAAAACTTAAATATAACACTAATTGGTTTATCTTTTAATGGCACAAACTTATACTACAAATAACGCTTACGTCAACATATTTTCACAGTTGAAAAAAATTTTTGTTGGAATTTAACTTGAAAAAAAAATTCATTGAGCAATTTATAACTTCTAATGTCTTTAAATAAAAATTAAAAATTTTAAATCAATTTTTAAAACAAGAATCAATTAACACGGAGTCAATTAAGTTTTAGTTCTGTTATAATTGAAAAGAACAATAAAACTTTTATTGAGATCTATTTTTCACACTTCAAGCATTTTTATTTGTATTAATTACAATTAATAGAATTTGTACTAGCTTTTTGAAAATAGCCATAGAATTTTATTTCGAGTTTTAATCCCCCAGTCAAAGTGCACTAGTATTACTATAATTAATTCATGGGCGTATTTTAGTGATCAACCTCCCCCCAAACCAACGCCATCAATATTTTTTAAAACTCATATTTTCTAAATATTACTCTAAAGTTTTTTTTGTTTTTCAGCTAGAAAATTTTATTTAATACGCTTATTAAAGTAAAAAAAACCATGTCGTTTCCTTTTAAAATTAGTTGTAAATACGCCTTTGAATATGTTAATGTCAAACTAATCTAACATCTTATGTAAAATAGTAAGAACATATTCAGGATTAAACATTAAAAAGTGTAGATAAGAAAAAAATGTACTAATCCTTTTTCAAATGAAAATATAATTGTATCTTTATCTCGTTATCATTTTTGATTTGAAGATCTATCCTTCTGAACTTCCATTAACAAAGCTTAAAGAATATTAATTTGACACATTTAATATAAAAAGAAGTCGAATATTGATAGTATTATTGTCATCGATTTTAAATAAGAAAGGAGCGAATTCCTTGAAATATAAAGATTGGATCTAACAAAAACAAAAATGAAAAACGGTGGGAATTTGAATTTTTATTGTACGTACATGTTAAATTATACATAAACTTTATCTTGCATTTATTTATATGCAAAATCAGAAACAGTTTACTACATGCCTTCAGCGATATCGCTTTCAAGTATCTGAATAAGCCGTATTCTGATTTATAGTTCGACTATGCCGCCATTTCGTTAGAAGGTGGTGGGCCTAACAGACTGCAACAGCAACGAGTGTAATCTTTTTGACGACTAGCATTAGACTGTTGCTGTTAATAAACTTTTTATGCGGTAAATTTAAAATTTTCTAAATTTAAAATTTATTGTTTTAAATTTAGGATATAAAATAGCTTCTAAAAGTAACGGATGGATTCATTGTTTTGGTCATAACGGTTATTTCAGAAATATGTAAAGAAGTTTTACAATAATGGTCACGATTGTCTCTTTCAACCCTGTTGATCGATTTAAAACTGATTAATATCCGTATATTAAAACAGTTTATATGAAATATTACATTAAAACAAACCTTCTAATTATTTCATTAAATTTTATTAAATAACGGTTCATTCATCTAGCACATTTACTATAACTATAATTAATTAAAAATTACAATAATAAATTTAAATGCCAATCGAATATCAAAATAATTATTGTAATAGTTCGTTTGATTAGAACTAAAAAGGATAAATCAACAGGCATATCAAATAATATAGTTATTTACTATTTTTATCATTTCATTTATGATATTATTTATTATTTTTAAGAAAAAAACCAAATTATTTTCTAGAACTCTATGTATTCATTAATAATCTAAGATACTTGTTTCTGATTCAAACATTTTAATACAATGACAAAAAAAAATGTTAAACAGTAGAGTTCACACTTAAACATCTCATTATCTCAAGTCGATTTTTTTATATAACTTTCTTTTAGTTGCAAGTGCTGAGATATTTCCGGTAAATGCTAAATTGTGGGGGATTAGCAGTTTAAAATGTTTAGGTTTTATCCGAGATCTCTAGATGGAAGAACACATATATAACACAAAATAATTGAAAATTCAGAGATTTTTAACGTTTTTACTGGTACAGACATAGCAGATTATTTAGTATTACGGCACTGGTATTATTGCATTTTCAATCTCTGGGAGCTTAAGCCGTCCGTGAGCTAGGAAGAAAAATACAACATTAATATTATGTCTCCGAAACTACACGACAGCGTTGTGTCAACTATAAGGTCGACGCTACTAGCATTATTTTGAATGTATCTTAGATTATTAAAAAGCACTACTGCAAACGTTGCTTTTTTTTTTTTGTACTATTTGTAAAATCAATAAACCTAACATTTACTCATACTCTTAACGTGCAAAACATCCTGCAAATTTTCATGAATCTAAGCCAATTTTTTTACCAGCCTAATATTTTTTTTTTTTATTATTCAAAACGTTTGTGTAACGACACACGACACCGATGTTTTCAAAGGTCCTTCAGAGAACACGTGACAGAAATCCGGGTTACAATTTCCCTAGATAATCGGTATTTGGCAACGGGACGACCATTAAACGTGACTTGGCCGGTCCTTTACATTATATTTATATATATATACATACCGACGTACATTAAATGTATGTTTTACTAGTTACAATAAATTATGAGAATTAGCTTATCCCGGTAAATACGACTGCAAACGTAAAGTCGCAGTTTCCGATCATTACTCATTAGTTTTGAAACAACCCGAGACATGCGACGTAAAGCCATTTCGGGTGGCAAACCAATTTATTGTAACCATTGACCCGTTTTACTGTTATGGCAGCTTAAACGATCGAGTCTCAGACAATATCCTCAGAACATTTTTTTTTTTTTTTCGAAAAGTTACAATGCAGCATAGTAAAGACATATTTAGATCAATAAAATTATTCAGCAGAAATTTGTTAACGTGAACATTAACAAGTTGATAATAATGAACTTTATTGCGTAAAAAAAATCAAGTATGATTTTAAAATAGTCTTATTTTTTAAAACTTTGGAATTGCATGAACCATTCACATAACTATACACATACATAATCGATTGATGTATAATTGAACCACATATTTGATAAACAGCGAAAACCTAAATAAGATAACAGAAAAGAGATTGTAAAAAACTATTTTTAAGCAACTAATAACATATTGCGATGAAACTTAGTGTGTATAAGATAAATACATGATAATATACACAAAGTAAATAACAAAAATAAAACCTATTTGTCCTGAATGGGCGTATTAGCAAGTTTTAGACTAACGTCGTTTTTACAATAAAGGATTCCTAGTGGTATACAAATGCACGGGGTCAATTGATAAAAGATCGCACTAAGATTTTTGATCAAAAATCAGAATTTTTTAAATTAAAAAAATTAATGATTCACCGATAAAATATTCTTGATTTCATTTTAGAAAAGTAAATATTATTATGCTTATTTGACGTTATAACGATATATAATAGATAACAATATTTCTTAAATGTCATCTGGTATATTGCACACGAAATCTCATTATGGTAAATGTGGCGTGTCTTGTGTATATCAAAAGTGGTTCAATTGATACATTTAAAATACTTAAAAACATAATTACATATATCAGTGATAAGAACTTAAGAATACAGATCAAAATTTTTCAATTAATACATTACTGGATTTCTTCAGAGAGAAAATTTATTAAGTTATTAAGGTTCACCAAATTCATTGTATGATGCTAAAAAAAGTATTTAAATATTAATTTTATTTTGGAAAGATAAATTTCACGGAAAAACTTGGTAAAATTAACAAAAATATGAAGAAATTTTATATTATGTGACTTATTAGACATGATTAAAAGTGTATACTCTTTAAAAAAAATAGATATATATTTTTTTAATACTATCTAAACGCGATGCGATTGCGATTATAGTCATACAAAATAATAAACATCTTATCTTTTCGACTGACTTCTTATATTTACATTTAGTCATAGTATAAAGTATTACTTCAATAGATGTAATTTAACATAATCGCACTTAAAACTATTTTTCACGACACAATGTAAGAGTATCAGGCGCAATTGTTAACTACCGAAGTATAAATATTTTTATGTTGGTAATAAAAAAATATATACATATATAAGTTAAAGCCATAATGGTATAAGTTATAATATTGTTGTACACATTATATCAAACTATATTTTACAAACTTTAAAAGCTGGGAATTTAGTTTTTTTACTGAAAAAATCTAGTTTAAACATAATAAAAGTTTTGATATTTTTAATAACCTGAATTTTCTAAAAAGCAGCTGAAACTCAAAGAGTCCAGTGAGCTGTATGGTTAACTAGACTACTATCTATAATAGTAGAGACATTCAATAATTTCTCCGATTTCAATTTTACTAAAATTAATTAACCATATTTTAAAATTATTGGGAACATTAGTCATTATTCTAGAATATTATAAAATAATGTGTATAGTTATCATAAATTTCATTCATGAAATATTTAACTTTGTTTAAGACTTATTATTACTTATTATTTTACAGTTATTTATTATTATTATCAAATTATATATGAAACAGAATTTTTCTAATTACATAATAAAATAGTAGTTTATCAATTAATTAATTATAAACATTAAATTATTACAACCTAATATTTATATATATATATATTTTTTAATGTCAGGTCAACGTCGGTTTTTTATATGCACGTATTGTGTTTTTAAATGCCAAAAAACAAGTATAGTCAAAAAAATATACGAACGAAAAGGCATTCTCTTGTGTTTAAATTCTATTTTACGCGTGAATATAACGATAAGGCAATCTGACATGGGTCTTGTGCCATTGGCTTTTGTTTCCTATTGTGTTAGAAAAAAATGAACGTGTGTTGAATCTTAATTAAAATTAAAATTAATATTTAGCTAGCGACAAATGAACAAAAAATCTAAAATAATTATCATTAAGAGTTGAAGATACACCAAACATACAAGTATATTAATTTAAAAAACAATAATTCGAAGAGCTTGGGTAACTAGGTAAAAGAAATAAATATTTTTGTTAGTAACGCTTTTTATTATATCTCCTAAGGTTTCATATGTTGAGATAGAGTTAATTTATTATATAATAAAAATTGATCACTTGTGGCTAATTAATTAAGTAAAATTAAAACTATATTTAAAATAATAATATTTTTAATATAGTTTTAATTTTACTTAATTTATTATTGTATAAACTAAGTAGATGACTTTCAATTTTAACAAATTATGTGCATTATGTTTATAAATAACGTTTTGGGTGATTCTTGTGTAGAATTTTATACAAGGTATACCAAAGAACAATAATGATTAAAAAACCAACTAGTGTTAAGAAAACTGTTGGAAAAAACAGCTATTACAGAAAAAAAAAAAGTTAACCACCACTAATCTGTATAGTCTTTGAAAAAACACATGAATCTAGGTCAATGACGTTAAAGAATTAAGGTTATTTGCATTTTTATTATTGCTGAGTCTATAGAAGTTTAAATGAAAATAATCTTAAAAAATATTCAAAATAAATGTTCTTATTCGTATTTATTTTTCTCCTTAGTAAACATCAGAGAGTTGGCGGCATGTTTCAATTAATGAAAATTATTGAAGGTTTATTTTAATAATTCGTTAATTTTTCATAGATATCTTAATAACCAAAGTATGGCCTGAAAGATTGAAAGTATATTTTAAGGTCTATAACAATGGTTTAATTAATTTAAGTAATAACTTAAAATTCAGTTACTTACAATTTCTTATACTATTTCTTACAATATTTATTAATTAACTTTAAAAAATTCTTTTTGACAATCCATCTAGTCGTTACTATACACTACTAAAAAAAAACTGAATAAAAATTTATTTTCAAGTAAAAAACTTAAAAAACAACCAATTAGAGTCGCATTGTTTTCTAAATACATTTTTTTTTTATTCTATAACCAAACATAAACGCTTTTTGGTTGAAGATAAAAGCATATGTTCATTCATTAATTATTTCATGATGCCTTTAATTTTCATATTTATATTTATGGAATATAAAACTCATAGTAATTAAAAGATATAATATTGAAAAATGTATAATAGGCAATTTTTAGCAGTATTAGTATTAGTGATTCATTTATTATTAATAGGATCAATGTTAATACTAAAAAAAAATGCATCAATTAACATTTAAATATATTTTCCTAATATCATATTATATAATTTATGACGTTATCTAAAACAATAAGTTTTTAATATTGTTCACTAAATCTAGATTAAATACTGTAACCAATAACAACACAAACACAACAAATTCATTAATAAAGAAAATAAAATCTGTAATCAACTCAGATAAAATAATCCGCAACAACTAATCAAAAAATAATAAATACTTAATATGTGAAATAATTTTGGCGCATTCTAAATCATATTTAAGTACTTTGACTATACCATAGATTTAATATATCAAATAAATTGTTGATTTGAATATATTCAAGCTTAATTACTTTTCAATCATTTTAACATCATTACAAATATATACACATTTATTATTCGAAATTTCGATATTCCTTTTGTTAAAACTGAATAGCCTAAACTTATTAATAAATGCATTTAAATAATACAGTTCTGTTATAATAATACATAAGTTTTTATTATATACACAGAAAATTAATAAGATGGGTTAGTACTGAATATCTGATGAATATTTATTTAGTCTATATGGCGTATTATTTTCTAATAAAAGCAAGAACGAATAAATTTGAAAATGTGCGTGTTTTTATACAAAATTGATAAAATTAAATGTTGGTAACTACAGAAACAATATTACTAGGCAATAACTCAAAAAGAACTGAATCATATACATTTAAAATTATGCTGTCTAACACTCGAAGAATACATACAAAGTTAAATGATAGATCTCTTTTAGATCACAGAATTCCTTATAAAATAAATAAATAAATGGATAAGGAAAAAAAACAAGCGTATGAAATACTTTGACCATTTTAACACTAAAAAAATACGACGTAAAAGTGTATTCAACAAGTTTTACGAGTTCACATGTTTCGATCAATATAATGAAAGCTTGTAAAAATGCTTGCCAAAGTTTTTTAGCTTAGACTATGGTATAAGTAACAGTTAAATTAAAAATATACCAGAAAAAATACTCACGCATATGAGCCGTAGACTGCTTTAACTGATTATTGATCTTAGCGTTACTCCCTAAAAACAAAAATTATGCAAAAATAATTAATTTATATTTATATTAATTTTATTGAAATACATTCATTTAAAAAAATATATTGAGTATTGTTTTATTACACAGCTATGTAGTAGCTCTTTTGATGGTGAAAATAGAAAAAACTATCACTTATGCAATCCTTTCAAATTAAATTCAATCTTTTTAAGAATGAAATAAATGAACAATATTAAATAGTAATTTGTATGTTTGTTCAACATATAAATTTTTTTCCCAAGCAGAAGTATTTGTTAAGTACTGACAACGGATAAAGTATTGGACCAATACTGACATGATACAAAATGGTTACACAAAATCTCCAGTACAGAAAAACGTTATCAACTAACTTAGTTATATAAAAGTATTGAGCCAATAATGGTAGCTGCCTGTGCCAAAACTAAAACAAAAATAATAATACTGTAAAGAGCTTATAAAATTCCTTAAATTAGCTAACAATAATTAGTATAAAATAATTATGATAATAAATTCATTGGATTAACAACAAAAGGAGATACCTAGCCAACTTCCCCAAGGCGTAACAAAAAATCCGACCCTGAGACTTTTAGGATTATAAAATGTTAAAAACGCATTAATGCTATTTGTAATTTATGTTCTTATGTATATGCATATAAGTTTTTTAAACAAGAAATTTTTTTTAGTATAAGCTGAAATTTATATTTACTGAACAGACAATTTTAAGTGGGTATCAAATAAAAATTGCCTCGAAGCACTGATACTCTTAATATGCCACTGAGTATATTATTTACAATATTAGACGTTTATTATTGAAAGTATTTCTTTTTTAATTTTTTTCTAAAATTAAAATCATTTATTAAATTTAAATTGGGTATTTTTAACACAATTTTAACTGCGTAATTATCTACAACATTAAACTATAATTTATAATCGTACCAGGCTTCATAAGATTAACTCAATACAAGTGCCAGATCATACCGAATTTTCTTTTTCAGCTTAGGCTAATACACAAAACACCCACTGCTCAAAAATGTATATATATATATATATCCAAAAACTTTGGGAATAGACTTAAGAAAGACCAAAGTCTGAGCCGCTTCGTTTAATTGAAATTCACTTCTGGTAAATGTACCGGAATAATACACTTGAAACAAACTGATGTAAACGTGGTCTTCACAACGAAACAAACGTTCAATTATTTGAGTTAGACTCTGCTAAATTTATAAAAGACAAGAATAGTAAAAGTTAAAAAAAAAACAAATTAATAAGAAACCGTCTATATTCGTATGTTTAATGATGACGCAATGCGTAGAGAAACTTTAAGCAAGCAACGGTAAAACAGCAACCTAATAAAAAAGGATGTTTCATAAAATTCTTACAAGAAAAAAACTAAAGAGTTAAAGAAGGGCACGTTTAAACGTCAACAGTAAATTTAATTTGAAGTATTTGATGGACACGCGACTAGGAGATTCTCTGTTCCATTACACTCATACGAGGATTGAAAAACGCGTGTAGACTTACTTATTTTTTTAGCTCAAAAAGAAAGAAATTAACTTTTACGACTCGGTACCCATTGTAATGAAACGAGCTGTTAAAATTCGTGACAGGCGAAGAGAACAAAATTCAATTACGAATCCAAAATCGAGGTCGATAACATTAGAGGTGGAAAGATTATTTTTATCATTACGATCGCTATCATCTCTATAGTTAGTAAATAGTTTTTTACGATGCAGAAGTTGTGCATTTGAAATGAAAACATTCATAATGCAGTACTTAACTATTCAAAAGTTTTAACGGCAAATTATTCATAATTGTATAGTCTACAGAAAATTAAAAATTAAAAGTAAACAGTTAAAAATAGTACCACCAGTTAAATAAAAGGTATACATACATTTCAAATATTCAAATACTTATAAGCTTATATATTTATCTTTAGAAAGTTGTGTAATTTTAAATAGTCTTAATTTTTAAGTGGGTATTCACGGCGAAATGATTAGACGAAATTACTACATATATGCATACTTTTAAGAGAATACAGTTAATTTTAATGTACATAAAAATCAATATGTCTACAAATTATTTCTTTTAAATAGCTTATTCAAATTTTTCTTGGCTTACTAATCAATATAAATGACAAGAACAAAACTTACAGTCGTTATACTTATTTTACTCCATTTATGTATTAATAAATACTTGGATATTTAAAACAAATAAAAACTATTTTCATTGACTCAAAACATTCTAACCAAATTAATTTTTATCATAAAACTAAAAATAAAATAATAATATTTTACAAAAAAAAAAAATCACGATTTTCTACTAATACATTTGTTTTTAGGATATACTAAATTTAAGTACAAGTTTTTACTTTTTTCAACTTGCGTATAGTTTAAATGTATTTACCTTTTTTATCTTTTGTCTACACCCGTAACTGTTTCCCAATAAAACATAACATGTCAACTAAGTACTAAATGCGGTTGAACAATAACAACCAACCGTATAATTCATGGTTTATATAACTTGAAAAAATGTTTTTTGTTTACTGATCAACAAAGGATATAATGGGATAGTATAAATTATAGTACATGTCATCTGGATATTTTTAATCACACAACCTGTCATATTTTAGAGTAAACGATAACTGATATAAAACAAAAATGTAACATTGTTTGATGGGAACTTAATCTTTATATTATGATTAAATAAATGTCCTAATCAGAAATTAATAACAGGCGCAGTACTGCACTAGTACGGTCAGTTCTGTCACAGTTGCAGCTCTCAGTACAGGAAATTTTGTATTACACTAGTACTGACTTTCAATACTGGATCAACACTTAGACAATACACCAGCCAGTATTACGCTAATACGATTTGGCCATTGGCCAGTTACCAGTACTGGTACAAACATTTCTATTTGAATGTTTTTTTTATCTTTTGAATAAATTATAAGGGATAAAGAATAACAAAAATACTTCATGATTCATAAATTAAGAAAAACATGTATCTAAAAGAAACCAAAAAAAAATTAATAATACTATTTTAATTAATTAAAAAATTGATTCATTCATTAATAACCCTGAGGGCCGCCTCTAGAGGGGCCACTGGTTGCAAGTACCTCAGGCGGCAAGTTTTAATGGCGGCACAGTATTATGAATAAATATAAATTGTAGAATTAAACAAATTTTTTTTGTTTCATAAATAGCGAAAAAAATGTTCGATAAACAAAATAAAAAGATCAAATTGAGTTTCTGGGCGACATTCTAATTCCTAAATGTTACACTGGTGTACCTGTATAATTATATATATTATTATATAATAATATGAAAAAAAAATCAAAGCAAAGACAACATCACTATGTAATTTTTATATAAATTGTTGTATAATAATTCAAATTATAATAACTATATTTAATATTTTATCAACTCCTGTCAAAATGAGAATGAGCATAAATAATCAGACTCCACTTAAAATCATGGAAATGATCTCGCCAATAATTTTTTCAAAGTCAAGTTTTCAAAATCTTATGTTAAAAAAAAAGTTGAAAATCGGAGCACACTACGTATTTTTTACAACAAATAGTTTTTACCTTTTTATTTTATAAAAAAAAAAAGTGTTACTTTTTTCTATGTTCTTATTTCGTTACAACATATATTGTCCGTGGTTGAATTGATGACTAATATCAAGTCAAACAATTTGGATACTTTAAAAGAAACTTGTTGCTCTTAAACTTATTTAAAAAATTATTGACATTTTTAATAATAATTAAATCTTTATAATAAAACATTAAATATACTAAGGAAATATTTGAATAAGATAAAAACAGTAATGTTTTTTTTTTTTAACGATATTTTAGAATCAAAGCATTCAGAGAATTTTGTATATAATTGTTCCATGTATTGCGTTTATTGAAAATATTTTCAACTATTTATTTACTAAATAAATACATATAATAAATAAAGAAATAAGAAGCAAAGAAATCGTTAGAGTAAACTTTGTTCTCTTTTAATTGACTACACAGAATATATCAACAAAATAATATAAAATATGACAAAAAAGAAAATAAACAAGTAACTTCCCACAATATTTAAATATCCAATATTTAACAAAAAAATACCAGTTCTATTTATTTTATATGAAAAAGCAATGACTTGTACGTTTATGAGACTTTTTCATATACCTGTAACAACAGAGAAAAGAAACTTATGTAAAGTTGAACTGTTAAGGGCTAAAATTCGACCTTATAGTGCAATCAAGGAACTAGATAGTACACTCGAGACTATACTTTTATATAGTATTCACTACAGTAATTTCTTAAAAGACATACGAGTAAGAACTATGACAACAACTTCTTCACATTTCAGCTAGTTGTTAAACTTTTATTTAACGTTTCCTGAAATTAAGATTTTCAGCCTTTTATCTTAATCGCACACCTATAAAATTATTTTTAAACCATTTACATTAATACAATCATTATACAATACTTAAATATTATGGTTCACACTTTAAGCTGACATTAGTCAGCTACGAAACTATGACTTTGAAAAATCGATACAACATGACCACTGCTGTTATTGTTATCACCAAAACGACAATTTATTTACGAAATGTCGCTGCTATTGACTTGACTATTTAGAGGTGGATAATAAATGGATTGTAGTCATGTTATCATCAATATAAAAGCGTGTCCGTTCAACAACAGCTTTGGTCGAGATAAATCCGTTCGGTCAAAGGAGTTCAACGAGAGAGAACTTTATTTATTATTATACTGCGTTCCCATTTTCAAAAGTATATCAGAAATGTATGTGTATAAGTTATTAAGGTTATAGGACTTACATTTTTTCTTTTTATCAGATTTATATGAAGTTGTCCATTCTATATTCTACTCAATTTTAAAAACTCTAATAGTTAAAGATTTTTAAATTAAGTTAGAATATAATGAAAATTGAACTGATATGAACTCCATTATATTAAAAATTATGTTTTTTCAATTTCAAAAATATATTTTTTTAATTGTGTATAATAAATATAAACAAAAACATAAAATTTAATAAAGCTATGTCTTGGAGAAATATAATTACATAAGAAAATTTTTCACTATGTCATTATTTTCACTTTTGGTAGAGGGAATCGATACCCTATCCCTCACAATAATTACACCATTGAATGCAAATTATCAATTTTTGATATTTTACTATCAACACAATATATTATTTAAACAGTTATAATAGTTTTATAAAGTAAATTCGTAAATAAAATAATAATCATAACCGTTTACGTGTGTAATAAACAAACTATCGCGTATTTATATCAAAATGCATAAAAAGATAATCAATAAACTTATAAAAGTTCAAAGTAATATTTAACATCAGGTCACTTTTTTTTGAAAATTTGACCTAGAAAAGTTTACCTCTGGTGTACAGAACTTTAATACGTAATTCTTATATTTTACAAAATTACTTTTAATAGCTTGCTTACAGTTAAAAATGCTAATAGCTTAAAAATTAAATACAATGAAAGGAGCATGACACCTCTCGTTCAACATGGATTTTATACGTTATCATAACTTAGTACTCACTACTTCTGACATAACTCTTGATTAAAAAAAAAATCCATTCATTGAGAGACGAGTGAGAAAATATTCAGTTTACTAATTTATGACGATATACTTACATCTAAATATCTTATTCATGGGCGTAACTATACATTTGAGTCCACGGTGCGAGGTCTCATCATTATTTGAGACCTATTTAATGTCACAAAAAGTCTTAGGTACATAATTTTGAACAAAAAAAGCTCATTTATTTTTTTTCGAAAATGGGAGGTCTGTTTTTATTTGCAAATAGAGAACTTCCAAAATTGGCTTTTTTTTATATATTAATAAAAGTAGGCCATTTAGAAACAAATTGTTTCATACTGCAACAAATTTAAATTGAACATTTTGTACTGAATATTTTTGTATGTTTAGGATTTTTACTTTTTAAAGCATATTTAACATATTAAGGACTTTTAAATATATTTTACACTTTTTTTTCAAAATAATATTTTATTAAGACATTTATTAATTAATATGTGAACATATTTACTTATTTTTTTTAACTTTAAGTTCTCTATCTTACTTATTTACTTTCGTTATCATAATTAAATCAAGTAATCACAACCCTGGTTCTAAGTTAGCATTTAAAGAATAATATTATATGTAAAACGCATCTATTTTGTTTTTCTCTGGAAATCAAGTTTGTCTTGTATTACGTTATTTAAGACACATTTTCAGCTAGATAATAACTATTTATTTTTTATTTCATATTTTTAAAGTTTTTCCAAATATATTTTAAATATAATATAAAATAACCATAGTAAAATATTGAGTAGCTATTTTTTTAATTTAAGTCTAGAAATTATGACGTCAAGGGAGACTAATTTCATGTATAAGAGTTTTAAGAACCCACAAAAACCAATTTAACCCCATATAATTAAGCTAATGATCTTATTATTACATTAAAGTAATGACCTACCCAGTCTTGATTGGGTTTAGGGAGTTAGATCTCGCCCGGGCCACATTAAGTTCCCATATAATTATTAGTCTGTTTATAAAATATAATATTTAACTTACGATAAACGCACGCCTCATTAAAATATATGTACGATGATATAATACTTTTATACCTATTAAAATAATAATAATTTTTACTATTATTATTTGTAATTTCACATTTTAACAAGTTATTGGTGCCACATTCTAAATTCGATAAAAAGGCTTTACTGTTATTTAACAGGAAAATATTTTTTTTCTTTAAGTACCATCACAGGACGTTTGAAAAATGATCAAGTTATTGTTACGGGAAACTTTGTCAACTTGTTCAAAATTATTTTACATAAATTGTATGATTTTTATTGTTTAGTAATTTCAATGACCCCACACTTATTTTAATGAACAACTACTTTGTTTTCACAATTAAAACTTTTTCTCGTTCACAATAAGATATCTGATATAACTTTTATTGTTCGTAATGATCAATTATGTGCATATATGATTTTGTTCCACTTAACTTTAAATGAATTATATTCGAACGTAAGATAGTACAAAGACGATTGTCTTATTTATTATAACTCTAATTGTTATGTCAATAGTCTATATAAAGATAATTTATAGATATAGAAAACGTATTACGTTTTGTATTGAATTAAATAGAAAACATTTACATAAATTAACCATTTTTAATGAGTTAAAAATATTTTTTTCCTGATAATTTCTTTAGAATTATATAAAAATATTAAAATGTATATTAAAAGAGCTATTATTTAGATGCATTTATAACTTGTTAAGTTAATCCGAACAAACTATTTACCAGTACAAATTTTTATTAATTTACTTGAGAAGTTATTTTTTTTTTTTAATGTTATAGTTTTGAGGAGTTATTTTCACCCAAAAAGAAAAATATTTCTGTTTTTCTATATTATATTACATCAAAGTTGCAAAAATTTGGGATATTTCAAAATAACTAAAAATTAATAAACGCATATAATTCACAGCATTGTATATACCTAATGTTAATTTTTTTAGAATACAAAATTTCTAGTATTGTAATTTTTATTAAACTTTATATTATATAAATTTTAAATTAACTTAAATAATGTAAATTAATCAAAGTTATTGAGTTTAAATATTTTATGCTCAATAAAAGCGTGTTATACATCAGTTACGATAATAAATTAAAGTGTAAATTCAGATATATCAAGTCTTTTAAAATTCCATGAAACATTTTCAATATTTTCTTACTGTACATTAACCAAAGGGCTTTTGTAACTTTAATGGTAATAAAATCATTATACTTTAGTATGGTACACGATAATGGTTGTTTATTGTGAATTTATTGTTAACGTCTTCAATTTTTTAAGCTTTCTTTGTATAAATAACTCGTTCGAATAATAAATTAATGTTTCGGAATTTTGAGTTTTTATTTGAACATAAAATAAAATTAAAAATGATAACATAATGCTTTGCCTAAACGTTTTTAAAGAAATCATAGGATCCATTAATCACGACACATTGACATTTCAATTGATAAATGTAACCTCAATCAAAATAACGTAACACATTATAAAAGTGCATTAGAATAATATGAAATGAATAATTAGAATAATACATCTTAGAATAATATGTTCTAGATTCACATTATTTGTACTTACAATTGAATTTGGTTGACATTTTAATGCTGTATATAATACAAACATAATCCTATGATCATGATCATTATTACCATAGACGTATGGTAATAAAAATGTTTGGGGGGCTGATTAAAGTTTTTTTCATACAAAAAATAATTTTTTTACAGATTTTTTTTTTTTAATTTGACTCTTGATTTCTCTTAAAACAATAATTCTATTAAGAAAATTATTTTTGGTATTTAAAAAACAAAGATTTGTGATTTTATGTTCTATTTATTTTTAACTGGTGCCTACAAGTAGCAATTTCAAAAATGATAACAATTAGTTTTATTTACTTATAACATAAGGCATACCACGTTTTAGGTCGTACACAAGTTATTTAGAAGTATTTCAATAAAGTCTAAGTTTTACATTTTAAATGATATGTATTTAAATAAATAATAGTTAAATAATTTAAGTATAATTTTGACTATAAGATAATTAAAATCATAAGTTTTTCTAAATATACTACAATAATAAAATATTCACCAACCATTATAAATTTAAAAAAATTAAAATCTAAATATACATTATTAAAAAATAATTATTATTATCAATTCTTGACTACCGCAGATTTCTAAAGACCTTTTTTCTATTCGATTATATTGAAATAGTAGTATACGTTTAAATTTAAATAAATACATTATTTAGATTATTATAAACATTTTATATACAGAATAATCGATTTATCATAACCACTCGATTAATTTGTTTTTGATAAATGGTAATTATATAAATTTATTTTATTAGAAAACTGAAAATTTTTTGTAATAAATAGATTAGTCTTTTCGCATCTGTTTGTTAATTATTACGCACACCTTGTGAAGTATAAAATTTATATAATGGAAATTTAGGTGTCTCATAGGTAGTATGGAATTTCTAAACTTGTTTAATTGTAAAATATATACAGAGTGATCAGTTTATCATAACCATTCATTTACTCTCAAAATTAATACATTGTTGGAAAAACAATTTTTGATTTTTCTTAGTTATATATAATTCTTGATTTATCATTGATAATTAATTTTTTGAATCATCCCTTATAACTTAAAGGAGTGTAATTAGATTATTTCCTTAGATTTTTTAGATTATTTTACAATTAAACAAGTTTGGAATTTCCATACTACCTATGAGATACCTAAATTTCCATTTCTTAAATTATATACATTTTAGGTATACATATTATATACATTTACAAGGTGAGCGTAATATTTAACAAACAGATGCAAAAAGACTAATCTATTTATTACAAATAATTTTTAGTTTTCTAATAAAATAAATTTATATAATTACCATTTATCACAAACAAATTAATATTTATTAAATATTTTAATATTAAAAATCGTAATTAAGTGCAGGTAACTAACAGATACAGCGAATAAGTTTTCTAAACTTTTTACAAATGTTAGAACTATAAAATCAATTCAACATATTTTTTTTATCTTTACAGACTATAATACTAAACTTAACAGTTTACCTACGTTAAAAACTTTTAAGTTGTCAAAGTAATTATTTATACTATTCAAGGGAGGAATATTCTATTTTATTAATGTCAAAAATACATTATTTTTGAGATACATTATACGATAAACGAAACATTTTGTTCCTATTATCAATGTAATTATTTTAATAACACTATCTTAAAAAAAATTCCGAATTTTCATATACATATACTGGAAGTTTTTTTTCATTACTTTTAAAGATTTTATAATATTTGTGCCTGTGAAGATGTTCTTATTGTTATTTAAGACATCTGTATTGGGAAATGTAACAAATAAGTACATATTAGGGTGGATAAAAAAATTATCGATCGTCGAAATTTTAATGAATTTGTATGTACTAAAATTAAATTGAACTTAAATTTTACTAAATTTTTCGTGTGTTATAAATATCAAATGTAATTCAGTATATAGAATAAAAATTGAGTTACAAAGACATTATACGTAAAATAATTAAATGTTATTTCTTAAATTACAATTTATAATAAAACTGTATTAGTTTTAAAATAATTATATTACGATATAATTATATTCATATCAAAAATTAATTTTATTAAAACTATATGTAAGCTATTTTTTGTAGCCTATATTATAATGACCATTAAAAATTAAATTACATCATAAGAAATGATTTAAATAAAACTATAAAACGTTCAAAATATTACTATTACAATCAATTAAACCTGTTGCATCACATAGGTTTGCTGACTTCTCCTAATTTTGAATTAAATTTATACAGATATACAATTTCATCATAACATAAAATTGTATTCTCATGTTATTTATTAATGTAGTATAAATAAACTATTTAATAGAAAAAAAATAATTGAAAAGTATTTGATCAACCGTTAATATTTAATAATATTTTCAAGAATATCATATATTTTAGTTTATGCTTTATTTTTAAAAATAGGTTTCAGTTTTTAAGATAAGTGAATAATTGTTTTTCTTCTTATAATATACATAAATATTAGCCAAACTGCATAAAAAAAAAATTTAAGCTTAATTGAGACCTACTGGAATTATACCATATAATGACGCCAATTAAGATATACACGCTATCAATTAACGACTTAAAATTTTGAAACTGAAAAATTTGTATTCTACAGTAAAAATCAAACTATTTTGACATACTAATCATAGTATTTGACCAAAAATTGAATAACAGAAGTCGTTTTTTGTTTTTTTTTTTTTTTTAAATAGTGATTTTAATCACTGTCAGATATTATTATACTTGATCTAACTATGCCACGTCACCACTGTGCCACGACCCCCCTGTGCTGGGTTTTTTTTTAATTTAAAATTGAGTTTTTCAATATTCGACAACATTAGCTTCAACTAGATCTAAATGGGGTTTTTATAAAATACTGATCATTAAATAATGAGAAAGTGCTAAGAATTATTATACATAGACATTATAAAACATATACACCATCACAAAACCAATACCATTTTCTAAGCTTCGAATCAAAGATAAAAACACTCAACTTTTTCTAAATTACACTTACGTAGAAAAACAAGAAAATGATCTATTTGTAATAAAAAATTGAGATAAAAAAAATAATTTATTTTAGTAAATGTTTCATTGTAAAATTCGAAACTTATATTTTTAAGAAATAATCAAAAATACGCATTTTCCTTTTTGATTTACCAAACTTTTTATACATTGATAATAATAAATTAGTATTTGTTACCTTTTAACACCAAACTTTTACTCAAGCACATATAATTGTTTATATAATAATTCAAAAGGATTATTGGAAGTTAAAAGTATAGTAAAAGAAATACAGAAATATTAGACTGTCAAATTTAAATTTAAAATTTCTCTAAAATTTTACAGATTAACCAACTTTTAACTGTCAAAAATATTTCTGAATAATATATCCTCTCATCATCTGATTTATTAAACTCTAAAAAAAAAAATGAAACTTGCTATGGATATCATGAAAATTAAACCTTTTACACTATTAAGATTTAAATAAATTTGATAAAACAAGAGTCAGCTAGTAAATAGTTCCAATGGTAATAATAAATTTTGAATTAATTCTTAAAAACACAAGAAAAAATAAATATAACAATTACAAGATATAATATAATATCTCACTTAAAACAAATTTATATTTTTGAGTAATATTAAAAATATTGCTTTTATAAAATTTAAATAATTTTAGTTCTAATTAACCAAAATTATTTTACACAATCATCATATTTACTACCATGATTTTCCATCTAATAATTAGAATATATATGAGTTAACTTAAAAACAAAAATCAAGTGAATATTATAACACAAATAAGATTTAAAAACTTTTTTCATCTTTTAAACATAAATTTGTGAAAGTATGTTAATGATTAGTCGCACACATTTTTGACACGAGAAAGTTTCGTGATGCCATATTCACTAGTAACGATAAATTATATACAGAATTTATCTCTAAAAAATTGTCAACCAATGACAATATAAATAACTATTAATTATAAGTTTATTAGCTATTCTAAAGATAATTGTATAAAAATTAATCTTAAATAGGCTAAATAAGGTTTTTTTTTTATAAATGTCCTCCTTGAATCCCAATGGATTAGATATAAACAACACAAAATCACATTCTATCATTCCAACCTGAACCCCTGTAGTAAACAAGATCGAAAAAAATTGGATTTTCTATTTATTTCTCATAGGTATTGAGCCCGTTGTATTAGGCTTTAAAGTATATTATTTTCGATCCTGTCAAAATTCCTTGCAGTTGTATTTGTCATCTTTCTATTGTGAATATAGTACAAATACATATAGAGCTTGCATGTAAGTTATATCGAAAATAGTCAGCTCACATGTAATACACAGAGGAAAAACTTCAGCTTGTTCAAATATCAATAATACGATAACAAAAATTTTTTAAATTCTTAGATGCCTATACTCTCAACATAATATTATTTTCTTATCAATTTATATTGTTTCGATATAAACACGCATTAAAACACAAATTTGAGAGATTGCATAAAAATTAAAACTTAATTTAATTTAGAATGTTTGAAATAAAACTAATACGTATTCACTGATAAATATGTAAACTGAATTTTAGAAACATTTCACAGACCATTAGTTTCTATATAAAATTTGTTTTCATTTGTCATTTTTTTCAAAAAGTTATGGCAGTTTAAGTAATTGATAACAAAATATCGATATTTGCCGATTTCAAAAATCATAATTTTTTGAGTGATTCTTTTTATTTACGAAAAACAAGGGAATTATTTCAGAAAAATTTAAGGGTAATATCTTCATCTAGATACAATTTGTGATCTTTTGGTGGATCGTTAAACAAAATCGGTTTATAAAGAGATAAGAAAACGTGGTGACAGATAAAAATAAATATTATAAAATTAATATCTTCTCAGCTTCACATCAAAAAAGGTCCATCTTTTATAGTTGGTATGCACTTTAACTTGTGAATAAAGTAAAAAATATTTTTTTTTCTATGAAGCTATCAAAATATAATCATTTCAATATTATTTAAGGAACTAATGGGTATTTTTATAAACACAATACTCTAGTATTTAACATTTACATTGTGGCGTTTAAGGAGCTATATTCTTCAAGGCTTGTGTATACAAACGATTATTACAGACTTAATGAAATTCCTCTAAATGATACTCGAGCAGAATTTTCTGACTGTAATTTCTTTTTCCCAGACGACTTTTTAGATGAAATGAAAATTTACAATGTCATTTTCAGAGCAATAGACCTAGATTGAATTTCATATAGTGGAAACAAGGGACTTGTTGAAAAGTTCATTCCACCCGGTTAAGTCATTATACTCAACTTCGTAGAGATAATAATATTATTTTCTACTTCGATAGCGTTTGCATGAGTATACATTTAAGAATAATCATTATAATAACATCATAACAAATGGAATTACAGAAAATTAACAGAATAAGGATCTTAAAAAGTTGTCTAAAGAACAAAAAACTTATTGTCTTTAAAAATATATAAGCATTTCATATTACACTAATTACTGTGTCAAAAGTTGAGTTTTTTCTATTTTATTATATGTGTTTTTAACTTTAAATTAATCTTCAGAGTAAGTTTTGTTTTAAAATTAACAATTATTCATCACGATTGTTTTGTTCGTTAAGGCTGTATTAATTTAGTCTTTTAGCGAATCGGCGGATAAACTTTAGACCTAAAAAATTACTTTATTATGTATTAAATTCGAAAATTGTTAGTTTATTTCATAATCTTTATGTAATGTCAATATAAAACATAATGTAAATCTTTATGTAAACAAACTTGAATTTTTGAAATAATGTTTTTATTATCATAAAGTCTTTTTAATAATTTAACCAGAAATCTTAAATAAAATACATTTATATCAAAAACAAACAAAAATGCTAACAATAATTTCAAATATACAAATTTAATAGAAAAACAGTCCATCTACTACTCATTGTTTGTTAATGTTTAACATTTATATTAGCTATAACACTAATATCATTTAGGAAATTACCAAGAACATTTCAAAAAATAATTATTACAATTTTAGCTTCGATGAGAAGCTGGGAAGGTATTAATTTTGTTTTTTTTATGTGTCTGTTAACACTTTTTCTCAACTCTCACCGAACCGATTTCTTTCAATGATACGTCAAAAGATCACAAATCGTATCTAATCAAAGACATTACCCTCAAAAATTGAAAAAATTTCCCACGTTCCCCGTAAATGGGGGAAACCTCCAAAAAAATTACAAACTTAAAAATCGCTAATTTTCGAAATTTTCGAAATTTTTTTTATTTAAAACTGCCATAACTTTTTCAAAAATGAACAAATCAATATAATTTTTTTTCTATGGATGCTTGATGTCTTTACCTATCATTTGGTATATTTTTTTATAAATTTAACCCTCACCAGCCCACAGGGGAGGATTCAAAATGAAACTTTTTCACAAAAAATTAACTATTTCAACTTAACTTTTGAAAGTGTTCCAGAAATACTGACACTTATATATATATCTTAAATTAAAGCTAATGTAATGTACTTTATTATGGAAAAAAAAATTTCGCACTTTATTTTGTTTTCATGATGAAAACAGTCATCAAACTTAATAAAAAAAAATACGATTTTTGGAAAAAAATTCTTTTTTATATTTTTAACATTATAACGCTATAAATCTTTGAAAAATGTATAGATCAATACAATTTTTTTATGAGAAATAATATTTATATACCTCTTTAATTTGACATACTTGTTTTTTAAATCGGACCATTTTCCTTAATACAGAGGGGTTTTAAAACATAAAAATGCATAGAGAAAGTAGAACTTTTTCAACTTGACTTTTGAAAATGTTCCGGAAAGTCTGACACTTTTATATATATCTTAAATTAAAGCTAATGTAATGTAATTTATTATGCAGAAAAAAAATTTCGGACTTTATTTTGTCTTCACGATGAAAATGGCTACCGAATGCTATTTCCGTGTGAAAATTCTTTATCTTATTTTTTACATTTTCAACTTTATAATGCTATAACTTATTGAAAAGTGTATGGATCAACACAATTTTTTTATGAGAAATAATATTTTTTAATAATCCCTTTTTCATTCAGGATATTAATAAGAAAATAACAGATCATGTAGCTTTTGGAATAATCCACCAATTACTTAAAATTAAACACTATCTAAAGATTTTTATCGAAGCGTTTTTTTTTTGTAATGATTTTAATCACTGTCAGATATCATTATACTTGATCCAACTATGCCACGTCACCACTGTGCCACGACCCCCCTGTGCTGGGTTTTTTTAATTACAAGTATTACTTATATAGACTGGATATGAAATGCGGACAGAGTATATGTTCCGAGTACGGGATTCACCCACTTGCGCTACATACTCAATACATATATTGAAATCCATGCAACTCATTAAATATTTATTTTTAAAACCGACATTGATTCATAAATTTTTGTTTACAAGAATAAGGCTAAAAAACCCAGCACAGGGGTGTCGCGGCACAGTGGTGACGTGGCATAGATGGATCAAGTATAATGATATCTGGCAGTGATTAAAATCACTGTCAAAAAAAAAAACGCTTCGATGCAAATCTTTAGATAGTGTTTAATTTTAAAAAATTGGTGAATTATTCCAAAAGCCACATGATCTGCTAGTTTCTTATTAATATCCTGATTAAGATAAAGTATATCGAATGAAAAAGAGAATATTAAAAAATAATAATTTTTATCTGTGCTGGGTTTTTTTTTTTAATAATAGTCTACGCTACTGAAAATAGTAATGTCTAAACACTATCTCAGTTTAAATATATAATAACAAATTTACTTTTTTTATAATTAAATGTTGTAGTGATTTTTAGACATTGATGATAAGATATAGGAAATTGACATGTTACTATTTTGGACTATGGACGACCCTTGATGAATGTAACTAGAAAAAAATAATTTATGGGCTACATTTAATTTCCACTTTATTCGAAAATATTCTTATATTACGTATAGCTTTTCTAAAATGTTATGGGGAAATCAAGTCCTCTCTAGTTCCTTAAAATAAGTTTTTCGTACAATTATCATTACACTCATAAACTTTATTGCAACATTTTCATACTTATCAATTTAATTATATAATTTAATTTAATTATACAATAAAAGTGCGTTTGTTAAATAAGCGTTGAGACAGGTTAAATCATAATTCATTCAGAGTTTAATTTAGAAAGAAAACCTGTAATGGTATAACAATTACAAATTCCTTACAAATAAGAAGGGTATAATTTTTCAATAGCTCTATAAATGATATATTTAGTTGAACAATAAGGAAAGTCGCGCCTATCCAACAGTATTGTATAAATGAACAAATGAAGTTTTCACTCAATCAAAAAAAAAATAGTAATAACGAGAAAAAGTAATAATGAAGAAAATCCTTAGGTCTACAACAAGTACTTGTAGCATATTATTAAATAGTATTTCAAATAAAATAAACATTTATTAAATTTGAGGTTATTTAAAAATACTAATTTTGATTTTTCAACCAGTATTTTTTCTACAATATAATGGTAGTCACACTTGACACATTGCTAAAATATAAATGAGAAATCGGATTGTGTTGTTTTTAATAGGATTCTTTACGAAGTCACACAAATACTAAACAAAATGTAACTATTAGAATGTTATTGTTTTCAACACTTTTTTCGGCTTGTTTAATTGGATAACAATTAGACGTCTCGATTTTTACTCGCACTAGTATTCGAAAAACTAAATCCATTTCAAATATTTGAACATTAACATATTCAATGAATTTTTAAATCATATAGACATAACAAAATGTATTTTCTTTACAGATTTAATTTTTGTATACTGTTAATAAAAACCTCTTATAAAAAACTTAACCTTATAAACAAATATATCGAATGACTACAGAAATTAGTCAAATATAAAGAGTAAGTTAGTTTGCTGTTCGTTCGTGATAGTTTTAGAAACCAGACAAATACTTATAAAAATAATACTCATCTTTCGTTTTGTATCTTCATATTCACTACCAAAACAAAGAACGAAAAAAAAAACATCTACAATATAAGATTAGATAAGATGATCAAATCGATTTCATTATTTATATTATGTATATACTGTTATAATTAACAGTATATACATGACATGATAACGAATTTTTTTATTTCAAATCCACAAGTTTCGTATTATAATTTAATTCACACCTTACTTTTTTTTTTAATAAGTAAATATTTTTGATTAATTATTGTCGACGAAAATTATCTAGCTATAGTAGCTATATATTTTAATTATATTTATTTTCACTTAATTTATTTTGCGTAAGCTGTAATCGCGTTATTGACTTGTATAGTGACAAAATTTAATTATTTGCTGTTCAATAAAAAATGTGTTGTATTAAAATTGATTTATTTCATACACATCAAAGAATAATGCCTTATAAAAATATAACAATACTAATCTTTGATGATTTGTACGATGGTCAAAACAAAGTTTTTAACAAAATCGTTTGAAGTCAGTATTTAAATTTGAAGTACAAATATCGCGAAATTATCATTTGAATATTATTGCGTGTACGTCTAAAGGTGTTCTTAGCACGTAAGAACGACTAAGAAATAGGTAATAATTTACGTAGCATTATCTACAGAATGTTACCATGTTAAATTATTGCTGAAAATTAATTGTTAACTCGCTTATGAATCATAAATAAATCAATACACGTTTTCGATTTTATTGCAATATATGTTGGAAAATTTTTAAATTTCAATTAATTCGTTTTCATATTAATAAAGTAACTACTGTTTGGAGTTCAAAAAGTTGTATTAACTTTGCCATTTATAAAACCTTAAATAAAAAATGTCACTTTTAAAAAATCACAAGATACTAAATTTTACACGGTTTTTCGACTTTCTGATACAACAGATTAATTATACTTCAAAACATTATGGTAAACAATAATCAAGTGTCATATCAAGACTTTATGTCCTGCTTACCGGGCAGCAAGTATAAGTGCAGCAATATAGCCATGTGGTTGCAAGCAAATGCGGTGAACACTAATCTCCAAAGCCAACCACTAAAACGAGCGACCGACGTTTTACGCTTACGCGTTTTTGAAGACATTTTCCGAGTCGTACTTGATCAGAAACGACCGGATTTAAAATGCAAAATTACAAACTATATTTTTAATAATATTTCAATAAGTAATATTAACCGAGAAAATGTTACAAGTGATAACAAGTATACGTTCAAATCGCGTGCTCGTGGTGCTTGTATGCGGGTCGACAAAGAGGCACCAAGCGAAACCAGCGACGGATAGTCCACTGACTGTAGCGCAAGGTGGTTTGCGCCAAGAGTACATCGGAAAAGTTAAACGGAAAATGCAACTAGGGAGACCGTAGCGCTGTTGCAAGACACAAAGGCAGAGCCATCTCGTGAACGAACGCAAATAAGTTTCTTTTCCTTTGTAAAAATACATTTTATTCGAACTGAAAAATTAAAAGGGCTCCAGTCAACTTTCACTCTTGTGAAATGTATCTAGTAGTTAGTATTTAAATATTAGCATATTTTATGTAAATATTAATGCAATATTTTGGGTAAGACACTCGCTTATTTTCTTAAAAAATATTAAACATTTTTTATTTTTCTAAAGAAAAATATCATTTTGTTCAAAAGACTACAATATTATATTGTCAAATAATTTATTTTTATATCTTCAAGAATAAAAGACCTTTGCTTTAATTTTCTTAAATGGAGACCCTTATTCTTAACTTCATAACAAGACCCAAAGTTCTTGTATTTTAAAATACCAAAAATTTCAAAGTTATGATTAATGTATTGTGGGATGATATTTTAAGCTGTTAACTTATGTTTTAAACAGTTTTTTTAACAACCCTGAACATGACAGCAAAAACAAATAAAACAAATTTGTTCCTATATTTTTATAATTTACGAAAAATTTCTCGAGGATTTAAAGATTGAAAACTAATTATTTTTAATTATTCAGTAAATAATTAACAAAAAAAAATACCTTAAAGGTGATAATTTTATAAATGTAGAGTAAGGGCGTAAAATCTTAACTTGAGTCCGAATTGAAATTTCACCAATGTCAGATACTCAGTCATTTTTGAAAGGTATACGGCTTATATTCATTTTTCATTATACAGTGTTCGGTAAGTAAAGAAACGAATTTATATTGTTTGCAACAATTAACATTTCTTAACTTTTCAACATCTTTATAATATATAAAACAACCTCCCAAAAATGTATAGCATGTGCCTGAGAAAAACATTATTACACTATGTAAGCTTCATTAATTTGATTGTAAAAAATAAAACGATGTAATTATGAAAATACTGACCAATAACAACTTTTTAACCAGTATTTTGAAAGTTATTAACATTTTTATATCTAGGCGGGAAGAGAAGTGATGTTAACAACTAGTTATTTTCTATTTTATAATCTAGTTAAATATGTATGTTACCATTTAAAAAGTTAACTGAACACCCCTATAATACATAAACGATAAACATAATAGATATTTTACAACAAATAAATAGAAATACATGTGTAACTAACAAAAGACAAAAAAAGAATCACTATTTTAAGAGAAATCGAGTAGTGTTAAAATAATCACTCTGTATGACATGTCAGGTGTGAATTCTGAGAGACGGTAGAGCGGCCACCTCACTCGTTAGCGCGAGTTGGATCCGCGCACGTCACATTTTATATATTTCAAGATAGAAAATGGGTTATATTTTATACATTTTATATTATTTTTATTGTATATATATGTATATCCAATAAAATATGAAATAAAACTAAAATAACTTACCTAATAGTAATATAGAATTTGTGTAAATGAACATAAAAATGAAACTGAAGTAAACCAACAGGTTAAAACACATATTCGTTAACAATAAATAAAAAAATATATATCAGGTGCACTTGAGTTTATGGCAAAAATTAAACCTTACATTAAATTGAAATAAAGAAAATTAAATAGTAGACGATTAAATAGGTAAATTTATATTACTTTACAAAACAATTTAAGAATTACCAATACAATAATTGATGTGTAAAAAATATTTGTTTTCCTTTAATTGCGCAACCTTTTTTCAAAAGCATTATTAATTTAAATTTTTATTATTTTTTATTCCATGTATTAACTATTATTATCTTTCTTCCATGTGGATTCTTGATTAGCTTTTGACGACTAAATATTATCGAAAAAGATTAAATCGCTTTAGGATTTTTAAAAGTGGGGGTTGCATTTATTCACTTACTACCAAGCACGGATCTAGTGGAAAGATCTACAGCATTTGCCTTCAAATGTGTTGCTCGAGTTGATAAACAAAGTCCAAAAAAAGTTTTATCAATTCAATAAATGCCACACGAAAGAAAAGTAAATTTTGTTAGCACCCCACATTGAAAACAGATATGTTACAAAACCTTTAATTCCTTATATTACGTAATTGACATATAATAAAAATCAAACGCTTTTCAAAAACAATACTTAAAAACCTCTGACGAATCAGATAATTAGGCTACATAAAGATAAAAAAATGGCAATTTAACTTTCAAATATACATTCAACTAATCTGTATACTTGAAGGCGTAATTAACATTTTACAGCTATTTAAGAAATACGAGAAGTTAATGTTTTTGTATATTCGGAAATGAACTTCTTTTTGTTCTGACAATAAAATGAAAAATAAGCTACCTCTAAGTATGGTAATGATACTATTTTACTATGTTAATAGAATAGGATGATAAACAAATTTATACCCCTTCTTCAATAACGCTACTTTATATTATCCGTTAGCAAAGCCTGTGATAAATAAAAATATACAAATTTTACAGTTGTAACATAAAATAACATTTTTATATTATTTCTACATTAATTAATATTTAGTAAGATTGTACGGGAAACTAAATTAATGAACATTCCTTTGTTAATGTAACACTTTTCATTTAAAAAAATTAAAAATATGTTGAATCTTGAATTGTGTCATTAGTTTTACCAATAAGTGATTATGATACAGTGTTTACAGTAAAACTCCTTACAACGGACTCTCACTTAAACGGAAATCTCTTTTAAACAGAAAAATTCTATAATTCCGGTTTTTATAGATTTAAATTAACTACTACTAAATGGTGACCTTATTTTGACGGAAAAAATTTTGTTCCACAGTTTTTCTGTTGTAAGGAGGTTTCACTGTATTAAGAAATACAACAATTTTATTATTTAAGGAAAAATCACTTTATTAAAAATTTAGACACACTATTACAATATATAAACAATATTACAAGAAATTAAAAAACTAAAATTTCAAAAATATATATATATATATATATGATTTTACATAGTAACATATGTTGGAGAAGAAAGCACACCACAATTATTGTCTTTACGTGACATAAGGATATATCCATCATTACCCCAGAAATTTGACCAAGAGTTCTTTACTAGCCAATAAGGACTACCATTTAAGTCACCATAGCCAACAAGTAGAACTGCATGATTCATTTGTTTAGGATCATTAACTAAAAACAATATAAATTTTTTAATCATCACACAAATAAAAATAGTAAAATCTTAAAATAACTATGTAAAAATGATGCAAAGAAATACATATTAAGAATACATACGACATTTAGGATCATAATATACACCATTTGAGTAGAAACTAAATGACTTCAATGATGCATAAATTGCTATTGAGATTGGACCATGATTTACTAAAGCACTTTTCAATGCTTCCTCATCATTTGGTGTAACATTTACAAAACCAGAAATTTTAGTCAAACCATCAGATAAAGAATTATTTACATGACAAAAGCCATCCTATTATAAAAATGAATAACATATAATTTCTGGATGAATTATTCTTTTAAAAAATTATGTAAAAAAAACCTGTGATAAGTAAGGTCCATAGGCATCTTCTGTAGGTATACCATGTTTTTCAATCCACTGATATGCTCTAAAATCTTCGCCTCCATCACAACCATTGTTACCAAATCCCCAACTACAATCAACCAAGGCCTAAGAAATTGATAAATTAAAAATTTTAACTTGCCCATTATAGTTAATAAAAAAAACAAAACTTATATAACATTATTTCTGTTAACTATTTTCAAGGATATTACTGTTACACTATTTTCATTAAATTTTATTAACCAATCAAAATATTCTAAATGAAGTTATGCTTATGGCAATTAGTTTGCAAACAGTCAGATAAATCATTACATAAGACGACAATATACAAACATTTTCTTTAAACATAAAATTAATGATTAACTGTAGTTAATATTTGTAAAAAACATCTAGTTATGTTATACATACAAAGAAATAATTTTAAAAATTTGAAACTTGATAATTTTAATAAGAAATATTTGAATATTTCATTTGATAGAACTTAAAATAATAGGAATTGCAAAACCTTATTTAATTTTTAATAATACTATTGTGAAAGTAATTATCTTGATAAAACAAAATATTATATTGGAATTTATTAAAATATGGTAATGAGTCAATAAATATATATTTAAAATATTGACACAAAATATTGTAAAAATGATACATTTTACTATTACTTTGGAAAAAAAAATGGATTTACTTCTCACAATTAGCAATGAATTAAGTACACTTAATAATTCTTAAGTTATAAAATGCACAAGAACTTAAGGATACCAGCGAAAATGATTACAAAGCTACATCATGTGTCACATTAATATTTGGCTAATCTTTTATTATTTACTTAATATAGCTCATAATAATTATAGTTATGAAAAAATAAAAACTTTACTTGTTCTGAAAAACTTGCTCGGTGTCCATGCTTTAAGAAATATGCACCTTCAACGGCACCAGTTGTTCCAAAACTCCAACATGAACCACAAACTGACTGATCTAAATCATTAATATTACAATATATAAATTTTATTATATTATATGATGGTAAAAACTAGAACAAGATATTTTAAAATATATTTAATTGTTTATAGAAAATCTTTTAGATTTATTGTAAATGTATAGAATTATTTTTAGATAAAAATATCAAATTTAATATTATAATACATATTATACTATCTTTATACATAGAATCTATATTATCTGATAATGTATAAATTTGTACATGCATATACCTTTAACTGGATTGACAGCACCTAGTATTCTCCAATCAATTGAATCAGGTAAATTTTTTATATTATTCATATCATACGAAAAATGTTTACCACCATTATTTTCTAAAATAGTCTTTTTATAACCATATAATGATTTGAGTTCTAATTCTGATTTATCAGCTAAATGATTAACAGCGAGTGTATACCCTGTATTGGCTCTATTTTTTGAGTGAATAAATCTAAACATTTAAATTATAAGAAGTGTTAATGTTATATTAAATAAAAAATTTGAAATTTAAAATAAAAACCGTAAGTTTTGTCGAAAATAATTTTTGCGGTCGAAATGTTCCTTAGTTGAATTGTCATAATTTCTCTTATGGTGATGTTTGAAATTATCAAATGCAATATCAACATGGTCATCATAATTGTTCATGAACTCTTTCATGGGATTGAAAGTGTATACATGATCAATACCAGGTCCAGGGAATGACTCGCATTGTATTTCTAAATAAAATATTGAATTACTAAGTTTTGTACATATTTAATTAGCCAATTAAAAAAGGTAATACCTTCTACATTAAATATACTTGGATCTGGTTTGCTAGGATCATAACTACGATAAACTACTATATAATGATCAAAATGTGAACCAAATAATGAATTAAATCCTTTCATCTCGTATCGCAAAGGATAAACTTCACTATCCTAGAACAAAAACTGGTTAAATTTAGGATATAAAATTTATTCATATAAAATATTAATCAATTATCAAATTATAGGTTCAGAGTTTGAAATAAAAATAAAAATAAAATATTAATTTGAAAATCATTTTTTTTTTGAAAATAATCTTATTAATTTTAATAATTTTAATAATAATAATTCAATAAAAGTAATTATACCTTTTTAAAAATTTAACAATACTATTAACTTTATTAAACAAGTTAATAAGAATTTAAGTATAATAAATACACATTAAAACAAAACAAAAAAATTATAGGTACAGTAACTAGTAACAATAACTTTTTTCTTTTACCATTCTATACAACCACATTATGTACTTGCTAACTTTATCTCCAACTCTTACAATAGACATCCATTTTTCAGATTTAAAACCATCAATTAATTCTTCTCCAGCTAACTGAAAATAAAACATTTTCTTTCAATACAATTGTACTTTAAGTAAAAACAATTTAGAACATATTTTTTCAGTGTAGAACACTGTATATATATATATACAGAGTGATCTGTTTACTATAAACCACTCAATTACTTGCAAACTAAATACAAGATTGGAAAAAAAAAATTTATATTTATTAGTTACAAATATGTTTTTATTAATTAGCTAATAATTACTTTTTAGAATAAGTCTTTATAACTTAAAGCAACATGATTTTTTTTAAACAAAACTTATATTGAATAAGATTATAAAATATAAAATTATTAATTATTATTATTAAGAAAATGACTGGTCTATAACAACTAATGGACTAGTACTTAGAAAGTTCTATATGTTTCGGGAAAAGTAATAAAAATAGCAACACACACTTTTCACTTCCAATCATTTTCTTAATCATAAAATTTTTTATTTCATAAGTTAATAAATATGTATGTTGCCATTTAAAAATATAGGGTTCACATCCTTATAAGATATAAGGGATGATCCTAATAAGTAAATAATAGCTAATTAATCAAGAAATATATGTAACTAAAAAAAATCAAAATTTTTTCTCTAATATTGTATTAATTTTGCCAGTAACCGAATAATTTATGATAAACCTATCACCCAGTAAATATATACATAAATACTTTGCTCCTACTGTAGTTTGCTCAATGATACGTCACAAAATCATAAAATATATTTAATGAATCTATCAAAAATATTGAGCATTTCCTTCAATCGCAGTTATAAAGAGAAATATCACACTTATACTTATACTTTAGACCTTGCCCCGACATCATACTTTAAGAAAATACAGTCATTAACTAAAGTATTGTAGGGGCTTATCCACATCAAATTAAAGCTAATACAATATATTATAAGATTAAAAATGAAAAACTATACAAAAACTTAATTTACAAGAGTTATGGATTAATTGGTCCAAAAATCATATCATTTTAATAAAAATAGCCCTTTTTTAGAGTTTCTTGTAGTAAAATACTTGGAACATTCAAAGTAAATTAAAAATAAAGTTCTTTAATTGTAATATACGATTAAATAGGAAAAACATTTTGGTAACTTGTCCTTTATAAAT
Source organism: Daktulosphaira vitifoliae (assembly GCF_025091365.1). Lineage (NCBI taxonomy): Eukaryota > Metazoa > Arthropoda > Insecta > Hemiptera > Phylloxeridae > Daktulosphaira > Daktulosphaira vitifoliae. The sequence continues at coordinate 31,596,238 of NW_026099573.1, read as the reverse complement.
AATCAAAAATATGAATAAGTCAACCATAATTTAACTTTTGGTAAACATAATATATTTTTTTAATTGATAACGCATAATATACAAATGATTTATGACAGTTATTTTAATCACTATCAAATATCAATCGATATTAATCTAAAAAAATTTGTCTTCTCTACTATCCTGAATCATAACAATACTTACCTTAGTTCATTATTAGTTGATTACAACGGTTTACTCTTTTTAAAATAATGTTTTTTACATCACATAATAAAAAAAACTACTCCCAGTTCAGTCAAAACACAGCAGAGTAAAGGACTGGTATAGAAGGGATCGTTAAAAATTTAAATCTGACAATGATTAAAATCACTATCATAAAACACTTTAAAGCAATAATGTTTATAAAATGTTTGGTTATTTTGACCTTTATTAATTAATTATAATTTCATTTCCAATTAAAATTGTAATCTTCTTTTTCCTTGCCTTAATCCCAACCCAACTACTTAAGGATGACCACCCTTATCCTAACCATCCACTTGATACGATCTCCCACATCAGCTGTCCTCATATAACATTCAATAAAATTCCTCCAACTCTTTTTTGATCTTCTACTACTTTTAATTATTGATCATTAAGGTATCATTTTAATAAAACTCATTAATGATTCAAACATTTTATCTTAAAACTAAATAACAGCTTAAATGATACTTAAGTTTTCAAAATGTCTACAAAATTTTAATTTTAGGTAAGATCTAAAATATATTCAATTAAATTGAACATAGATAATTTAAAAAAATTCAATGATCAATTATATCTAATTCATTTGATACTTTTAAGTTAATCAACATAGAATTTTCTACTAATCTATGGAAAAAAAATCTTTATTCGTATCATTATTTGTATATTATTCTTAAAATATAATCATCTGATATATTTAATTTAGGAAAATAATAACTTATTTAGTTTTAGCTTTTAGAAAGATAAACAAGGTAGTGTTCCTCATGTGAAACTTAGTATTACTGATAACATTTCCAATACCTTAAAATCTTTTAGATCAGGGACAGATTGTTGAGGAGTAATATGCATTTCTTTTGAGCCATTAACTTGTAAACATTTTACAGAATTTATTTCAGTTTCTGTTGTAACAGGAACAATTTTAAGAGATGAACCATTATCTCCTTTTCTTTGTAGCTGATAGGTTTTTGCCATTCCTAAACAATACAACAATAAAAAATTCTTACATTATTTTTTAAATAAACTATATATAATTTTTTTTTATTGAAACACAAAGAATTTTATGTTTATAGGAGTGAATTAATGGTCCACTCCTTATACGATGATAGGTATAATGTATTAACACTTGGGTGATAACACTTAGATGGACAAACCGAATCAAGACAATTTAGTAAGAGGTGCGCACAATGACCCAACAGGTCTGAGTGCATGGACATTATGTCCACCTCGATAGCAACTAAAACTAAAACTAGGCTATTGACCTGATACAACCTCATGACTGAGTAAAGCAATATAGGTCCAAGGTGTGTGTCATTTTTAAAATTTCTATATAAGAACCAACAGTAAACAGAGTAACTGAACATCAACGCCTAGGGGGCAAATGAATGGTCCATTGCACTTCTATATTAAAAAAACGTAACATAAAATATATTCTGGATCAAAAGTTATTAGATTTGTCAAAATATTGTGGACCACCTTATAAAGTTTAAAGTAACAAAAAAAGTTCATTTTTTATTTTATTTTCTTAAAAATTAATTGTTTTAACACTACATCTTAAATAAAAATCAAGTAAAAAAAACAATGACATTTTTTCTTAAAAATTTTTTACAGGCTTTTTTCTGTTTTATCAGGACACTATTCAATTTATGCACACTGTATTAATAAATAATTACTACATTCTAACTGTTGACATAAAAATTAAAAATTAGTGTAATCATTTATTTTATTGTTAAGTAAAACATTTATAATTTATGCTGATAAAGTATTACAAAATAGTAGGCTGCTAATTTTTTTTTTACTCTCACACAACTGTTGGTTGTATTGTCATTAACATTACATTGTAATAACCTTTATATATCATATTTAATGTCTATTTTACTCTTAATTAATCAAATTGTTATTCATTAAGGAAACGGGTTTATCTTGTTGGTAACAATTGATCTAATACCTTACTTATTGAACACTCTGTGTACTTAAATACTTTTGTTTAAACAGTAGTTAAATATTATTTTTAACTTCTTTCTTTCAACACTTACCATTGTAATAATCAATCCGACTATTGCTCGATTCAGAATCATACCATGCTTTAAAGGGTTCATGTACTTCAGCATATGGAATAAAAATATCTGCCTCTAATGTATAATAAGAACTCCATGAAGGTGGTACATCACCTAAAGCAAATATTTGAAAAAAAATACATTTTGGAAAGTCAAAGGCTTGAAATAATATACTATTTGGAATTGTTTACACTAATTAAAGTGAATTAATCCATCACTAAGAAAATTCTTATATGATAAAATATACGAAAATTATAATATAACTTCATCAAGAGAAGTTACAAATTGTTTTCTAGAAATATAGTATGTTTTATATACTTACTTATAGCAGCAAAAACAAATTTAACTAAAAATATTACAATACATTTATTTGAGATACCCATAATTAAGTACTTTAAAATTAAAACACACGCATGGGAAATATAATATACACTGAAATACTACAAGATATAAATAAAACTAATAAATTAATCGCGTCGATCAATGTTTAAAGAATAATAATTTGTACGTATTTATGTTATCAATTCGGTCACAGAAAAACCCTAACTAGCAATGTTGCAGATGCATGAGCACTTAAAACACATTGCCAGCATTTTCACAAAATTAGTATAAAATAATCATCATAACAATGGAAGGGAGAGTTGGAACGGCTGTGCTATGTATTTATTAGTTTGATATCACAACCCCATATACAGAATGCGCAACAGAATAATTCTTAACAAATATTTTATAGGTTTCACAAAACAGATATAGTGCTGTCTAAATTATGTATTCAGCACGTCTAATACTTCATGAATTTTATAAATATTTTAATATATAAAATTGATTAAAAATACAGAATAATTTTAGATACAAAGATATTGTATATAAATCTATATTATAATATAAAATTTCTCATATAAGCATTTTAATAATTTAATAAATTCAAATTCTTTATTTGTAATATATTTTTTTTAATAATGTGGCTTAATTTCTCCTCTCTCTAAATATTTATATTCTCGTTATAGTTATAAATTGTATGACATGCATATATATTTTTTTAATTTATTTTGTGTAGAACACTGTATGCAAAATACGCACATAAACACCTGATTAAATTAATTTCCACATTTTAACGGTGGAATTAACCTTTACTGTAATGTTACTCATACTCATACTGTTATGAATCCATTTATTACTAAAATATAAAATTTTAAAACCCATGAAAATTATCATAAATCGAATTTTTAATAACTTTTATGTCAGGCATCCTAACCTCTTCATAATTACAACAATTGTAGCTTTTTATTAAAATTTATCTTTAATAAAATATGCTGTTTTAAGTTACCGTAAGAATATGAAAAAGTTTTATCATAGTCATACAGAGTGCTCAGTAAGTAAGGAAACAGTTCAATTGTTACAAACAATAAGAACATTAGAAACCCATTTCCTTACTTAATGAGCATTCTATATATGTGGCCATATCATCTTACCAGTCTTGGATAAAACATCATCATGATAAATTAACTATCAAAATTTTTTGTCAAAAAAAACTAAAATTAATGTTTTAAAATGTTGAGAAAAAAATTTAATTTTTTTTTAATTTCAAAGAAATGATAATTGAATTAAAAGTTATTGAACTTATCACATCATCGTTACTCACGTATGATTTTTCACTAATGAGGGCAAATACGCATGCATTTTTGGGGGCCTAATTTTGCTCATCACTTATGTTATAAGCGCCAATAACAAAATATACTGTAGCCCTTTTATTAATTATAAAAATAGTTCATAAATGTGATACTATTTTTGCATAATATGTAAAAACATTTAAGTCTTAAATTATGAACTATATACATTATCAAAATTTGCATGGAGTTGTGGAGACTTTAGTCCCTTAGAAATATTATTAACATCCACAATTAATCAATTTATTGGGTATTGGAATGAGTAGGAAGCAATGTGGTAAACATATCAGGTCTATATATATATTATTCAAAAATTATTAACAGAATATATGACTATGATGGCTCACACAGTCAATTTTTTTAGGCTACGCCCATAATTATACATAATATAGTATACAATTTACAACTTCAATAAAATAATAAACTAAATAATATAGCTACATATAGCAAACATGTATGAACTATTTAAATACAATTAATTTAATCATTTTTACAATTATTCACAATTGGTATAAAGTTTTTTAAAAAAATTAAAATTCAGTTTTTCTTAATTCAAAAATAATTTTAAATAAAATTTTAAAACCAATTAATTTATAATATACTATTAACTTTTGATAATAATTATAAAAGTCTAAATATTAGACTAGATAAATTTGAACAGAACTTGATGAATGCGCCATTTTTCCATGTTTAAATTTATCCATGATTGATAAAAATTGTACTGATAACTATTATCATTAAATAATATTGATGTCTTATATTTGATAATAAATCAAAATTTTAACAAAATTTATTAACATAATTTACTAGTGTTTTCTTAATCTTTAGAAAATTGCCGCCACCCAGAAGCCGAGAGGAGAATAATATATGGCCTCCGAAGATGATTTTACTAGGCACGGGTTGGCGGCTGCTGTTGCTCGTGTATGTGCGGAGGCTGGATGGGATACAGCTTCTGGGTCTGCTTTAAGGACGATGACTGATGTACTACACGAGTATTGTGCTGGGTTAGCGCGAGCCGTCAAAATGTATTCCGAAATATGTAAGTAAATTACAGATTTTAATGTGTCAATGCATCTATTTTAAAACATTTTCCAAGTATGAACAATTTTATACAAAAATTGCACTGTTCAACTAAACATTCAGCTTTTAAATGAATATGTCTTTGATATTTTAAAATTACATTTTATATTTTAATAGTAAAAATCATTTTTAGCGAATACTAACTTAATTGGAAATTGTATACCAGATATTGAAGATGTAACTATGGCTTTTAATGATAGACATATCCGTTTAGTTGAAATAAGAAAGTATTTGAAATACCAACAAAATAGTGAAATAGAACATCCTACTATGAATAATTCATTACCTCAATATCCCCATCCAGCTAAGTCCAGTACCTTGAATATGATGAAACCTGGAAGTAGAGAAATTGTAACAAGGCCTGTTCATGTACATGAACACTTACCGACTATGTATCATGTAGAACAACAATTAGGTAAAATTTATAATTGCTTATAGAATTTGTCTTAACAAAATGTGTAGTATTTTCTTCTTGTATTATTTTAAGAAATAATATAGTAATAATTTTTATATGTATTTTTAATTCATTCATTTATGTATTTAATAAATATTCAAAATAAATTAATTTAGATGAAAAATTATCTCAAAACTATGATGGCAGTGATTTAAATAAATCAACTAATAATTCATGGAATGTTTTCGATGGTAATAATGTTCAAGAAAATAACATGGCATCCAATAATGTTGGTGATAGGTACTATATACTTATTATTTGTTTAGTTATACAAATTTAAAAAAAAAGCAACTGTTTTAAAATGAACATTAAATATTTTTTAATGTTAAAATTATTAATTATTTACAGGTCTTCTATTAACAATCGATTAATTGTTCCATTAAATAGACGACTAAGGGATATATCTAGTGTGGTCATGACAACATCTGGGTATTTATCACCTTCACGTGAAGGTAGACTTCCAGAATCTAGATTGATTCTTCCTTCATTTTCTTCTAATTCATTAAGTTCAAAAACTAGTTCATCTGTATCATCAAAAAATATTTCACGCTCTACAGAATTACCTATAGTAAAGAGTGAAAAAAGTCACCAGCCTCGTCATATTAAAAAACCATCTCAAAAATTCTTGATACCAAACCATTCCATGAATAAAGAAAAAATTAATTTAGAAAGTAACAATAATAAAAATGATAATACGAAAATTAGTAAAAAACATTTAAAAGATGAGCTACCTAAAAAGTCATCAAAAGGAAATGGAATATTACGACGAGATAATAATTCGCGCAATGACCAATCTTCTAAAAATAGAGATAAATTAAAAACAAATGCATTAAATGCAATATTTGATAGATCTTTACCAACTACTTCCAACTCTCCTCAAAGTAATACACCTTTATCTAATAATTCAAATAAACGTTCCAAAAACAGCTATACCCTTGATAGTAATAAAACTGACAGTGAAAAACTTAATTCTGAACCAGACAAACGTAAATTAAATATATTTAAAAAAATTTCAACTAAATCTGATAAGTCCTCAGCAATTCGACAACTTGCAAAACCACAGAGCAACAGTATTGTTCTGACATCTAGTAATGAGCCTGACAGTAATAGTACAAATACTAATAATATTTTAACTTCAGATGATATAAAAAAAGACAGCACTGAAAAAATCCCTGAATCTACAATTTTCTCTAGTCAAAAATGTTCAGATAACACCCGTACATCTAAAGTATCTGATTATAAAGTAGAAGATGTATCAAAATCAGTACCTAAAAAAAGAAAGAAGATGCAAAAATCAGTAATGCATGATAACGACTTATTCTTCTCAGATTATGCAGTCATAAATAATGTTAAGAAGAAACCAAAAATGTCCAATGAAATACGACCTCTTTCACCATCTCCTGTAAAGTTTTCATTTTTTGGAAATCTACCCCCTCCAATACCACCTGCACTTGCATCAAACCCTTTAGTTCCCAAATATACTTTACCTCCTAGCAGTATTATATCTACAAAATCAATTGAAAAATCTCCAATTAATAATTTTTTGCCAACTATACCTGGGGAAGATGATTATCATTTGTCCAATGAGATTGAACCACAACCTCCATTACTTGTTAAGGAAAAAAAGGATATAGTAGAAGAGGTAAGTAATTTATAATACTGAAATATGAGTTGGGCAGTGTTTTATAATATTTATTAATTTTAACTAATTCACTACATTTAAAATACCTTCCTTGATTGAAGAACCCTAAAGTTTCCTATTTAATATTATATTTTGCTAGTTTATAGAAACTTTAATAAGTGAAATTCAGAAATCATATTAGTTTTAAACTTATTTGGAATTTTAGCATTGATTGTAATACATTTCTTATAGACAAAAAATTGGCCAAAAAATTAACTTAACAAACACAAATTCAGTTAGAGTAGCAAGGCAGGTCTAAAATAATGTTAAAGAGCTTATTAAAAACTCTTAATAGTTTTCATATATTAAATAAATTATAAGACAAAGTTATATGTGTATAGCATCCCTCCTTCTATTATAATACATTTTGTGTATTATAATAGTTAACTAAAATATTTTTAATACATACATATATGTATATCTATAAACTTATCATTAATTTTAATGAAAATGTAGTGTCATTTAAATGTACAAAAATAGAACTACTCCTTTGATATGACACGGTACAGCAGCACATGACATTATCAACCTAAATAAATGTATACTGAAATCTGAATCATAAATGCATGATGGACTAGTGGCAAGGTTTGTCTCTATGACGGCTTGGGTCACAGGTTCTAATCCTTTTTTTTACACAATTTCCAGTACACTTTCTATAACCGGCCGTCAATTCCCAGAGGCTGTGTTATATAATATAAATTTAATATTAATTTTCATATTCTTTGCTTTAAATTCCATGTTAATATTAACTAATATTTTTAAACATAAATATAAAATTTTAATTAACAATTTTGAAATTCATGTGAAGTATTTTAACTCTAGGGGAAAAAAGAACGAAGAAAGTCGAAAAAGAAGAAAGATAAAAAAGATAAAAAAAGGGAAAAAAAACGTAAGAAGGAAGAAAAAATGCTTGGTAAAATACTCAAAGATAAATCCGATTCAGCTGATGCTGAATCTAATAAAGATGACATTAGCATGAGTATGATAGAAGTAAGTTAGTTATTATCATGAATAATTATAGTGAAACAATATATTTATAATGAAGATATGAACCTGAATATGCATGATACCCAGTACTGTTGTAACTATTATAAATTGTAACACACATAAATGTTCAAACTCAAAAAACACAATATACTATAAATATAACTGGTATAAAAAAAATCTGAAATAAAGATATATTGAAAACCAATAAAAAACCTAGTACACTGGTGTTGTGGCAAAGTGAGGAATTAACATAATTGAGAAAAGTATAGATAATATCAGATAGTGATTAAAAACACTATCATAAAAAAAACTTCAATACAAATCTGAAGGTAGTATTTAATTTTTAAAAGAAATTGTTGAATTATTCCAAATGCAGTATCAACTTTTATTTCCTTATTGTAATAAGGAGTTTTATGATTTAAAAGTATAATACATGAATAAATTATTATTATTAAATTTAATATGAAATTGATATTGAATAATTTAATGTTGTAATTTTACGGAGATATAAAGTTGTTGTATATAAGTCATTCATTTAATATTAGCCACTCGATTAATCTGAAAATAATAATTATATTCATCCCTTTATGCTTTGTAAGGGTGTCAACTTTTTTTTTTTTTTTGGCAACACATTTAACTAGCTAATAAAATAAAAAAATTATATATTAAAAAAATTGACTAGTCGAAAAAAATGTTTGAATTAGTACTTTAGAAGTTAATATTTTTAAATAATGAAGGAAGAACATAGCAGAGTAATTCGTAATGATAAAAATAACATAACATATAATTTATTTCCGTTCATTATTATAAAATAGATATAACTTCAGAAATAATGGGTCAAAATGGTCATCAACCAATCATTTTCTTAATTAGTTAATTTTTTTTTTTGAGCTAGTACAATGTTTTCATTAAAAAATATATTAACACCTTAATAATGTACAAAGGATTATTAGAATTAATAAATCAAAAAAATATGCATGGTAGTTATTTATAAAATAACTACCATGCAGTAGTTTAGGTTTCTATCTTAAAATTTTTCCATTTAGATCAAAATATATAACAAAAATAATATAACTACTAAAAATATTAAAAAATTGTCTCATGTCCTTTTCTCCTGAAGAAAATAATTTATAATTATTAAAAATGAAAATTTGAGTTTTAAATTAAAACATATAAGTAATTATCTTAGAAAAATATATTAATGTATTTTTCAATTATTGAACAATTTAGGTTGTACCTTAGTTATTTAGGATCTCTCATTTAATTAAATAAGTATTTTACTATTAAATTGTTTAGGAGATTAATACAAATAAAGAAGAAGAATCATTAGTCCCTAAAATAAAGCTCAAACTTCCAGGGTCAAATTCCTCACCAACTACAAATCAGCGCAAAATGTAAGTTACTAAAAACTTCAATGTTTGAAATAAAAAATTATTTTTCATTTTTATAAATTACAAAATTTTTATGATCTAATAAAATATTGAATCAATGATTTCATATAATTGTTTTTTATACATTTTTAGAAATTTGTTATTTAGAATAATTAAATTTCTTAAACTAATATTTTTTTTATACAATTTTAGTGTTATAAAACCTATTGTAAAAAATAGCAAATCTCCACCTAGCTCTAATGATCCTGAATCTCATGTCACACGTACAAAATTACCAAAAGAAGAAAGAAACATGGAGTCTATAAAATCACCTCAATACTCAATTAAAGATGACCGTTCTCTATGCCTTTCACCCAATCTACCATTGCAAACAGAAAAAAAAGAATTATGTGGAGATAATACAGATAAGCGTTCCTCAAAATCATCAAAAAAAATCCCCTCTGTTAGAGATAATTTTCACAATATAACACCACCTGCAAATGATAAAAATGAAGATACAATCAATTTGTCTTCTGCAACAAAAACAATTTTGATTTCTCCATCAAACACAAATATTAAGCCTAATAAAACCCCTAAATCAAAACCTTCAAAAAAATCTTCTTCTAAAAAGTCAACAGCTGCTCGTCAAAATGTTCCAGCTGCATTTTATTATGTAAGTGTAAAATATATTAATGATTGTAAAAAGAAAATATCAAAAAGACTATTTTTTTGTTATTATTTTATTGTATTATAGTTATTAAAAATTGAATGAAAATAAAATTAATGTAAATTACATATATTATTTTATAACATTTAAAGAAATAATTAGAACTTTTAAAAATTTACTTTACATTTGTATTTTTTACAATTTTTTTTTTTTTTTTAATTAATTTCTTCAATAGGATAGGAAATATTCTAGTATTTGACGTATATATTTATATATATTAATGAATTTTTATTATTTGCCACTAAAAAAAGTAATATTGATTATCTTTTTTCTACTTTTAATTACATGTTTTTTTCAATGATGTATTTATGTACATCACTTATACTTTATAAGTGTGTAACTTTATTTTTCAATTGGGAATATATATAATTGACTAGCTTAATTATGAGATAATGATTTAATTATGGAATTACTGGTCAAAATAACTTTTGACCAATATTTCAGATGCATTAATATTTTTATAGTTAGAAGAGAAGAGGAATGAACACAAAAAATATCTAGTGATAAAAATAGCAGCAGCTACTCCTCATCTCTAATCTTACTTTATATTGTTAATAACTTCTGAAATTCCAGTCCAAAAGTTATTATTGACCAGTCTTTATTAGATCATTATCTAATAAATAAGCAAATTAAATGTGTATGTTTCCATTTGAAAAAAGAAAGTTCACACTCTTATAAGGTATAAGGAAATTAAAATTTTTTTCTTTCACAGGATGAAGCTGGTAATCAAGTTTGGGTGTGTCCTTCGTGCACTAAGCGAGATGATGGCAGTCCAATGATTGGCTGTGATGGATGTGATGCATGGTATCACTGGTAAGTATACAAATACAAGTGCCCTATCAGGTCTTAAATAAATTGTTATCCAACAAATATTTTGAACTACTTTTTTTTTTATTATTATTAATTTTTACAATTTTAACTATATTAAAACATATTTTTTATTATTAGTGACAAGTAATAAAATATTCAAATGTTTTTAATATAGTCTAATACTATACAAATTATTTTTAAAAAAACAACATAAAATATTTGTTTGAATAAAAGTTATTAAAGATATCAGAAACTGGTGAGACACCTATACGATATCTGTACAAACTTCTTTATATCTCAATCTAAATTTTGTACCAACTATTTCAATTTTAGGGTTTGTGTTGGTATTCAGTGTCCTCCTGATTGTGCTGTTTGGTATTGTATGACGTGTTTAGCTGTGAAACGTGCTGCTGTGTCCAAGCGAGGTAGACCCCCACTCAAAAAGAAAACATCAATAACATCATCACTTTAAAATTCTTCTTTTTTTAAAAGTTCTTTACATGTTGTTAATTTGTTCAATTTTGTGTGGTTTTTGATTCTAATCATTTAACCTATAAACAATTACTAATTATAACCTTATATCATTATGACAAAGTTAAAAAGTAAACTACCAAAAAAATATCTATATATTTATAATTATTATTGGGATTCTAGGGATTATTTCAAGTTATTATATAAATATTTATATTATAATTACTATTATACATTATTAGATACAAATGTTATTTTTTAACATACCTGTTAGAAATTGAACTCGTTACATATAAGCCACCTTTTTTTGTTTTCTTCTTTTTTTTTAATTTATGTTATTATTTAAAATGATGGTACAATAACTTAAAATTTAACATGCAAGTTATTTAAATATTGCATACAATTTATTATGTTTATTAATTTAATTGTGACTAAAACTTTGGTTTTTGTTTCTCTATTCACCCAATGATGTTATGTTGTTGCCATCATTTTTATTGTTATAGTTTGAATTATACTTGAAAAGGTTATTTTCCTTCATCATTATTATTTCGTTATTTTATTTATTTGTTTTATTTTTTCATGAGAATACTTTTTTTTAGAAAAATATATTTTATTATATTAATTATAATTGCCTATAATATTTACCTACTATGTAAAAGTATCATTTACCTAATTTGTGTGAAGTAAAAAAAGGCGTTATTCATTTTAATGATTAATGCTTAGTAGAAATTAATTTTAATAATTGTTAAACATTTATTTGTATTAATGTTGACTGTACCTGTTATCTTTATTTGATATTAACTATTAAGAATAAATCGTATTTCAATTTGATGTTTAATCATACATAATGGACTATTTGAAAGATTAATATTCAATTAATGAAAAATCTATTTATTTAATTCTACAAGTTATTCGTATATAAAATCAAGGCGTTTCGAAGTAGGCATTCAATCATCAGTTTGTGATCTCAATCAGAAGTCATACATTTTTTATCGTTACTTTTGATAACTTGATTTTTCTTAATTATAAAATCAGCATGATTAACTTATGAGACAATCTAGTTAACTCTTTATTTGTAAAAAAAAGGGCCAGTCCCAAGAAAAATATTTGACTACACTCGTTACTTTTAGTCATTCCCGTAATCACTTAATCATATTTTGAGGAGACCGCAAAGATTAGTTGCAAATATTCATTTTAGTATTATAGATGAACGACAAAATAGATCTATAGAATTGTTTTACAATATATAATAATTATTATTAATACCAATAAGTTTAATAAAGTATACTAAAAATTACTTAACTAAGGAATATTCCAGGAAAACCAAAATAATTTGTCATATAGCGCGATTACGCTCATAGAAACTTCTAAAGATGTCATGCATTTAAGAGTGTACGCGCTTCAGTAGTAAAATACGCTTAATTACTGTAATGAGAATAATTGGGCAACTTATAGACACCAATTTATAAAGCAAAGCGAGTAGAACGGATTTCTTTCAACGTACGTCAAAAGATCACAAATCGTATCTAGTCGAAGACATTACCCTCAAAAATTGAAAAAATTTCCCTCGTTCCCCGTAAATGGGGGAAACCTCCAAAAAAATTACAAATTTAAAAATCGCTAATTTTCGAAATTTTTTCAACTAAGAACTGCCGTAAATTTTTCAAAAATGAACATATTAATATAATTTTTTTTATATAGATCTTTACTTATCATTTGGTATATATTTTTTGTAAATCTGACACTTAACCTGCCCACAGGGGGGGATTTGAAATGATAACTTTTTCACAAAAAATTTACTTTTTCAACTTAATTTTTGAAAATGTTCCGGAAGGTCGCACATTTTTATATATATCTTAAATTAAAGCTTATATACTATACTTTAATTAAAAAAAAAAAAATTTCGGACTTTATTTTGTCTTCATGGTGAAAATAGTTACCGTATTCAAAAATATGCTATTTTTGTGTTAAAATTCTTGGTTTTGTATTTTATTTTATTATAAAGGGATTACACTGATTTTCATAAATATTATATCAATCTAATTGACATAATTTAAAAAGTTAAACATATTTAAATTATTTTGTTTCTTTGAAGTCAAGAAATATAACTTTAAAATTTGAACTAGCTAAATTTCCATTTTTATGAAGTGACGAATGCGATGTATGATTTCTGAGACGGTAACACTGTGGCACTGAATTTTTTCTTAATTTTTTTTGAGTTAGAAAAAAATGTTTAACTCATTTGATTTGTATTTCATTTAGATTCAATAACTTCAATAAATATCATGGATACCATTACTGTAGTCTCTTCTCGTGAGAAGAAATTCATATTAATATAATTTTACTATGTGGTTTTTTTTTGTAGCTATCATTTATTTTCTTAGCTCTCACTTGACCTACTTTTTGGTAAATTTTTTTTTTTAGATTAAACACTATCTACAGATTTGCATCGAAGCGTTTTTTATGATAGTGATTTTAATCACTGTCAGATATCATCTATACTCGACCCAACTATGCCACGACCCCACTGTGCTGGCTTTTTTAATAATGTATTTACTGACACAGGAATAAAAGTATGTTGACATTTCTGATACGAATTATTTTTTAGTTCATTTAAATTTTGGAAAACTTCTATAGCAGAAACTTTAGTTCCTTCTATTTTTTAATTTGATGAAATATGTATGATTGAGAATAAATCAAATATAACCACACTTCAGAAGATGGATTATTAAAAAAATCTTTTAATAAAACTGGACAATTTATTTGACTTAGAAAGTAGGACTTTAAATCTGGATACATTTGAAGTATTCTCTCAATAGCTAGTATAAATGCTAGCCACCTTGTTTTACTGTAGTCTAATATTGATTTATATTCAATATTTACAAACTCACAAAATTCCTTTAGGCTTTCTACACGAACAGTACAAATATAAATATAGAAATAAGAATATTTTTTTATAACTAGGGTTCAATATCAATACGTAAGCAATCGACAGTCATCTTGATAGTATTATGAACAATATGTGCAGCACAACTAATTCTAATTAATTTACGTCCAGGCCCGTATTTAAGGGAGGGCTCGGAGGGGCAATTTCCCCTGGCGGCAATATTAAAATTAGGTTTAGGGGCGGCAAAATATTGAAATGGTCAAAAATGTAAAATTTATTTGTAGCTCATTTTACCTAATGAGTATAATCATTGATTATAGATAGAGATTATAGATATTATATACTATCTATAATCAATGGTATAATACAAAAATATAATATATAATTAGTATAATAAAAAAATAACTATAATAATATAATTATACCAAAATAGATTTTGAATGTAGAATGTACCTAATAAAGTTCTGATAAAGTTTTTATTCGTTATCAACTCGAATGTCAATAAAATGCTTTGGGCATATTGATGTTGTAAACATATGATTCGTATTTAGTTCTACGAATCGTAGACTATGAAAAATACATACTAAAAATAGAAAATATACAATTGGGGTATTCCCATGATATAAGGAGCTACGAAACTACGACTGCCGATTATTGACAATTTACACTACTATTAAGTATTATTATTTATTATAATATTATCGATAACAAAAATCAAAATACAATTATTAGTGCATTATTCATGAACGAGTACTGACGTGGTGTCGTGGTCTGTTAATCAATCTATTTTAACTATTAATTAATATTATACATTTATACTACGCGTGTATATTCAAAACAGTAAGTATTATAATTTATCATTGATTTTAAAATATTATAAAACCAATAGTATTATATGGTATTTAATATTTATATTGTAGTAAAGACTATTATGATTAATTATTTACAAAATGTTAATTGTGCTTTAATTCTAATAGTTAGAAAAAAAACAATTATTGTTCTTAAGAGTTGCGGAATATTAGTTACGATATAATTTTTCTCATATAAGTCACGAATTTACATTTTGAATAGGTCGGTACATTTTATATTTGTAATAATGTTTTATACCTATTTTACTTAGTTATGGCTCCAAGAAGAAATAGGCTTAGTGGGGCTGAATACAAGAAAATAGCTAAGCTCAAAGAATTTAATTTGAATAAAGTTGTTCAAAAAACTATTAAAATCGACACGATGTTCAAAAGTAAGTATTTTATTTATGTTCACTGTAAAGTAAACTAATAATAATATGAAATTTATATAAACACATAATAAGTTTAATTTTTTTTTTTTAAGAAATCAAATATTATTACACCAAACCAATCTTAATTATTATATTATTGCGGAAATTTAAATAATTAAATATAACAATTGCTTAAAAGTTAAATATTATACTCCAAATTATATGAATTTTCTTATTAGGTAGTTTTTAGTTATTTCATTATTATATAAATCAGGTATTCAGATATATCGAATAAAAAAATGTGTTGTATTTAAACTATGGTTAAACACAACTAGTATTTTTATAATTTTTGATTATATCATTATATATTTCTACTCAGAGTCAGGTATGGTTAATAAATCTACTGAACAACGTCAAGCTGGCCTTACAACTCTTTGTAATAATTTGGATACAGAACCTCCATGCGTGTCAGAGCATATAAATATTTTATTAGAACCAAATTCTACTGATATACCTGGGTAAAGTTAAAACACTGTAATTAAAATTATATTTTTTAAATAAATTCTTACTTTACTTAGTTTTTGACGATTATCTTCATTAGACATTTTTAATTATTTTATTAGAATTAATTTTATACAAAATACAAAATAATAATAATAGGTAAAATAAGTAAAAATTTATTAGGTTAAATATTCTAATATATTAAATGCATTTATATGTTATTCTTATTGTAACTATTTCTAAATTAATAAGTAATTTTCATTTTTATTTTTATTTAAGATTGGATCCAGCATTGTGGAGTATAAATGAACAAACGAGGCAATATATCTGTAAAAATGGATTTAGCCAAAATCTAGATGTTAAATTTACAGCTTCAAAAAGATTGTACAGAGTTGTAAAGAAACGGCATTTCCGTAACTATTTTAGATATCTGAATATAGATTTTTTCAAAACTGTTTTAATCAATGGTGAAACATGTCAAAGAAATTATTTATCTTATTCTGAGAGTACTGGGTCAATTTATTGTGTTCCATGTCTCTTATTTGAGAATAAAACTAATTTTTCAAAAAAAGGATTTTCAGATTGGAAACACCCTAAAAAAATTTCTTACCATGAAAATTCACCTGAACACAAACTATGTTCTTATAAAATGAAAGAACTTGCATCAGATTTAAGTAAAATAAATTCAAAACTAATACATCAAATAGAAACCGAAAAAAAATATTGGATTAGTGTACTGACCAGGGTTTGTTCGGTTATTAAAAGTTTGGCAAGTCATGGATTATCATTTAGAGGTGATGTAGAAAAATTTGGATCATCTACTTCAAATACTGGAAATTTTATTATGATGATGGAATTACTTGCAGAGTACGACCCACTTCTATCAGAACACATATCTAAGTATGGTAACCCTGGCAAAGGTAATACTTCCTACTTATCATTTTCTACTTATGAACAGTTCGTTAAAATCATGTCTGAAAAAGTCATTAATACCATAGTTGATGAAATTAAATTATCGAAATATTTTTCTATCAGCATAGATTCCACTCCAGATATATCACACTCTGATCAACTGTCTTTCGTTATCAGGTATGTGCTATCAAACGGTGAGCCAATTGAAAGATTTATTGGTTTTTTAGAAAATGTTGGACATAAATCAGAAAATCTAGCAGAATCAGTTTTATCAGTTTTAAAAAAATATAATTTAGATGTTTGTTATTTGAGAGGTCAATCTTATGACAATGCTAAAAATATGTCTGGTATTTATTCAGGAGTTCAAGCAAGAATAAAGCAAGTTTCACCATTAGCTGATTTTGTACCATGTTCGGCACATTCTTTAAACTTAGTCGGATCGTGTGCTGCAAATTGCTGTAAAGAAGCAAATGATTTTTTTCTTTTTATTCAAAATATATTTGTATTTTTTTCTTCATCCACACATCGATGGCATAAATTAAGTCAATATTCTATCTCAACTGTAAAAAGTTTATCCACTACACGATGGTCAGCAAGAGAAGACGCTTGCCATAGCTTAAAAAAAAACTGGAATTCTATAAAACAAGTATTAGAAGAACTAATAAATGATGATTATGAAAAACCATTTGTACGGTCTGAAGCCAGAGGTTTAATTAGACAAATGAATAAATTAGAAACAGCATACATGACTGTATTTTGGAGTGATATTTTACATACATTTAACAAAACTAGTCTTCTATTACAATCTGTTGATATTGATATAAGCACTGTAGTTAGTTTGTATAATTCGTTAATTCAATACGTTCAAACTTTACGATCAATGTTTAATGATTATGAAAAGTTGGCAAAAGCTATGTTTGACAATGATGACTTAATTCCTGACTATGAACACAAAAATAGAAAACGTAAGAAACGTAATGATGAATCTACTGAACCAGATGCTATTTTCAACGGACGCGAAAATTTTAAAATTAATACCATTTACATTATTTGTGATAATTTAATAGAAGAACTAAAAAAAAGAAAAATTTCTTATGATGATATAATATCTAAATACTTATTTTTCTTAAATATTAGTGAACAAAAAACCTCAGAAGTTCGTGATGGTGCAAAAAAATTAAGAAAAATATACAAAAATGATTTGGATGAAACATTTGAAAACGAGTGTGTTCATTTTCAGAGCTTACTTAAAACTATTAAAAACCCTCCAACAAATATCATTAATATGTGTAAATTTATTAAAGAAAAAAATATAGAAGCTATTTTTCCTTATGTTTATGTTGCTCTCCGAATGTTTCTATGTACTCCTGCTTCTAATTGTTCAACGGAAAGATCATTTTCCACTTTACGGAGAATTAAATCATATTTAAGATCAACCATGTCATCAGAAAGATTGAACAGTTTAGCCATATTAAACATTGAGTCATCCATAACCAAAATGATTGACTACGATGATATTATTAAATCATTTGCATCAAAACAATCTCGCAGAAAAGTTTAAGAAAAGTTATGAAATTACAATTGAATATTTTTATTTTTGAAGTTGTTTTATTATTTTGAAGAATGTTTTAAATAATATATTGGTTATTAGTTATTACTGAGTTTTATTTTATATTAATGTACCTATTTTCTACTACAATTGTGTAATACCAATAAAGTAAAAAATTTTCTTTTTTTTTTTGGGGGGGGGGGGCAATTTTTATAAATACGGGCCTGTTTACGTCCTAACTCTGTAATTTATGGAAAATATTATTTGTTCCTCTTCAAGCAGATCCTCCAAAATTGCAATTAGTGTTATCACCTCAAAATGCTGAAAGTTTATTTTTTAAATTAAATTTGGTAAGAATATTTATCAAATATTTAACAAGAGTATCAGACGTTTCTCCAGGCTGAGATTCAAGCTCAAGCAATTTAACTAATTTACCAATGTATGGGTCAAAATAACGTACAAACACTAGAAATATTTTTTTGTCACCATGATTTGAAGCATCTGTTAGCAGATTAATCTGTTTTAAATTTTCAAGAAGTGGGTTTTATAAATAAGAAGCAAAGATATTGATAATAATAGCTGAACTATTAGTTCTCGCATAGTGAAACTGTGCAAATTGATGTATAAAAAATTGGTGCATTATTTTTGCCGACCAATTGGGACTTTTTTAGTAAGGATGCAACCGCACACCCATACCCCACCTCCACCAAATGACGCCCCTGAATATAACGCTATTCCAATGATAGTATTTCATTCATAGAAAGTAGAAAGGAACATTGGCTATTCCTACACTAACAATACAAGGGATCGCGTACAAAAATGAAGAAGAAAGATAGACGCTTATCATAGCGCTCCCTCACTCTACAAGAGGCGTTATCATAAATTTGATTATGCAATAAATGGACCCCTTGTTAAAATGTTAGTTCGTGTGTGATAAAACCTCAAACTCGGTCCGTTCTTGCATTGTCAATGATTTCATTTAGTAATCAGCATATATTCGGAAAATGTCAAGTTAACATTAATTGAATAAGAAAAATATAATTTCGTTTAAGCTACGTTTTACGGGCTAATTATTTTATACTCTTAATTGAAATAATTTCAAATTGTGACAATGCCTATGATAAAATTACAAAGTTCTGATGGTGAGGTTTTTCAAGTTGATTTTGAGATAGCTAAAGCATCAGTTACTATCAAAACCATGGTGGAGGATTTGGGTTTGGAAGAAGAAGATGAAGAAATTGTACCATTACCTAATGTTAACGCTGGAATACTAAAAAAAGTCATTCAATGGGCAACTTATCATAAAGACGATCCACCATCAGTTGAAGATGATGAGGGTCGGGAAAAGCGAACTGATGATATAACCAGTTGGGATGCTGATTTTTTGAAAGTTGATCAGGGTACTCTCTTTGAACTTATATTGGCTGCCAACTATCTAGATATTAAGGGGTTGCTGGATGTAACTTGTAAAACTGTTGCCAACATGATTAAAGGAAAAACACCAGAAGAAATAAGGAAAACATTTAATATTAAGAATGACTTTACAGCTGCCGAAGAGGAACAAGTTCGCAAAGAAAATGAATGGTGTGAAGAAAAGTGAATTTATCATTTGATTTGACTGATGTATGTACTCTCAAATGATAAAACTACACATATTTTTAATTATCTAGTAAACATATTTATGTTTGTAGTTTAACTAAAATGTTGTAAATTAGTATAGAAAAAAAGAAGTTTTTTAAAATTTAGTTTTTGATATATTTTGACTTGTACAATTTTAACAACTGTTGAAATCATGTCGTATGTACTATTTTTTTACTTATAATTAGTATCTTTAAAAATGTATGTAAAACTACCTAATTCGTGTAATATTTGCTATGTAACTTATACTATAATTTCATTTTTTTTTTTTAATTAAACTTTTTTTTAAAAAAAATTTTGTTTTATTTTACTGAATTTCTATTTTAATTTAGTCATGTATTAGAACTTAAATATATACTTAATGATATAAACTTAAGTGAGTTATTAGAGACATAGAAATACCGAAAAAATTCTGTTGTATTTATAAAAAAAGGAAATACTTCCAATTATTACGACTATGTTTAAGAAGCGAGAGGCTCTATGATATATGTTTTATAAAATCCTCCAGCTTATTAATTTTTTTTGATTTTAGGTATTAAATGCCTAAACCCCCAAAATTAAAAATAAATATCATACACAATATAATTTGTGTTTAAAATCATGGTCCATTTATTTTAAAATAAAAAAAACTAATATGTTTTGTTATAGAAATTTAATTAAGTTCCTATTGGCTTGTGAAATATAAATATTTCAACAAAGATTAATTTTTCGTTATTCATCGTTGTTTTCGAAATATTTAATTTATTCCATGAACCATTAAAAACTAATTTTTTATTTAAGCAAAAAATTGATAAGAAATCGATTGACTATTTTCTTAAGTGTACATAATTTATTGAAATCCACTGAAATATGTGTTATGCCGGCTGTGCTTGTTTAATTAATATGAAAATCAATAGCTAGAATATACTGGCTGTAGGTGATATAGCGATTATTAAAGCTGAAATAACTTTATTATAATGAAAAATAAAAAAATACTAGATAATCCTTTAATAAGTTCAAAGGCGACAAAATTTTTCCTCCACTTCAATAGTTTTTTTTCTGTCTATTTAATACTTAATAATCACATCTAAATACGAACATTTTCAATTAATATATAATCATTTTAAATAACATAATTTTTTACAACTAAGAATTATTGGTTAATTTTTACAGTGAATGTTAATATTAAATAATGAGTGAGCAATATATGTATAACTTTAAATAAATTGATAATATTCAAATTAACCAGAAACGTGATATTGTCAATTTAAACTAAATCTTTTTTTTGAAGATGTCATGTAATAGCTGTGTAAAACGGTCAGTATAGTTATCAATGAAGATTAGAATTAAAATAAATGATAAATTAAATAAGAATTAAATCAACTATTCAAAAAATTAACAAGTAAATGAAACTTATGAAAAGTCCTCATTATGCTTATTTCCAAATTTACTATTGATTTTTTTCCTGAAGTTGAATTTGTATTGTTGATGTTTTACTATAAAATTACAGAATAGATAATTCGTTTATTCTGTGATAATACCATGTATTATTAACAACAATTCTAAATGCAACAATTATAATTTTAATACTTTTTAAAATTAAAATTAACTTTATTGTAATAACATTTATATTAATAAAGTCATTGAAATAAAATATTTTGTACTTAAATAACCATTAAGAATTTTTTTCTGAACTAAAAGTAATATATACCTTAATGTATATAAATTTTTAAAAATCAACCAAATGACAAATATTTCTTTAAAAGAATGTAATAAAGGGTGTTAGAGTGCTACAGAATCTCTATAGGATATGTTGATTGTATCATAAAGAGTTATGAGCCAAAAAAGGTTTGCCAGGTCAAAAAACTTAATAATGTTGCTATCCAAACGGAACAAAACTTCTAGATTTGCCCCTAACAACTAATAAACAGTGTTGGGTAGTAACTTAATTTGAATTACATGTTACAGTAATGAAACTACTTATAAAGTAATTTTAGTTCTGATTATTAATATAAAAAGTAATTTAATTTTAATTTAAATTAATTATTCAAGGGTAATTTAAAAAATTACTTTATTTTAAGCAGTTTATGTTAAATGTTTACACTGCCTTTAAGTAGGAGCTTAACGTTAAAAAATGTTTTCAAAATAATGGTATTTTAAAATCTTTTCCTCTTTCCAGATAACAATTTAAAAGAATTCTGTTATAAAAACATTTTTATAACATTAATATAAAATTAAAAGTTATAACATAATTTAAAAAAATGCTATTGTGATTGAGAAGGGTTTTTTTTAATACAATTTCCTTGTAAATACGCCTAAATATAATTATCAAAACTTAAATGATACTATTCAATTTATTATAATATATTTTATATTATTAATAATTTTATTTTTATAATTTTATTTCAAAATTTATTTAAAGAATCTAGTTATATCAATGGCATATTTAGAAAGAACAAGTCATGTCCCTTCCATTGACGGAGAAATATAAAAACTTTTTGCTCTTCATCATCTGAAAATGAGTAAAAAATGGCCATAAAAAGTTTTTGTAGTAGCTTGTTAGTTAATCTTTTTGTGCCTCATTCTATCATTACGAATTTCTAAATATGCCCTTGAGTTAATTGAGAATTATTAGTGGTGTAAGTTTAATAATTTAAATAAATTTCATATAAATGAAAAAAGTAATTTCCATTATAATTAAGTTATTTTTTAACATAAAAGTAATGTAACTTTCTTAATTACTTGTTATATTAAGTACTTTTTTAGTTGTTTAATTTCTTATTTTTTAAGTAGTTAGTATTATAATTTAATTACCAAAAAAAAGTAATTTAATATTGTTAATGAAATTTTTATTACCATATTACTGGTCATTATTTAAAATCTCCTTCTACTACTTATTATTTTTCACCATACTTTTGTTACTAAATGATACTAAATTTAATGTGCTAATATTAAACAATTTATTAATACATTATTTTTTTAGGACGTGTTGTGTAATATCAAGTGTAATTGGTCTAATATTGATAATTATATATATTATAATACCATTTGTATTTCGGTACTCTCCATCTTTTCAAAGAGAAATGATTCTTGCAAATGATGGTAATTTTTTCAATTAAATTTTAAAAATTATAAATGGTAAATATTATTTATTGTCTTAAATGTGTGTATCACAAAATAAGAGAAACTCTTCGTTCAGTCTAAAATTCTCTTGAAATATTATAATTTTTGTATTGGTGGTCTTCATATTTTGATGTGTAGAATATGATATTTGATTTCATCACACTGGACTATGCAGGTTTACCATTCTCTCTAATACAAGTAATAGCTTGAAAGAAAGAATGTTAAACACTGCAAGAGGAAAACAATCAATGTCCACAGTAAAGCCACTTTAAAATTATTGAAGCCTCCAAAAATTGCTACTTTTAAGAATTTTATGTTTTATTTAAAATAATTGTAATATTAAAGATAATTTAATTAATAGCATTAAACAAAAAAATAATCTTAATAATAATATAAGGTTTAAAATAATTATTATGTATGATTGTATAAGTATATAATAATTTGCATTAATTAGTTTGGATGTTGTGTATGCTGCTTTATTAGTGTGATATATTTTTATTGTGTCTATCACCCCAAATTGTAATGGGTAAAATAAAAGTCTATAAAATTATTTTGATGTTGCAAGGAAAAATTTTTTTGTGGAATCCATACCCAATTTGTGTACTGGACAATCATTGTTGGTGGAGTGATATTAAATACAAATATTGATAGCAAATAATGTAATATACATTTCTTATGTATGTGTTTTAACTTATGTCATTTTTTCTATAAAATTTCAGTAACTGTTACACCTAAAGAAAAGCTAAGTCATCCACACCAGATTGGACTTAAAGGAACTAAAAATTTCTATTTTACAACCATGGACAATGTAACATTAGGAGTTTGGTAAGATATAAATAAAATGGATAGCTTATTCATATATCATCTCATTGAACAATGAGTTGAATTATATTCACCGGGTTGTATAAGTTTTAAGTTCTTCTAAAAATATTAAATAATTAAGCTTCTTACCAAAAAAAAAGCTTCAAAGCTATCAATATTTGTTTCTTGTACTATAATTATGTGTACAGTATCATTGTAATAAAGAAAGGGGTTTTGGAAATTTATATTTATTGTTATATGAAATATTTTTAGAGCAAGAATTTATGAATATAACCTTCCAAAGTTTTTATTCAAGATGTGATTTTGGGTGTAATAAGTATATAATGGTCTATATTCAAAATTATTACTAGTTAATTTAAAACATATGGTCGTAAATTTAAAAATAAAAATCTGTATGGATCAAAAGTTGCACTAAAGCTTTCACACTCAAGTATTACAACTAGTCATTGACTTTTAGTAATTTCTGTTCTTATGATAATTAACCAGATACATTTTTAATTATAAAAATGGTAAATAATTTACATTCTTAATAGATTCACATAAATAAATCAGTTTTATAAATAATTCATTTCCAAAAATAAATTACTAATGAAATTTTTGCTCATTTTGAACTCTAAAGTACTGTATTTTAACCTTATAAACTTAAACAAGCCAACTTATAAATGAAAAATTTAATATTATTAAATAGACGAAAACTTAATACGTTCTATTAATATTCGCAGATACGTAGCATTTATTATCAATAGTAGTAAGGCACATTATTGTGAGTTTATAAATACACAAACTGACAATACAGAAAATATATCTATTAATAATAGCAACATCATAAAAAACCATTAGCTACCAGTATTTGTAATCAAAATATTTGTGTATTATACATGTGTATTAATCTAAAAATTTGGAACTTTAAAGTTTTATATCTAATATAAAAATAAATTTTTATAAAAATTCAAGTGCAATTTACAATTAAATTAAAAACTCAAACATTTTATTAAATTCAAAATATGTGTTTCCATTTGAAAAAACACCTTTATAAGGGATAAACTTAAAAAATATTACTTGGTTAATAATATTAAAATAATATGAAACTAAAAAAAAAAAATTTTTAATTATTTTAATTTTGTAAGCAATTGACTGGGTTATAATAAAAAAAAACATTCTGTTTATGTATTATTTTTTCAATATTTTAATGTATTTAAAACAGAAAAAAAAAAGAAATTTTTATCAAGCTTTTAGTCAAATTTCTGTCTTGTAAAAACCTACTAAAATTAATTTAATTAATGTAGGCATGTTTTACCAAATAATTTATTGAAAAATTACGAGGATGATTTTGAAAATTATGAACTACTGTTAGGTCATGGAGAATCAATTGTTATATATATGCATGGGAATGCAGATAATCGAGCAAATTTTTATCGTGGTCAATTGTATAGTGTTTTACAGAATATTAATTGTCATGTGATTGCTTTAGATTACAGAAGTATGTATAAAATTCATAAATTAAGTTAATTAATTTTTTACATATATAATTTGGCTCTTTTGTTTCATTTTTGAAGTTGTTTTGAGTTATAATTTGTGGGCTAAGTTATTTAAATTTGAATTAATTATTTTGATAAATATTATATGCATTATTTGTGTTTCTTATTATACTACTATATTTTAATATTTTATTCTTAGGCTATGCAGATTCCAGCGATATTACACCAAATGAACTTGGCTTAGTCATGGATGTTGTTCATCTATACAAATGGGTTTACAACCGAGCAAATAAATCCTCAATTTTTGGTTATGGTCATTCATTAGGCACAGCGTAATTTAATCAATATTTCGATATATTAATTTTATTTAACAATATTTTTTTTATAGAATAGGTGCACATGCTTTTGCTTTATTAGAAAAAGATAATCTTATTTCAGGAGGACTTATATTAGATGCACCATTTTCCAAATTAAGTGAAGCAATTGAAGAATTTCCACTTGCTAAAGTAAAACATGCACGTTTACTCTCAATATTATTTATGAAAGGAATAGATTAATTTTTTTTAGCCTAAAGACTAATATATAAAGATATTCACATACCATATTAATTTTTTTGTTAATTTTACAGTTATATAACTTTTTACCTTGGTTTGGATATTTTTTTGTTTATCCAATTGCAGAAAATGGTTTTGTTTTCAATACCGAAGAAAACTTAAAATATACTAAAATGCCTATATTAATTTTACATGCTCATGATGACATAATAGTCCCTTACAAGCTTGGAAAAAAAGTAATTATTTTATTGTACATAATAATTAAAATTAACTAATTTATTACATTTCAAATTTGTGATTGTCCAAATTATATTCTGCTTTTATTTTTCTTATAAAACAAAGTTGTTTTAATTTAAATATTTTGATGGCCAGTTATAATAACTAAAAATATCGCCTTAAAAAGTTTATCATTAGCTTGACTACATTCAGCATTTAACAAAATTGATATATCACTCAATAGTAAAATCTGTAACCCAAATAAAAATACAGGTCAAATAGAACCTGTAGTTTTTCAAATTAAAAAATTCCTAATGTTTTCTTTTAAAGCCTTAAAATTTATTGCATATATTATTGCCATTGTATATAAAGTAATTAAATAATAGTTTTTCTATTTTTATTGTATTTTTTGTAATAAATAAATTAAGATTGCAAAACTATTTTAATTACATTAATGTTTGATATCTATGTGACTGAACAATAAATAATTACTATTTTTTTTTGTTACAAACTATTTTTTATATTTTTAAAAAATAAAATGGCATGGTCCTATTTTTAAGCAGTTATGATTTTAATACTGCATTATTGTATCTAACTTGTTTTACTGATAAAATTTTATCTTGAATTATCTATTATAGTTGTTTGATCACCTTTCAAAATATAGAGTGAATTCTACCACAGAATTAATTTCATATGATTCTAAATTGAAATATTCTCATTTTTTTATTTACAAAGACAAAGATTTAGGAAATAAAATTAAGTAAGTGGTTTGAGATATTTATAATTTTATTTATAGATAAATTTATCTTTTTTATCAATATCTTTAATTTATATTTCAGAAAATTTATGGATAAATCAATAAAAAATAATCCTTAAATTGTTTTACAATTGTTGATCTTTGTAACGTTTTTAATTTATTTAATAAACAAATTTTAATCTAATAATTCAATAGATAATTTATTAGTTGTTTGGGTTTTAATTTAGCATATCCCAGCTCTTGAATATATTATAATTTTCTCAAAAATCATTTTTTTTTATAAATTTGACAATTTAATTATTGTCGAAACGTTGATGTACATATTTTATACATGGTAGTACATGAAATATGTTTATATTTTTTGTATATTTAGTTAAAATTCATAACATATTATCATAAAATAGACCTATCTAATCTACTCTTGAAATAAATTTATTCCTTGTTCATTACTTTTAAGTTGAGCTTCTATGAGCAAATCATAATTCGCCACCATTTGATCATATTTATCAATATGTCGTTGTTAAATATTATCTATATATTTCTATTTATTGTTTAATTCGTCTGTAAAATCAAAAAAGTTCAGAATCGGGAAATATAATTTATTCTGTAAATCAAAAAATTCCATCTGAATCGAAAATTTGTTAAGAAATTTTAGACGCTGGAACAATAATTACCTTACTTATTAAATTTAAAATTTGATTAATTTTGATTTCTAGTACTATAAATAATCATTAGGTCAGCACTTTTATTGACGTTTATTACAGAAACGTAACACTGAACATAGACAGATTTATTTTGTTTAATATACTAAATATACTTTATTGTCCTATTCCAATCAATTTTTTTGTATAATAAATTTTTATTTTTTGATTTTTATTCTAAATAAATTTTTTTGATTGTTCTTTGATTTTGGTTTTTAAATTAGTATAATTTACTTTTTGATAATTCTGACGATTCCAATGACAAGGCTCTTAACTATCGAAAATTGCTCGTAGACGTCGCAGTAATTTTTGGGTACATTATCCTGGGGGCGTCATTTCAGTTTTTTTTTGGGCGTGCAAGATTATTTCAAAAGAAAATTAAACTCCTATATTTGTTCTACATTGACTACCATTTGCACATAAAAAATAAGTAGTCGTTCCAAATTTTTTTTTTGAATTTCTAGTACATAAATTAAGCTTTATTTTAACATGTATTTAAATAACGTAGTATTCCTGGAACATTTTTAACAGTTAATTTGAAAAGTTGAGTTTTGTAAAAAGGTAGTTATTTTGAATCCTTCCTTTGTGGGAAGGTAAAGAGTTAGATTATCATAAAATTGATATAAAATGAAAAGGAAATACATAAGGTGTTTATAAAAAGCTACATAATCTGCTAGTTCCTTATTAATATCCTGATTAAGATAAAGTATGTCGAATGAAAAAGGGATTATTAAAAAATATTATTTCTCATAAAAAA
>NW_026099573.1:31565735-31567487 GCF_025091365.1 Daktulosphaira vitifoliae | reverse complement strand
TGGATCAAGTATAATGATATCTGACAGTGATTAAAATCACTATCAAAAAAAAACGCTTCGATGCAAATCTTTAGATAGTGTTTAATTTTAAAAAATTGGTGGATAATTATAAAAGCAACATTAACTTCTATTTCTATTAATATCTCGATTAAGATAAAGTATGTCAAACGAAAAAGGGTTTATTAAAAAATATTATTTCTCATAAAAAAATTGTAATGATCCATACATTTTTCAAAAAGTTATAGCATAATAAAGTTAAAAATAAAAAAATAAAATCGAGAATTTTTACACAAAAATAGCATTCGGTAGCCATTTTCACCCTGAAGATAAAACAAAGTCCGAAATTTTTTTTTTTCATAATAAAGTATATTACATTAGCTTTAATTTAAGATATATATAAAAGTGTCAGACCTTCCGGAACACTTTCAAAAGTTAAGTTGAAAAAATTAATTTTTTGTAAAATAGTTGTCATTTTAAATCCCCCCCTGTGGGCAGGTAAAAAGTCAGATTTATAAAAAAAATATACCAAATGATAGGTAATGACATCATGCATCTATAAAAAAAAGAATTATATTGATATGTTTATTTTTAAAAAAGTTACGGCAGTTTTTAGTAAAAAAAATTGAAAAANAACAAACAACAAACAACAAACAACAACAAACATACACGTGAAACTAATAAAAGCGTGTTAAAATAGCATTTGGTAGTCATTTTCATCGTAAAGACAAAATAAAGTCCAAAGTTTTTTTTTCCATAATAAATTACATTACATTAGCTTTAATTTAAGATATACATAAAAGTGTCAGACTTTCCGGAACACTTTCAAAAGTTAAGTTGGAAATGTAATTTTTTTGTGAAAAAGTTGTTATTTTAAATCCTCTCCTGTGAACACGTAAAAGATCAGATTTATAAAAAAAATATACCAAGTGAAAGGAAAAATTATCACACATATATAAAAAACCCAGCACAGGGGGGTCGCAGCACAGTGGTGACGTGGCATAGATGGATCAAGTATAATGATATCTGAAAGTGATTAAAATCACTATAAAAAAAAAACGCTTTGATGCAAATCTTTAGATAGTGTTTAATTTTAAAAAATTGGTGGATAATTATAAAAGCAACATTAACTTCTATTTCTATTGCTAGTTCCTTATTAATATCCTGATTAAGATAAAGTATGTCGAATAAAAAAGGGATTATTAAAAAAAATTATTTCTCATAAAAAAATAATGTTGATCCATACACTTTTCAATATGTCATAGCATTATAAAGTTAAAAATATAAAAAATAAAATCGAGAATTTTCACACAATAATAGCATTCGGTAGCCATTTTCACCGTGAAGATNTTCACACGAAAATAGCATTCGGTAGCCATTTTCGCCGTGAAGACAAGTCCAGAGGTCAAATTTTTTTTTTTTTAAATTAAAGTATAATACATAAGCTTTAATTTAAGATATATATAAAAGTGTCAGACCTTCTGGAACATTTTCAAAAGTTAAGTTGAAAAAATTATTTTTTTGTGAAAAAGTTGTGATTTTAAATCCTGTGGGCAGATAAAGGGTCACATATAAAAAAAAAATATACCAAATGAAAGGTAATGATATCATGCATCTATATAAAAAAAAATTATATTAATATGTTCATTTTTGAAAAAGTTACGGCAGTTTTTAGTAAAAAAAATTTCGAAAATTAGCGATTTTTAAATTTGTAATTTTTTTGGAGGTTTCCCCCATTTACGGGGAACGAGGGAA
>NW_026099573.1:31502707-31564808 GCF_025091365.1 Daktulosphaira vitifoliae | reverse complement strand
TTTTTTTTTTTTTTTTGTGTCTTTTACCACTTTTTCTCAGCTCTCAGCTCTCACCGAACCGATTTCTTTCAATGATACGTCAAACGATCACAAATCGTATCTAGTCGAAGACATTACCCTCAAAAATTGAAAAAAATCCCCTCGTTTCCCGTAAATGGGGGAAACCTCCAAAAAAATTACAAATTTAAAAATGGATAATTTTCGAAATTTTTTCAATTTTTTTTACTAAAAACTGCCGTAACTTTTTTAAAAATAAACATATCAATATAATTCTTTTTTATATAGATGCATGATGTCATTACCTTTCATTTGGTACATTTTTTTTTTATATGAGACCCTTTACTTGCCTACAGGGGGGGATTTAAAATGACAACTTTTTCACAAAAAATTAATTTTTTCAACTTGATTTTTGAAAATGTTCCGGAAGGTCTGACACTTTTATATATATCTTAAATTAAAGCTAATGTAATATACTTTATCATGAAAAAAAAAAAATTTCGGACTTTATTTTGTCTTCACGGTGAAAATGGTTACCGAATGCTATTTTTGTGTTAAAATTTTCGATTTTGTATTTTACATTTTTAACTTTATAATGCTATAACTTATTGAAAAGTGTATGGATCAACACAATTTTTTCACAAGAAGTAGTATTTATATCCCTTCTTCATTCGACATACTTTATCTAAATCAGGATATAAATAAGGAAATTGCAGATCATGTAGCTTTTGGAATAATTCACCAATTTTTTAAAATTAAACACTAAAGATTTGCATCGAAGCGTTTTTTATGATAGTGACTTAAATCCCTGTCAGATATCATTATACTTGATCCAATTATGCTTTGTCACTACTGTGCCGCGACCCTGTGCTGGGTTTTTTTTTTGTATATTACACGGCTATTGTAAATCAGAACATCGCCAGTCATTTGAATACCGTAGTCAATACATTTATTGTAGCCGTACTTTATCTAATAAGTTAAATTAATATTTTATATAGTGCTCGTGGTATAACATTACTTTTTGTTACACTCGTAACAATAGTAAAAGCAAATATTGGTGAATTTTTATTTTAATTAATATATTTAATATTATTTAATTTTTTTTCATTTATTTTTAATTTATAAAAAAAATACAAGTTTTTTAGGAAAGATTTTTAGAATTTTATATAAATATGCACTAATATATTATTTATAAATAATGGCAAAAAAGTAAACAATTCAAAAAACAATTGGCAAACACCTATGTATGTATGATATTTGTTATGTATGATGAATTAATTCAAAATGATAATATCAGAAAGTACAATTACTGAATAGATTTTTTTAACATTAATATAAATATAAATTAAAAATATACAAAGATTTTACAAATATTTTTTTAATATTTAAATCGAAATTCGTTTGAATCTAATCTAACTATGATATTTATAGTTTTAAAATACGTGTATAATTTCTATATTTAAAAAAAATGTAAAAGTTCTATTTAGTCCAAACTATGAAAATGCGATCAGTGTTAATATTTTTTTTATTTTATTGAATCAAAAAGGTGTCCTTGCCAATGCCGATTTGGCTATTATTTTTAACTTGTGTATGAGTAGTAACAAGGTCCATCATAGAAAGTGTAGGGGAAATCGTGTGAAAATAAGAAGCATGGTACGGGAATAGAACTCTCGAACCAAGGCATCCTTAGAGACAAACCGTACCACTTGACCAGTGTGCACTTTTGTCTCTGATCCCTATACACTTTCCTATAGGTTGATAACGTAATGTGCGACTGAGGCAAACACGATACTGTGTCAGTTTGACTAAAAATAATAATTTTTTTTAAATTATGCTTCTTTAATATTTATTTAAAAGCTCTTTTCAAATTTAAAAATAAAAAAAAAATATTATATCTGTGTTTGTATATGTATATATATATATATATATATATATACCAATTTAATTAAGAATTACCATTAGTTAATCAGAATTTAACGCTTCCAGTAATAATGGAGGTGAGTAATACACTTTACTTGAAGTCATTTATTAATATCTAAGATAATTTTTTTTTTATTATAGAATTGGCAAATAATAACTATCTTATTAATAATATCCTGTTTGATATTTAATGAAGGTAAATTCTATTCTACATTATTTAAGCATATTAAGTTTAATATCTATCCATTTTAGTTATTGTATTTTTTTTAAAGCGATACTTACAAAAATTGTTCAGATTTGCTAAGTTCCTAGTTATATAGAATAATTGATTATGGATAAGACCTTAATTACCTTGGAAACTATTGAAAATTTAGAATTTTAATAAAGGAAAAAAATTAATGCTTCAAAAAGTTTAATAATATGTAGTTAACAAATACCGATATTTAAACAAATTATTAATACCGATGGCAACAAGTTGCCTACGGTATTATGAAAACCAAATTAATAATGAATTTATAATTTAAATCCAAATGTTATAACAATTTTAAATTTGAAAAGAGTAATCGGTTGTTTTTAAATAAAAAATTGTTTTCTATCATTTTATCAAACTAAAAGTAGTAGTTCCCATTAAGGACAATTTAAGATTAGAATGCATCATATCTGAAATGATAAAAGAAATTGCTTAACCACATATTATTATTATTTTAAATTTTGTTAGGGCTTCAACATCGAATGTCCTTAGACGCTTATATGCGAATTACAATAAAATGGTATCATTAACTAAAATAAAAGATTCTTACATTTTTTTTTTAGCTACGAAACTGAAAGGGTATTAAAATTACTATGTATTTTTATGTATTTGTGACATTCTTAAATTATAAATAATTCTTTAAATTTTATCAAATATCCCACACATACTATAAGTGGAGAGAATCATCCAAAAATTGATGATTTTGAATAAATATATGAATAAAAACAGATTTTTTTTTTAATTCCTTAGTTATATTCCATTGATTAAGTAG
This sequence comes from Daktulosphaira vitifoliae, assembly GCF_025091365.1. Lineage (NCBI taxonomy): Eukaryota > Metazoa > Arthropoda > Insecta > Hemiptera > Phylloxeridae > Daktulosphaira > Daktulosphaira vitifoliae. The sequence continues at coordinate 31,561,869 of NW_026099573.1, read as the reverse complement.
ACAATATAATTCTTTTAACACTAGCCACAAATTTCTCTTCAAATAATTTTTATGTGAATTTTTTTTTTGGCTTTTCTTAGTTTCATTAATTTTTTTATATATTTGTTATAAAATAATTTCTATGTTCATCCCTTATGTCTTATAGGGGTATCAACTTTATTTTTTTAAATGGAAACATATGTATTAAACTAACGTATAAAATAGAAAATTATTTAATTAAGAAAATGACCTGTCGATAACAATTTTTGAACAAGTATGTTAAAGTTATTATCAATTTAAAGTAATGACTAGAAGGGGGAGTGAGTTTTGCTATTTTTATTAATTAGTTAAAATGCTTAATTTATATAATAATATAATATAAAAGTTCGATATAATATTTAATGTAATTTTCATAAAAAATAACTTATCAATTATAATTATTTATTCAAGAAGAGAAAAGCTTCTTCCACTTTAAAATGTGTGCTTCCTATAAAACACTGTTATTGTGTAATGTTATTAAGTTATCGTAGCTAAGTTTTCCTTTAAAGTGACATCCCACTTCCAGTAGTTATTAATTCTAAAAATAGCATATTTTCTTTTTAAATTTGTTAGTTTCCTGCATTCTAATAATCTATTTATGCATTCTAATTTTTCATTAGAATTCGTATCCCACCCATATCATTTTTATCATTATTGAGAACAATCTTCTCCAGACACATTCGGAATACAGTCAAGGGGTAATGTAGAAATACAGTATTGCTTAAATGTATCATACATACGTATTATAAAGATTTTTAAAGTTATAAATGCTTATATTTACTTCTATTATTTGTAAAGAATTAAAAAGTTCTACAATTTTGGAGAAACTATCGATTCTATCAATGACTTCAACTAAAAACAAACAAAATCTATCAACTAGTTATTTCAACAATTTCCATAGTATTTAAGTAATAGGTATAACTCTGAATAATTTCTAAATTGTTTTTCGACGAATTATTTTTTTTAATCATTTATTAATAGTAACATTTTTCAGAACAGATACAATAATTTTATTTTGTTGTGTCCACGACCACAGTTTTTTACATACTTTTTGGTTGATAAATTCAAATTTTTCAACTTTAGGATCATCCAAAACTGTGTTTTTATTATAAGGTATAAGACAAAGAGATACCCCATAACCAGTGTAGTATTTATTTTATTGTAAATTAATAATACTTTAATGTGTACATAATGTGTATGTTACTATAATAATTCATTTTACCTGTATCAGCAGTAATTAAAATGATTACTCAAACGACTTATTGTGACTCGTTTCACAGAAATTGGTTAAAATTATTTCAAATATGAATAATGGTATTGATTAACTATGAGTTTAGTAGATGTAGAGTATGAGTTGGTAGATTATTCCATAAGCTACATGATCTGCTAGTTCCTTATTAATATCCTGATTAAGATTAAGTATGTCGAATGAAAGATGTATATAAATACTACTTCTTGTGAAAAAATCGTATTGATCCATATATTTTTTAAAAAGTTATAGCATTTTAAAGTTAAAAATGTTAAAAATAATTTCGAGAAATTTCACACAAAAATAGTATTTGGTAGCTATTTTTACAATGAAGATAAAATAAAGTTCGAAATTTTTTTTCCCCATAATAAAATACTTTACATTAGCTTTAATTTAAGATATATAATAAAGTGTCAGACTTTCCAGAACACTTTTAAAAGATAAGTTGAAAAAGTAAATTTTTTGTGAAGAAGGGATCATTTTAAATTCCCCAGTGGCAAGTAAATAGTCAGATTTATAAAAAAAATATACCAAATGATAGGTGAAGACATCAAGCATCTATTTAAACAAAAATTATATTGATTTATTAATTTTTGAGAAAGTTATTTAAAGTTTAAATAAAAAAAATTGAAAAAATTAGCGATTTTTAAATTTGTAATTTTTTTGGAGGTTTCCCTCATTTATGGGGAACGAGGGGAATTTTTCCAATTATTGAAGGTAATGTCTTCGACTACATACAATTTGTGAACTTTTGACGTATCTTTGAAAGAAATCGGTTCGGTGAGAGCTGAGAAAAATAATCTTATCATAGTAAAACCAATACATTCTCAGTTTTGCATCGAAGCTAAAAATGAAATAAATAAATTTCTGAAAATTGTTGTAGTATAAGTATTTTATAATAATAAAATAATTTCAACCTCGTGATTGAAGTAGTAACTACACCCAGAGAAAAACATCGAACTATATAATAAATTCATTGTTCAATTTGATAAATATATCATTACTATTGAACCTATAATATATTTATCAACATGATATATTTTTTTCTTGTCTTAATCAATAATTATTTATAAGAATAGTTATTTTGTTCGTATTAATAAAACATTATCATAAACCCTTGATAAAATTTCTCTATCAAAATTGATTGAGCTTTTTCTTTGGGTGTACAATCTATAATAAAATTATGGTAATTTAATTTTGAAAGTGTATTATAAGTTGTATTAAAAATATATATTTTTTGAAGACTTTAAAACTCTAGATTATTTTATTCTAAATAAAAATTGAATAATTTTAATCTTAAAAATTGTTTGGTTTTTTGATAAACATTAATTATAAACTCATTGATATTGTAATGTTTTTTTAAGTTATAATTTTCTTAATTTTTAGCACAAAATATATAAATTGGTTATCATGTAAAACTCTATATTTAATATGTTTTAATGTAAAAATTAGCTTATTTATTAGATAATGATCTTACTATGAAAATAACTGGTCAAAAACAAATTTTGAACCAGTACTTCAGGATTTTGTTAGTTTCATTTATTTCTTCATTTATATGTTACAAAATATATCTTATAAGGGTGTCAACTTTATTTTATTGAATGGCAACATTATGTATATGTCACTAACTAATAAAATAGAAAATTATCTAATTATTAATAGTAATTATCTAATTATCTAAAGCGTCCAGTCATTTTTATTTCGATCGTTTTGTTTTTGACTTTTTCTAATCTTTTACAGCTGGTTAATAAAATGTTCGAATATCCCATGCCAGACCGCTGTATGTTAGTATTGGCTTGATATCAATTTAATTTAATTTTTAGTAGTAGTTGACTTCTTTTGTTTATCTAGTAGGTACAACATGCCTCGCACTTGTTTTTTTTTCTTCGTATAATTATGTATTAATGTGTTTTTCAAGTGATATTTTTTTGTCCAATGTTATATCTAAATATGTAGTTTAAGTTAATCATGGAATTTGATAATTGTTGATTATTAGACTATCTTTGATTCAACGATATTTTTGAAAACGATTGCTACTTTTTTCGGAATTTATTTTGAAACCCCAGTCAAGGACTGGAACGAACCTAAAAAACGGTTCTTTTAACGGAACCTTTAAATTTTTGTAGAACCCGAACCGGAATAGAAATTTTTATATTCAGATAGTCACGACCCAGAACCTAACCGGAACCTGTAATTTAAAAGCTTGTTTAAACGGTTCTTAGCCGTCAAGCAGTATTTTATTTGTATAATTCTAACATTTTATATTTTTGATAACAAATGAGAATTATTTTGGTAAGAATTAATAAAAGCTTTATTGTAGTTTGTCCAAGCAAAATTTATAAACTGATCAAGAGTTCCGAGCATGGGCGCCCTCAGGGGGGAGCATGGGGGGCGTTTGCCCCCCCCTGGACTTTGGAAATATATTTTTAAAAATTATAACCAATTTGATTTAAATTTGTATAATCTGAAAATTTTATTTATAAAACAAAAAAATCTAGCCGGATTTCTAAATGTATTTATTTTTATTGACTTAATGGGTTTTATCGTCATATGCCGTTACATTATTGTCTATTCGTAATAGCTATCGGCTATTGTCTAGTATATTTGAGAGGTTTTTATCAATTTGTACGGAAATTCCATAATGGAACGACGAGTGACGATCGACTATTCTGGTTTTATTTGCCAGCACGCTTTCTTCAATGAAACACGCAAACAAAGCTGCCTAAATACAGTACGTTCTATACTATACATTTATAAGTATTTTTATAGTAAGTTTTATTTTTATAAATCATAATTATATTTATATAGTCGATTGTCTAATATTATACTATTATGGACATCAGAAATTTTTTCAAAAAACCTAAGTTCTGTGATTCTGATAATCAACCCTCAACTCCAGTAATTGAAATAAATAATACAGAATCGTGTGAAGTTGAAAGTATATCGGTTGCTATAAATACAAAAAGTAATGTTATTAGTGATAGGATAACGGATGAAAAAGATATTGGAAAATATTTAATTCAAGAAAATATTGACAATTCTTTGAAATTCGAACTTTTGCGTCATCCTTGGGTACCCAACACTAATTATAACTTTAAAAGTGATTTGAAACCAGGAAATACTTGTGCATTTAGGCACAATTGGTTGCACGAAAACAGTTCATGGTTAACTTATTCAGCAGTCGAGGGTGTGAAAGGAGCTTTTTGTAGAGTATGTGTGCTGTTTAAGCCATCTATTCACAGAGGTGTACAAGGTAAATTTATAATAAAACCGTTTACTAAGTACAAGGATTTTCATAACTTTTCTAAAATACATATATCTTCAAAGTGGCATTCTGAATCAATGTCTAGAGCTAAAGATTTTATGGATATTATGACTGATAAAAAAATTAGTGTGATTGAACAAGTAAATGTTGGACTACAAAAAGAAATAGAAACCAACAGAAAAAAAATTAAAATCCATAGTATCAACCATTGTATTTTGTGGAACTCATGACATTGCTTTGCGAGGGAAAAAAACAGATTCAGGTAATTTTCATGATCTTCTACATTTTCGTGTTGATTCAGGCGATGAGATGTTAAAAAATCATTTTTTAAGCTGTGCAGGAAATGCTAAATATTCATCTCATAGAACACAAAATGAACTAATAACATTGTGTAGTAAAATATTAAAAGAAAACATAGTGTGTGAAGCCAATGCCGCAAATGCGTTTTCTATCATTGCCGACGAAACAGCAGATATTTCTGGTGTTGAGCAATTGACAATTGTAATTAGATTTTTAGACAAACAGTCAAATCCTTTTAAAATACGAGAAGAATTTCTAGGCTTCTTACCCTTAAATAAATTAGATTCAGAATCGGTTGCTACTCAAATATTATCATTTATGGTGAATTGTGGTCTTGATTTAACTAAACTTTGTGGACAAGGTTATGATGGCTGTGCTACAATGGCTGGAAAAGAAAGTGGTGTTGCTAGACTAGTTAGGGATAGATATGCCAAAGCTTTATTTTTTCATTGTGCTAGCCATCGATTAAATTTAGTTATTAATGACTTAAACAAAATTATGGTTATTCGTAATACTACAGGCACAATTAAAGAAATTATTAAATTTTATCGTGAAAGTACACTTCGAAGAAAACTAATACCTAACATACCACTATTTTGTGAAACACGTTGGTCTTCAAAGTATAAAAGTATTAGAGTACTTTCTGAAAATTTTATTACAATAATTCAAAGTCTCCAATCTTTATCCATAAATGATATGACAAATGCTAATACAAGACAAGGTGCTTTTTATTTATATTCCTCAGCCTCAAATTTTTTTATTTATAATAACAATGACTATAATTGCAAAATACAGCGCTATCTTGGAACCTGTTACTAATATTTTACAAGGTGAATCAATAGAACTTTATAAAGTTCGGGAACATATGGAGACATTATTGGAAATGTTTGAAAGTGATAGAATAAATGCAATTGAGAGCTTTAATTTATTATTTATTAACGCTAAATCTATAGCAAATTATTTAGATCTTATTATTACTTGTCCCAGAATTACCGGAAAACAGTTACATAGAAACAACTATCCAAGTGAAACTTCCGAAGACTATTTATAGAGTATCAGTTTTTGTACCATATCTCGAATCAATAATACAATCTATCAAGGAAAGATTGGAAAAAGGTAATAGTGTTGCTTTTTCATTACAATACCTTCATCCAGCATTATTTAAAAAAATGAAAAAGAAGAGTACGTTGAAATTTTAACAATCATTCATAGTTTTTATAAAATTGAAAATTTTTTAGTTGAAAGTGAAAGTTGGTATGTTTATTGGCAAAAAAAAGATTTTCAAAGTATGGACATTATAGATTTACTAAAACATAGTGAAATATTTTTCCCCGGTATTACAATTGCATTAGAAATTTTCCTATCTTTACCAGCTACAAGCTGCACTGCAGAACGTACTTTTAGTACATTACGAAGAGTAAAAACTTGGCTTCGATCCACGACAAGTGAAGACCGATTAAATGGTTTATGTATGTTAAGTGTACATCGTGAAAAAGTTAAGGCAAGCAAAAATCAATTCATTGACAGTTAATAACAAGATTTGCAACAAAACAACCGCGAAGACTTCAATTTTTATTTAGTAATGACTAATGAATATATATATATATACATATTTATTTATTTATTAATAAATACTTTATTTAATTTTACTTTTTGGTATTTAATTTTTTTTGGCCCCCCCCTGATAAATAATCATGTTTAAAAAATAATAAACATAATTATCGTACTTTTGTTTACTATAAAGCTCTAAATTATTATTTATGACTGCAACAGTCATAAATAGAAGTTAGAGTAATATTGTATGCTTGCGTTTCTTGTGTTTTTTCTATAACGGACTTTGCCCTGCATCTTCATCTAAGACGTCAACTAATAAAACGTTTAACAGTCTGTCCAACTTTACAGCTTTAAAAATAAATTAAACTTCATTAAGAGTTGGTGATTAAGATAATTTTGTTATTATTTTACATGTTCGCGTCCTAATGGATTATATTTCAAATAATTCATTTAAATCCATTAATAAATGCGTACCATTTTGTTATATTAATAATATTTTTGATTAAAATTAATAATATCTACCTGAGATATAATGAGTAGATGTAAATCTGTTATTAATAATTATTTTATCTACTGTAACAAAAATAAGACATCAATGTGTAAAGACTACTCTAAAGTGTATCGAGTAAGTTTATTTCTAGATGTATTTCATAATAAGAGTATGAAAGTAAATAATAATATAATAAAAGATAGAGTTATCGAAGTAAAATAAATATGTATCAAATTTATTATTATTCTATAAAATAAATGTTATGGATAATTTATTTAAAATTAATTCTGAAATGTCTGTTTATAGCTGATTATTTTTGATCATTGATAGTCAAGTTAAGTTTTAATCATTATAAGATTTTACTTGTTTTACAATTTGACTTTTAAATATTTTAGTTGGATGTGCCCGAGACTTTGTGATAGACAAATTTATACATTATAACATTATCATGTCAAGTGGAAGTTTAGGCTAAGGGTGGCCGACCTTAAGTAGTTGGGATTAAGGAAAAGGAAGAAAATAAGATTTGGATGTATTTTTATTTTATAAATTTAAAATAGTTGCAAACAGGGAGTTTAAATGCAATGACTTTGTTTTATAAATATTAACATAAGTCAATTTATCAGTTTTCCCAGATTATATTTGGTAATTTAATAATTTATATAAAAAATGTTAGTAATATTTACATAAACTTCATGGAGCAATTGAAAATGAACAATTACAATAACGAACTTACAACTAAAAATTGATAATTAATTTTACAAATCAGCTAAATAATGGCAAAAATGCAAAATTTACAAAGAGTGATATAAATTAGTACTATTTATAATATGCATTAAACGTAAACGTATTTATGCAGAGGAAAATTGAATAAGTACAGAACAAGGTTTTGATCCAATTCTTTTAATCTCGATTGAAAAATTGTTTAACATATCGGTAAATAGAGTTTCTAAATTGTTAGTGTTTTCATTTACACAATCGGGAACGTTGTATAAAATTATTTACATGAATCATTCTATCTTGGATTTCACTGATAATGTCGGCATTTTTACTAAGATTCGAAGAAGACTACTGTGATTCTAGAAATAATACTTTATATTTAAAATTTACATAGTCGGACAATAGTTTTTCATTATTACTCTTAAGTATATTGAGCTCTATAGATAAATTTTTAATGGAAGACTTTAAACTATTAAAAGTTTTTGGAAAACCAGTAAGTTACATTTTAAGATCACACAAGTGATATATAAGAATTAACGCTTCATTGAATGACAAGAAATGTATTCAGTTATTCTAACTTCTTATTTATTATAAGATGAAAAGGTTTCTTAACAAGATGTGTATCCAGTCTATTATTATTGTTTTGGATAGCAGTTATGTTTAATGATTCATTTGTGAAATTAGTTAACGTCATTATTATCAGTCAATATATCTTATAGTTAATAGCCTTTTTAATAAATGAGTAGTAAAACAATATTTTAAAATTTTGTTAAATATTATTTATTTCTCGATTTATAATTGATTAAAGATTATTAGATCTATCCTTTATTTTAGCTTCGATGCGAAGCTGAGAAGGTATTGGTTTGACTAAGATGTGTTTTTTTTTTTTTTTTTGTCTGTTACCACTTTTTCTCAGCTCTCACCGAACCGATTTCTTTCAATGATACGTCAAAAGATCACAAATCATATCTAGTCGAAGACATTACCCTCAAAAATTGAAAAAAATTCCCTCGTTCCCCGTAAATGGGGGAAATCTCCAAAAAAATTACAAATTTAAAAATCGTTAATTTTCAAAATTTTTTCAATTTTTTTTACTTAAAATTGCTATAACTTTTTCAAAAATGAACATATCAATATAATTTTTTTTTATATAGATGCATGATATCATTACCTTTCATTTGGTATATTTTTTTTTTATATGTGACCCTTTATCTGCCCACAGGATTTAAAAGGACAACTTTTTCACAAAAAATTAATTTTTTCAACTTAACTTTTGAAAATGTTCCAGAAGGTCTGACACTTTTATATATATATTAAATTAAAGCTTATGTATTATACTTTAATTTAAAAAAAAAAAGTTGACCTCTGGACTTGTCTTCACGGCGAAAATGCCTACCAAATGCTATTTTCGTGTGAAAATTCTCGATTTTATTTTTTATATTTTTAACTTTATAATGCTATGACATATTGAAAAGTGTATGGATCAACATTATTTTTTTATGAGAAATAATATTTTTTAATAATCCCTTTTTCATTCGACATACTTTATCTTAATCAGGATATTAATAAGGAACTAGCAGTTTATGAAGCTTTTGGAATAATCCACCAATTTTTTAAAATTAAACACTATCTAAAGATTTGCATCGAAGCGNGCAGATTATGTAGCTTATGGAATAATCCATCAATTTTTTAAAATTAAACACTATCTAAAGATTTGCATCGAAGCGTTTTCTTTTTATAGTGATTTTAATCACTGTCAGATATTATTATACTTGATCCAACAATGCCACATCACCACTGTGCCGCGACCCCCCTGTACTGGGTTGTTTTTAATATCAATATACCCATACAAAATATTTATAATTAGTAAAAAAGAGGGCATTATAACAGTAAATTTAATGACATCAAAAATCATAATTTGGGCTTTACCTAAAATTGCAATTTTAATTTTTCAATTACATGAAAAATAAAAACTGTATTTTAACTGTCTCTTATTTTAACCTAATATAGATAAAATTAAACATATCGAAAATTGATTAAAAACTGTCCTTATTTAGCAATTCAAAATTTGGATGACAAACGAATGTGCCAATTTGAAAAAGGTACGACGAGAAAAGCTGCTGAAAATGGAAACTTAGAACTTTTAAAATATGCATATGAAAATGAATGTAAATGGGATGAAGATACGACTATTGTAGCTGCGGCAAAAGGTAATTTGGAATGTTTACAATACGCTCATGAAAATGGATGTGAATGGAACGAAGATACAACAAGAGCTGCTGCTGCTAATGGACATTTAAAATGTTTAAAATATGCTCACGAAAATAAATGTCCGTGGGATGAAAGTACAACAGAAGCAGCTGCAAATTATGGTAGTTTAGAATGCTTAAAATACGCGTATGAAAATGGCTGCAAGTGGAATATAATCGATATTGCAAACAATGCAATTTTAAAGGATAATCTAGAAATATTAAAATATATTCACGAAAATGGATATAAATTGAATATACTCACAACTAATACGGCTGCCGTGAGAGGTAATCTAGAAATTTTAAAATATTTACACGAAAATAAATGTCCGTGGGATGAAAGTACAGCGCAAATAGCTACTTATAATGGTTATTTTAAATTCTTAAAATATGCTCATGAAAATGGTTGTAAATGGGATGAAGATACAACTACTGTGGCTGCGAAAAGAGGTAAATTAAAAATTTTAAAGTATGCACATAAAAATGGATGTCCGTGGGATGAAAACTTAACAAAAGAAGCTGCTTCTAATGGTAAATTAAAATGCTTAAAATTGTTTCGTCTTCTCTTAGTGACGATATTAGAACAATGTTAAAAACAAAAATTATATAATATTAATTGACATATAATACATGTGTTTTATATGTGAGTTTATTTTACACATGAAAGTGGTACAGGTTAGTTGTGACAAATCAGTTAGATAACACTACGTGATAACACAACATCTCCTTCCTTAAGATTATGATAATATAAAGAGTAACAGACAATTAAAATATAGCATATTCAAATACAAATATATATATATATAAAATAATAAAATACATTTCATAATACAAATTCTGTAACAATTTTATAGATTACAATAACATAACTTTAAGTAGTTCTCTCAATAAACTTTTTCAAATGAAATGAATTTCTCCTATATACTACACCATTTATGTTTACTAGAAATGATCTTGGAGTTTTTAACAATCCTACAATTACTCCTCTTACCCATTCAGATCTTTTTATATCTCTAACCAGCACTTTTTCTCCTACTTTAAATTTTTTCCTAATCTTTGTTCTTTCATCATAATACTCCTTTTCTTTAATTTTTTTAATCTTTAATTCATATTTTGCATTTATTACCTTTGGTTTTAGTAATACCTCTTTTACTGGGAGTTTTGTATTTAGTAATCTAGACATTAAAAATTGTGACGGCGAGTACTTACAACCTGACACCGGTGAGTTTCTATAATAAAGTAGAAATAATTGTAAATCTTTTTTCTCCACCTCTGATTTTTTAATTAATTTTTTGGCAATGCCTACAAATTTTTCAGCTAAACCATTACTACGGGGATAATATGGACTAGATGTTGTTATTTTAAATTTATACTCCTGACTAAATACTCTAAATTCATAGCTATCGAACGGCATATTATCTGCTATTACTTCTGATGGTATGCCAAATCTTGTAAAAATTTCTTTACAACATTTTATTAATGTTGAACTATTAGCACTTTTAATGGGTATTATTTCCAACCATTTAGAATAATAGTCCACAAGAATAAAATATTTTTTCNTGTTTCGTCTTCTCTTAGTGACGATATTAGAACAATGTTAAAAACAAAAATTATATAATATTAATTGACATATAATACATGTGTTTTATATGTGAGTTTATTTTACACATGAAAGTGGTACAGGTTAGTTGTGACAAATCAGTTAGATAACACTACGTGATAACACAACATCTCCTTCCTTAAGATTATGATAATATAAAGAGTAACAGACAATTAAAATATAGCATATTCAAATACAAATATATATATATATAAAATAATAAAATACATTTCATAATACAAATTCTGTAACAATTTTATAGATTACAATAACATAACTTTAAGTAGTTCTCTCAATAAACTTTTTCAAATGAAATGAATTTCTCCTATATACTACACCATTTATGTTTACTAGAAATGATCTTGGAGTTTTTAACAATCCTACAATTACTCCTCTTACCCATTCAGATCTTTTTATATCTCTAACCAGCACTTTTTCTCCTACTTTAAATTTTTTCCTAATCTTTGTTCTTTCATCATAATACTCCTTTTCTTTAATTTTTTTAATCTTTAATTCATATTTTGCATTTATTACCTTTGGTTTTAGTAATACCTCTTTTACTGGGAGTTTTGTATTTAGTAATCTAGACATTAAAAATTGTGACGGCGAGTACTTACAACCTGACACCGGTGAGTTTCTATAATAAAGTAGAAATAATTGTAAATCTTTTTTCTCCACCTCTGATTTTTTAATTAATTTTTTGGCAATGCCTACAAATTTTTCAGCTAAACCATTACTACGGGGATAATATGGACTAGATGTTGTTATTTTAAATTTATACTCCTGACTAAATACTCTAAATTCATAGCTATCGAACGGCATATTATCTGCTATTACTTCTGATGGTATGCCAAATCTTGTAAAAATTTCTTTACAACATTTTATTAATGTTGAACTATTAGCACTTTTAATGGGTATTATTTCCAACCATTTAGAATAATAGTCCACAAGAATAAAATATTTTTTCCCAGACCATTCTGCTATATCCACCCCTAATTTTACAAATGGTATATTTGGGACATTATGTTGTATCAATGGCTCTTTACTATTATTAGTAGAAAATTTTTGACAAATGCTACAACTTAAAACAAAGTTTTCTATATCAGAATTAATACCTGGCCAATAACAATGCTGCCTTGCTTTTAATTTGGTTTTATTTACTCCTAAATGAGTCTCATGANAAAGTATGCTCATGAAAATGGATGTCCATGGGATGAAAATACGACTTATATGGCCTCCATGAAAGGTAATCTAAACATTTTAAAATATTTACATCAAAATGGATGTCCATGGGATGAAAACACAACAGAAATAGCGGCTTTTGTAGGTAATTTACAATGCTTAAAATATGCACATGAAAATGGATGTCCATGGAATGAACATACAACTATTCAAGCTGCCGCAAGAGGTAATTTAAACATTTTAAAATATTTACATAAAAATAAATGTCCATGGAATGAACGTACAACAAAAGCAGCTGTGAAATATGGCAGTTTAGAATGCTTAAAATATGCTTATATAAATGGCTGTAAATGGAATCAATTCGATGTCGTAAGAAGTGCTATTTTAAGGGGCAATCTAGAAATTTTAAAATTTGTTCATGAAAATGGATGTATGTTTGGTGAAGGCTCAACTCAAGCTGCTGCTGCAAGTGGTTATATTGATTGTTTAAAATATTTACATAAAAATGGTTGCCAATGGGATGAAGGTACAACGAAAGCTGCTGCAACAAGTGGTTGTATTGACTGTTTAAAATATGTACATAAAAATGGTTGCCAATGGGATGAAGGCACAACTCAAGCTGCTGCAGCAAGTGGTTGTATCGAATGTTTAATGTATGCCCACGAAAATGGATGTATTTGGGATGTGGGTACGACTAGAGCTGCTGCAACAAGTGGTTGTATCAAATGTTTAATGTACGCCCACGAAAATGGATGTATTTGGGATGTGGGTACGACTAGAGCTGCTGCAGAAAGTGGTTGTACCGAATGTTTAATGTACGCCCACAAAAATGGATGTATTTGGGATGTGGGTACGACTAGAGCTGCTGCATCTAGTGGTTGTTTAGACTGCTTGATATATGCTCATACAAAGAAATGTAATTGGGATGATGATACAATAGTTACAGCAGCTGTTCATGGTAATTTAGATTGCCTAATGTATGCCCGTAAACATGGATGTGATTGGGTTGAAGGGATTATGAGAGGGGCGGCAGCAAATGGACATTTACATTGCTTAATATATGCCTATGAAAATGGGTGTCCGTGGGACGAAGGCACAATAAGGGAAGCTGTAGCGTGTAATAATTCTTTTTGTTTGATATTTGCACATGAAAATGGATGTAATTGGGATGAAGGAACAAAGAGTGCAGCTGCTGCGAATGGCTATTTATACTGCCTAATATATGCCCATGAAAATGGATGTCTGTGGGACGAAGGCACAACAAGACTTGCTGCTGAAAATGGTCAATTTCGTAGCTTAAAATATGCTCATGAAAATAATTGTCCATGGAGTAGTGGTACTATTTATGAAGCTACTCTAAAGGGCTATACTAATATAATCAACTATGCTACTAAAAATGGCTGTTCTAATTAATTTTCTATTGTGATGTCATTATTTGTATTATATAATATATAATATAAAAGTGAATGTGTCAAACGTTCTATGTACCAAAAAAGTGAAAAATTGTTTTATTTCTGATTTATGTTCTATGTGCCAAAAGCCACAATCTTGTATGTGTTTCAAATGTCAATTAAAATTTTTACTTGTACAAAATTGCATTCATAGATGGTGTTCGATATGTGAGACATGCCCATGTTATCATTGTTTTTTGTGTTTTCTGAACAAATATGTTTTTGGCGCATAGAACGTTTGACACATTCACTCTTCATATAATTATATTAGCTATTAACAATATTTTTAAATTAAATTAACTAAAGCTTTAATGGGCGTCTATTAGCTCTCATCGAACCGATTTCTTTCAACGATACGTCAAAAGATCACAAATCGCATCTAATCGAAGACATTACCCTCAAAAATTGAAAAAATTTCCATTGTTCCAAAAAAATTACAAATTTAAAAATCGCTAATTTTCGAAATTTTTTCAATTTTTTTTTACTTAAAACTGCCATAACTTTTTCAAAAATGACAAAATAAATATAATTTTTTTTTTATAGATGCATAATGTCTTTACCTATTATTTGATATATTTTTTTTATAAAGTTAACCCTTTACCTCTCTACAGGAGGGGATTCAAAATGACAACTTTTTCACAAGAAATTAACTTTTTCAACTTAAATTTTGAAAGTGTTCCGGAAATACTGACATTTTTATATATACTTAATTATCGAAAAAAAAAGTTTTGGACTTTATTTTATCTTCACGGTGAAAATACCTATTTTTGTATTAAAATTTTCGATTTTTTATTTTATTTTATTTTAAAATACCATACAAAAGTTTTTAAATTATTTGATTTTTATCTCATTTAGATTCAATAACTTTAATAAATATCAAATAACCAACTTTTTTTAATAATACATCAAATGATCACAACTAATACACTGAATTGAGTAAATTTTAGCTTCAATGCGAAGCTGAGAATACATTATTTTTACCATGTTTTTTTTTTTGTATCTGTTGCCACTTTTTCTGAGCTCTTATTGGATCTATTTTGATGAACAATATTTCATAAGATCACAAATCGTATTTGGTCAAAGATATTACCATTAAAAATTGAAAAAATTTCCCTCGTTTCCCATAAACGGGTGAAATTTCCAAAAAATTACAATTTTTAAAGTCAGTAAATTTCGTAATTTTATTCACTTTTTTTTTAAACTACCATAAATTTTTCAAAAATTAACAAATCAACTTAATTTTTTTTTATATTGAAACCTTAGATATATTCCTTTCATTTTATATAATTTTTTTGAAAATCTAACATTTAACCTGCTCACAGGGGGGATTTAAAATAGCAACTTTTTTACAAAAACTAACTTTTTCAACTTAATTTTTAAAATTGTTCCGGAAATACTGCGTCCTTTAAAGATATATCAAATATATATATAGCTTATTTTATGTACTATAAAATGAAAAAAAAAAATTTGTCATGTCGACTGTGTAAATAGTTGCCGTAGATAAAAACATGCTATTTTTGTGTTAAAATTTTTGATTTTCGATTTTATATTTTCAAGTTTAAATAAACTTTTAGAAAAATGTATGTATCAACACAAATTATTTTTTTTGTAAATACATTATATATACTTCGTTCATTTAACATATTTTTAATTTAAATTGGACAATTTCCCTTTATACAGGGGACGTTCAATAGTTGAAAAGTATTAAAAATAGAACTTTTTCAACTTAACTTTTGAAAATGTTCCAGATATACTGCGTCCTTTAAACATGTGTCAAATTAAAGTTTACAATAAATACTATAAATTCAAAATAAAAATTTTCCTTTTCTTCTATAGGAAAATTGCCGTCGAATTTAAGGAAAAATGTAATATTTATGTAAAAATCACTCTTTAACATGAAATATTTTATTATTTAAAACTGCCATAACTTTTTGAAAAATTAATAAATTAAAATTATTTTTTTATATTGAATCCTTAGATATTTTTCTTTCATTTAATAAAATTTTTTTTAAAATCTAACTCTAAACCAGACCGCAGGGAGAATTAAAAAAAACAATTTTTACACACAAGTTAAGCATTTTCAATGTAATTTTTGGAAAATGTTCCGGAAATATTAACACTTTTATTTAATCTTAAATTAAAGCTTATATTATATACTTTACTATTAAAAAGAAAAATTAGAAATAAAGATTTTCATCTTGGTGTAAATGGCTTCCGTATTCAAAAATTTGCTATTTTTGTGTTAAAATTCTGTGTTTAGTATTTTATTTTTAAATATTTTTTAAGAGGAATACATTGACTTTCATGAATATTATATAATGTAATTGACATAGAATAAAGTTCATAAGATATAAGAAGTTAAATTTATTTAAATTTTTTACTTTTTTAATGTCAAAGTGAATAAATTGCATTTTTATGAGTTACGCAAAAATTTTCAAATCATTTAATTTTTATCTCAATTAGATTCAATAACTTCAATATATATCAAGAATCCCATCACTGTAGTCTCCCCTCGCGAGAAGAAATTTCATATTCATGTTAATATTATTTTACTAAGTGTTTTTTTTTTTTTTTGTGGTTGCGATTTATTTTTCCAACGCCACTAGACCTACTTTTTTCAAAGATATGTCAAATGATTTTAATTCGTATTTAGTTGAAGATATTACCCTCAAAAATTGAAAAAATATATCCCTTAATCAAATAAAAAGTAGCTTAACCAGCTTTATCCATACAAACAATTAAAATTATTCATTTCTAATATTTTTAAAGTATTTATTGTCGAATTAAATTTAATATAATAAAAGTATTCAACTACAAAAGTAAATAATTTTACTTTGTAATTTATTAATTTTTAAACTCTATTTGTGTAGCTACTACCAGTCTATAACATTCCAAATTTTTTTGTAACATGTTGCTGTATAAATCATAAATCTAAAAAAATAAATGATTTTTAGTTTCACCTGAATTTAACAATGAATTTTTATAATTATAATCAAATTTTATTATACGCCCACTATTGAGTAGATTTTTTTAATAACTTCTTGATTAGCTTTTTTAGTTTAAGTAAATCATTAAAATTAATTCAATTTTACATATTTCAATTGTAGAATCTTTTTAAACACCAAAAGTTAATTAAAAATTATTACTATGATTTTAATTAAAGTAATCTATTACAGTAAAAATGCAAAAAATAATCGTGTTTTTCTGATAAATTTATTGTAAATAGTGATTATAAAATTTCCTGAATTTATATTAATCTTAACAATAACATTTTTTCTAATTAATGATGTCAATTTCAAACTTGCAAGTTGAGCTAAAACTTATGGTTATAAGTTCATTTTTTTTTTATTATAAACTTTCATTTTAAATAACAGAAATAAGTAGGTTAAAAATGATTACTTTTAACATATTAAAAATCAAAATCAATTATAGTTTGAAAACAATTAATTATAAAAATTATATATTATATTTTTGAATTTAAGAATTACTAATCTGGATATAATTAAGTAAGGAAATAGAAGTTAATGTTGCTTTTATAATTATCCACCAATTTCTTAGAATTAAACACTATCTACATATTTGAATCGAAGCGTTTCTTATGATAGTGATTTTAATCACTGTCAGATTAAATCTATACTGGACCCAACTATGCCACGTCACCATTGTGCCGCAACCACACTGTGCTGGGTTTTTTAATTATAAAATTTCAAAAAAATCAACTTTAAAATACCAAAAAAATAGGTTAAAAATGATATTTTGCAGTGATTATTTTCAACATATTAAAAATCAAAATCTGTAATAATTTAAAAACATTTTTTTGTTTTTAATTATTTTTTTATCGTAATAATTCATTTCAAAAGAAATATTAAGAATTTCTATGTAATTCTTGATGTTTAAATAGATGATACATCTATTTAATTATTATGAATTATTCAGAACTATTTTCCTTATAGTTATATTCTATAGTTTTTAACTAATTAGTAATAATAAAAAAAATTATTGGCGATGGAAAACATATAATTACTGATTTGAAATGAGCACGAAAAATTGAATAATAAAAGTATATTTTTGTCTGTGATAAAAATTTCTTGCAGACCATTTATTTATAAAATTAATAACAAATTATAATCTAAAAAGTGTCAAGCCCTTCAATTTTTATATATGTTTGCCATAAAAGTAATAACTACTTTATATTTTTTTATAAATACTCTGAAAAAATTACAATACTAAATTATTAACACATTGACGGACATGCCTGCTATAGCAGTCACGCTCTTGTTTGTAATTACAGATTCACTTAAATATCTCATTAATAATTGTTTAGAATAAAAAATGCGTCAGAGCTTTTTTCTTTATAAATATGATACAATAACTATGAAAACAAAAAAAAGTGTAACCGCTATAGCAGTTGTAGTCCACTCGTGACTTTTTTCTACTCGTATAACCATATGACTGCTATAATAGTTACGTTAATAAATTTATATTTTTGTGTTAAAATTTATTATTAATACATTTTATAAAATTCGTAATTATGTATAAATGAATATAATAACTCGCACATTTCAGACAAATCCTTTTTATTTATTTATACTATATTGATATATTTATATCAACATGATAATTATTATAAAATATCTTTTTTATTATAACACAAAAAAAAATGCATTTGATACATACAATTTTTAAATAGTTAAAATTATTTATTTACATGATAATTTGAAAATCAGGGTCCTGGGCATCCTGGGCACAATGGTAGATTTGATGAACAATCTTTGCACCTCTAAGACGTAATTTTTCTAATTTTTTTCTTGTAAGACTCCCGACAACTCAAAAAGTATGTTTTCCTTGATCAGCCTTGAGTAAAATAAAAAAAAAATATTTATCTTACTCTTTGGTAATGGTATCTTCTCTTGAGAGTGACCTTGAATTTTCAAATTATTTCTGCTTTTTCCTTTATTCTTGTTGACGTCCATTTGTTATGTGAGTGGTAAGTGAATAAGTTTTCTGACAACTTCACGATGAAAATCAATAAAATGTCCTGTATACTGAGGAATTTTTTTTTTGTAAATGTAGAATGAATTCCACGAAGACATCAAGAAGATGAAATAGTACTTTCTTGTACCACTTGATGGTTATTCTAGGACTTGAATAATATGACAGCATTTGGTCACAACGATCTATACCAGACATATTTGAGTTGTACTCGATTATTTGTTTTGGTTTTTGAATATTTATCCAACGTTTATTTTGCACAGTGGTCATCAAAGGATGGTATCTAGTAGTAATGCTAAAAACATCCCTTTTGTCTTTCCATCTACTGACATAAATCGATCCCTTTCTAGAAAACTTGTGGCCTCCTTTCTTTAGTCTCCTAAAGTTTAACATCTTTACCTGTGATTTGAGTAGGATTTAATTTTCTATTTGATCTTAAAGTACCGGTTGTATGAGTTTTATTTTCAAGTAATATTTTCGACAAACCAATACTATTATAAAAATTGTCCATAAAAAGATGGTGGCCTTTATTTAAATATGGTCTCATAACTAAATCATTTACTTTTGATGATGAAGTATCTTCGATATTTTTCCCTTTATATATTTTTGCTGAAATTACGTATCCATTGGTGGTATAAAGTTCATAAAATTTTATTACGTACTTATGTTTTTTGTTTTTTATATACTGAAGAAATATTGAGCGGCCTCTCCAGAGCATCATTGACTCATCAAGTGACAAATTTACTGGCGGAGAGTAGGAGGACTGAAATTTTCATATAAGCATATTGAAAAGTGGAGATATTTTTACTAAACTATCATTTATTTCAACTGGAATACCTTCAGAACAATGTAAAACTCTTAAAAATTGTTCAAACCTTCTTCCACTCATTGTAAATGAAAATATGGGGTGATAGCTCAATGGATCCGTTCCAAAACATTGCCTAAGTACAGGTATACCAAGTTCCACTCTCAACAAACACAAACCAAAAAATTTTTGCAACTCAATCGTGGAAATTTCTTTATAATTTTGTACACGACCATTTTTAGTATGAGGGCGATTTAAATTAAGTTGTTTTTTTCCATATTTGTTTGATGAATTTAAAATAAGTTGCATTACCTCTTCATTCCAAATCTTCATAAAAACATCATATGGGGTAGCTTCATCAAAAATATCTAATTGTACACCAGCACTTTGTTCATCATAATTGAAATCTTCTATTTCATTTATATCGTCTTCCCAATCACTCACTGTCTACCTCTTCGTATACAGTGGACAAATTATCACATATGTTTGCATTGTATTCTTCCTAATAATCATCACTACTAGTAAAGTTTAATCCATCATCAGAAGAATCATCTTTGTCTAAAGTGTAAGTCGGATCATCACCTGAACCGATCGATTCTTCAAATGAATCTAAAATATAAAATATTTTTTTATGAAAAGGATGGTAATCTATCGTTGGTATGTATTTGAATTTTTATACTTTATTTTTTTATAATTATCTGGATCAGAATAATAATAAAATAATAATAATAATACCTGATTCAGATAAATCAGAGTAATCGCTGTTTGATTCGTCTAAAATCTGACGAATATCTTCATCACTATTATTGCTTCGTTTATTCATAATGAGAGAAAAATAAGAATAATATAGTACAAAACAAATATGTCATATCACGACTAAATCGAAAGACATAGTAATACGATTTGTATAAGTATGTATAATAATATACACATTACTAGTGACACCATCACAATTGTATTATGAATAATAAAGAAATACAAAAAAAAACTCACATTATTTTTCAATAATCTATTTTTAGAATACATCCAATACTTTGCCTGACAATTGTGCAAGTCGTAAATGGACATTTGATCTGACTTAATACGATAAAGCTATTACGAACATGACTACTATACGAGTTATGTCATTTTACGACTTCTAAATATATCACTGTTATAGCAGTTATAGTCAAATTACGATTTAAAACACATTGACTGCTATAACAGTGACTGTCCATCAACGTGTTAGATATCAATTGTTAAATACGTTGAATTGCTTTAATAGATATTTATTCATAAATATATTTATAAATCAACTAATAATTAGGAATAATGATAAAAATATGAGTTAATTTTGCTTTTAGAATAATCAACCAATTTCTTAAAATTAAACACTATCTACAGATTTGCATCGAAGCGTTTTTCATGATATTGATTTTAATCACTGCTAGATATTGTCTATACTTGTCCCAACTATGTCACGTCTATACTGAGCTACGACCCCACTGTGACACAGTTTTTTTTATATTTTTTTACATATTTTACCAAAAAATATGAATATTATAAACTAGTAGTTGAACACACAAATAGAGTTCAAAAATGAATAAATAACAAAGTAAAATTATTTAATTTAATAGTTGAATCTTGTCATATCAAACGTAATTTGACAATAAATACTTTAAAAACATTAAAAATGAATGATTTTAATTGTTTATATGGAGAAAGCCTTAACTTTCAAAAATAAAATTGCATATTTAAAATCATCGCGAAAAATTAACCAATAAAAGTGTATATTTGACTCTGATAAAAATTCTTTGTAGACCATTTATTCATAATTAACAACAAGTATTCTGAAAAGTTTTATATCAGCCTTTCAGTTTTTAACACATTTGACATAAAAATTATAACTACTTTATAATTTTTTATAACTTAATATATCCCTTAACTAACCAGCCTTCCCATAAGAATGACTATGCAATGGAATATTATTACCAATCCTATAAGTTACCAATACATAAGTACTATGAGTCTTATGAAATGACTATGCATACGGTAATAAATTGCATATATAAATCGTTAATGAAAAACTATAAAGTCGTACCTAATAAAAATCTTTTGTGAATTTACATAATAAATATAAATTGCAAAATCGATTTTCGTTCATTAAGGTACGTCTGAATAGTCGCGCATCAACTAATCATTCATTTTTATCGCAATTGAAATTATTTATATTAAAGAACCGTGATAGTGATTCATATTATTTGATAAGCGGCCTGTATTTAGTCCTAAGTAATTAAAAAAAATTCTAAATAAAATTAAACAGTTAAAAAGTTGAATAACACGGAAGTTTTATATTTAATTCATGACTTGACGAATAAGGTACTTTGAATGTTTATAAATAAAAAAACAGTATTGTTGTACTTAAATTATTTGTGACATACTCATCCTTTAACTGAAATAATGATATTTTTACGAACAAGTATGAAATAAGAGAATAATTAACTATTAATATCCGTAAGTAAATATTATTTAATTGAAATATATACAGATATTATCTCTGCTTGATGAAATATAGAAATAATTTCTAAATTTATTTTTCGAGTAATTTCTTTTAAATTAATTTAATAAATAAGTGTAATTATAATTGCGAAATTTACCATTAAAAAGTATTAACCTTCAAAAATATGTTTTTAACATTGAAATTTAATTTAATTTATTTCTTGGGAAAATATTATCTTATTACTAGTAATAATTATATGTAAATTAAGTAAAATTAAAACTATATTAAAAATATTATTAATTTAAAAAAAACTAAAAAATATTAAACTCAAAGCCACAAAAAATTAATGAAAAGTCAGTATGTGTTTAGTGTTGATAATGGTAACATTGTTTCCGAAATACGAAGTAACGACTTTTCATTAATTTTTTGTGGCTTTGAGGTTAATATTTTTAATATTTTTTAGTTTTTTTTAAAATAATAATATTTTTAATATAGTTTTAATTTTACTTAATTAATTAGCCACAAGTGATCAATTTTTATTATATAAATATGTAAATTACCTAATTTTTAAAATTTTTATATTTCATTTGATTTTTAGATACATTTTTTGAGATGCCTTGTCAAGGTTGTTTAAAACGGTATGTTTTCTTAATTTTCATTATTATAAATAAATATATATATTATTGAAGTATTCTTGTATATTCTAATGCATTATTATGTTGAGATTATTAAATTTTTAGTGATAGTAATAAGTAATTTATTTGTATTTAAACTCTTAATCAGAGTAATACAAAATCATGAAATAAATTGTAATTCAATAATGTATGATTTTCTTTTTCAATTGGGCATAATAATAATTTCTTCTACCCAATTGAAAAAGAAGTTCATAATTATTATGAATAAAGTCTAGATTTATATGCATTTTCTTATAATTACTAAGGGCAAGTAGCTCAGTAAAAGTAAAACATGTTAATGATTTATAAAACATAGAAATCACAAAAACAAAATTTTAGTGTTTATAAATGCGTATTTTAGAGATAAGAGGATATTAAATGTTTTCTACAAAATTTTGGTAGAAAATATTATAAAATTAATTTTTTTTTACAACCAAAAAATAACTATTTTTAATAATAAACAGTTTATCAGAAAAGTTTAATTAAAAATGGTTTATGAAGGCAATATAATTAAGAAAATAATTTTAAATAAGTTTTTTTAACAAGGCCTTGAATTTAATATTATTAAATAAGTACTTTTTTAATAGTAACGGTTATGCATAGTTAATGTAGGAGATCGTTTTAAATAGAAGTTTAGGATAGGAGAGGCCGACCATAAGTAGTTAGGCTAAAGGCGATGAAAAAGAAGAAGTGACAATATTATATGGTATTTTTTATTTTTCAAAATTACATTCTATTAATTATACATTATTAATTGAATTGAGAAATTTAATATAAGATAATAAAGAATGAAAGCCATGTTTTATAAAATTTAAATTGTTTTTCATTTTTTATTGGTAGTATTAAAATCATATTACCTAATATTAAAGTAAATTCTGGCAAACACGTGTATTTAATTATGATAATGATTTCATCATTATTAAATTATTATACATATTCTAAATTTAATTTTAATAAAATTAATGTACCAATTAATGAAAACATTTTTAAATGAAGAATTTTTCATTTAATATTATAGAATACTCATAATTATTATTTAAGAGAGAATTAAATTACATAAAATTTTTTTTTTTACATTTTGACTATATTTCTATACTTATTAATAATATTTCTTAAATACCAATAATTATTTAATTATTATAAACATTTATATTAAAGATTAGTAATATAATATAAACTTGTAAAACTAGTAATATTTAGTATTTTCAGTACAAATTCTACTTTAATAGACATTAATGTCATTTAACATGAATGACCTAATTGATTTCCTTGAATTAAAAATAAAAATGTAAAATATTTTATATTGAGTAAAATTTTCAATTTATTTTTAATAAAATAGCAAGTATTGTTTTATAATTATAATTATATGTAAGAAATGAAATACATAGGTAAATATATTTATATATATACAGATTATGTAATTATATACATTTTATACTGATGTATGGACATTCAAAAAGGTTTTGATGGGTCAATAAAAATTAATAAGTATAATTACTTATACAGTTACGGAGTGCACATACACTAATACAAAGTGCCCCCACTAGCACTACATACCCATACTATGTATTAAAATGCTTGTAATTCAACAATTACTTAACCTAAAGTTTGTTATTGAACCATCAAAATTTTTTTAGAAAATATCTTAAAATTGGCTATAGTAAGATTTTCAAAGAAAAATATTCAAGTAACATATAATATTTACTGGATCAAAAGTTATAAATTTTGAATATATACATGTCATAACTGATAACTCCTATCAATATTTTGTTTTATTTTAAAATAGCCGAATTTCAACAATTTTTTGACAAAAATGATTAATGGGTTGATATTAATTTTAAGATGAGTAGTTATTAAATTACAAGCATTTTAATTAATACTATGCGGTATGGTTGAATAAAGGTCGTAATGATGTATATTTAATATGCATTCTCCAGTAGTCACAAATTCAATTTATGTATTAATATGCTTGTAACTCAATAATTACTTATCTTAAAGTTGTTATTGATCATTTTAGTAAGAAAAGTACTGAAAAATTGACTATTTTAAGATTTAAAAAAAATGTTAAGTTACAATGAAATGTTGATTATACCAAAATTAATAGAAGTTGTCAATTAGTTTTATTCCACCTTATATTGATTGAAAACTGAAATAATTTAATTAAGAAAATAACTATACTATAAAAATTTATAGACAATGATTTTGGAAATTTATAAGATGTTTATATCTAAGCAGGAAAAAGAGTACAGCTGGGAAATGAATAGTAATATAAATAATAACACCTACACCTCACTTCCAGCCTTCACTATAAAATGTTAATAATTCCCAGAATACTGGTCCAAAAGTTGTTATCGACCAGTCATTTTATTAATTACAAAATTTTCTATTTTATAAACTAGTTAATGTAATAATTTGCATAATATGTAATAGTGTATATAATGTATCATACATAGCTAGATATGTATTTTGCCATCTAAAAGAATAAAGTTGACACCAATATAAGGTATAAGGGATGAACATAAAAAATACTATATGATTCATAAATTGTGTAAAAAATATACCTAAACGAACTATAAAAAAATTCTCAATATTATTTCTGTTTTATGACTAATTAAGAGATTTGTGATAAATGATTCACTTTATTGTTACGGACAGATTATTCGTCCTACACCAACATTAACAATTAACAACTACACTAGTGCCTGATCAGCACAAACGACCCTACAGCTCAACATGAGTATGAGGCACGCAGATGTAAATAAACCAATTACATACTTTTCTTAAGTTAATTAAAAACATAACGGAGGCAGTCGACATTTTACCATGCTTGCGGCAACATACCTTATTGATCTGATAACTTAACTCGCGCAGTATTGCTGTGGTTACTAAATTAAATACTATTATTATTTTACTTAAAACTGCTAACTGCCCTTTTAGTGGGATATAAATGATATAGGGCCAGCATTGTCCTGTTTAGGCACAGCTTAGCCAACTGTTAGGACCCTAGTGCTTTCCTGTTAGAAAAGCATGTTGCACTATATACATATGTGACAGCTTATTTTCTAATTATTAATTATATCTGATTAGAAACTTATTAGCAGTCAGTTTAAGAGTTATTCTTCTAACAATTTATGAAATTTATATCTACTGTTTTATGAAAATTTATTGAGGGGTTGTTAAATTTAGCCCTCCTTAAATTCTATTTATTAATCAATATGTTAGCATTAAAAATTAATTGCATAAAATTATGATGATATTCTGTTCATCATTCACCAATTTGAAGACACTTTCATCTTTAATTTTTTATGTATTTTTATAAAAATACTTTAAAAAAAAAAGATATGTTAAATAAAAAATGGTCTTTAACTTAAAGTAAGACTTAAGACATATGCCCCTATTGATTTGCCTTTGATTTACGGTATCTTTAGATGATAAATGTTATTTGAAAGAAGAGAGATCTAAATAAATTCAAAAAATAAAAAAATATGTACATTATTGCCATGTATTCATGGTAAAATTTAGGAGTTGCATCATTACCACAAATCAGGAAAATCTGGAAAATCATGGAATTTAAAAATAGTTATAAAAATCATAAAAATGTCAAGAATTTTGATGATTTTATCTGAGATTTTTAAAATTTGATCATACCTTTCATAGTTGTTAGTTCTTATCTTTTTTAATCACTACACTCATCCATCTAAGCATTCTCATCTCTTATACACACATTCTCTACTCAACCGCCCTACACTGAACCATACATCATAGCTGGTCTCACTACAGTGTTATAGATCTTACCTTTCAGCCTCTTTGGAATTCTTTAATCGTTTAATGCACCAGACATTTCTCTCCACTTTAACCACCCGCACTTAATTCTGTGTCTTACATCCTGGTCATTACCATCATTCGTTTCACAACTGATCCTAAATACTTAAAACTTTATATCTTACTTTTAATAACACTTTATGTTATTTTTAACTGATTAATCAATGTCAAAGTACCACATTTGAAATTCTCATAACATTTTCTGTTTAATTATTGTGTTTGGTTAAATATATAATACTCAACTTCAGAAGCCTCATGACACTTGTTTACTTAGCCTTATCAATCTCAAAGTAAGCACAGTTCATTTTTATTAGTTTTAAATAAATTTAGAGTCCAACAGTATAAAAATAAAATAAAACATTTTTATAAGTATATATTACACATTTTTTTGGTATTTTAATTTTAAAAATAAAAATTTTATATTTTCTTAAAATAAATTAGGTATTGATAGAAAATTATTAATTATGTTACAGGATTGCAATTCTGTAAAATTACCACTTTCTCAATTGTAACTATTTAAAAATAGTTTTATAGGTTTATCAAATATAAAAAATTATAAGCAATGATTTCAAAAATTGTCACAGTTCTTTTATTCATTTGTTTTTTAGTGTAAGTAATTTACATACATTTTATCATATTATGTATTGGTATGAACCATAATTCATTTTTTTATATCATGTTATATTTTTTTATTTATACAAGTGATCGGAATCTGGCAAGACACTTTCTCAGAGACTATTGAGAATTTAAAATTTTTGTAAAGGTAAAAAATATTTGGTTTAAAAAACTACAATAATATGCAGTTAAATCATTTTTTTTTATTCCTTTTGGAATAAAAACCCTTATTTATAATTTTTTAAAATAGGAACCCCTTTTTTTAACTTCATAATTTAATAGAAAAAGAATTTACAGTTTTGTCTTTACAATTTTTTTCATCCGATTAACCGTTTCCGTTTTACACATTATTTAATGATTTGGATGTCAAGTAAAAATTCATATTTGAGTTGGTTTTATAATACCGATGATAGCAATAATCTTTTTCGATAGTGACTATATATTAATGTTATTTCTCATTTAGATAACTGTCTGGAATATTATTTATGATAACTACCATGATAAATTATTTATGGGCCATTATAACAGATTATTGCCGCTACGGTAACAGCAATAATACTGATTGCACCGACACTGGTATAATAATACCAAATCAATGATGAATTTTTACTTGATATCCAAATTTTTAAATGTGTAAAACGGAAACGGTTAATCGGATGAAAAAGATTGTAAGGACAAAACTGTAAATTTCTTTTTTTATTATATTATAAAGTTAAAATTAATGATTCTCATTAGAGAAAATTATAAATAAGAATCTATCCTTGAAGTGACAAAATAGAGATTTTATGACATATTATTGTAGAGTTTTTTAAACCTAATATTTCTTATAATCACAAAAATTTTAAATTCTCAATAGTTTCTGAAAAAATGAGTGTCTTACCAGATTTTTAATCACTCCGTAAATTGATTATGATTTTATTTCATTCATTTTAAAAAGAGGAATTTTCATCAAAGTTATACTAAACAAAAAACTGCTTTAAATATATCTAATTATTTTGTGACTATATTGATTATAATTTTACTGTGGGGTATTATGATTCAAATAATTAAATATGATTTCTACAAATTTTAATTATAATAGTTCAAATATTAACTGTTTTTTGACTTAAAATTTCAATTGGGCATGTCAAAAGTTAAGAAAAATCCTTAACCTATCCTGTATTCTAATATATTACCAAGTACTGGATGAGACAGTAAAATTGGCATTAAAAACAAATTTTTTTAAGCACTTGATTAAATTTATTGTGTTAAGAAAGGTGTCCAAGTATTAAATTTTCGAATCATAAAAACCTAAAAAATGAATAGAAAATATACTTCTACTTATTAAGGACCACTGAGGCATTCTCTTAAGTAGAGGTTTCTTAAATGTGTATTTATTTTGGTCATTGCCGGAGAGAGGGAACATTCAATAGAAAAAATGCCAATCTACTTAAAAATTAAAGAATGTTTATCATGCTTTTTTGTTTACAAATTTCAATTTGAGTTTAAGAAATGGAGTTTTAAAACAAATGCTTTACAAGTCTCTTAAATTTTCATAAAATATAGACCGTTTAGAAAGTATTATGAACTGGTTCAAGTTTTTTCTATCTTGACTTTAATCTACGCATATATGTGTTTTAAGGAAGTCCTAAGCTTCTCTCAGCCAATTTACGCCTACGCTTAAGCGAATTTTGAATAATAATTTTTTTTTTTAATATAAATATTTAAAGAAGTTAATTTCGTAAGCTAATTACAATTTTCTAAACACTCATATATTTTTAAAAAACTACTCTTTACTAACATTTACTCGGAAAAGAAATTAAAATACAAAATGATTCATTTTGTATTTATATAAATAAGTATATTTAAATTTTGTAATTTGTTTTGTTGAATCCTCAAATATCCACCATTATAATGGTACGTTTACTCTTTCAATCATTTGTAACAAATATTGTTTTGCATAGTAAATGTATTAGTTTAAAGATATATGTGTCCTTACATTTTATTATTATGCTAGTTATTTTAATTTTAATTGCTTTTTCTATAGTTTAATCAAATCGGTAGCGCTATAGTGGCCGATGCGCAATGTCTTAGAATCTATACAAGCTCACGAGCAGCTTCGTTTGCTGAGCGAGAGATTAGTTCAATAATTGAAGGGATCTGTACAAAATCAAGAAACTTTTTACTATAAAAAATATATAATTTTTTTAATTTTCTGGCAGGTAGAAGAATACATGTAAAAATTTCTGGTTTTTTTTGTGTCTTGAAATTAAAAAAAAAATGAAGTTATCTTGTTTATGTACAGAGCCCTTCAATTTGAGTCATCATCCCTCTATCCGATGACTGATTAATCCGTTATCTCGGAGTGTATAAGGATAAAAAAACTTCCCCTTTGAAATAGACCACATTGACCCTTAATAGGCTGTAGTAGCTAAAAAAATATATCATAAAAATTATTTATAATAGTTCAAGACACTGATTTACAGAAATGTTAGTTTACTAGCCTAAAAATTTCACATCTTTAAATTGACATGATTTTTATTTTTAAATAAAAATCTATTAATTATTATTAATAATTGAACTATTATAAAACTTAAAAACTGCTATTTCTTTTAAACTTGAAAAGAAATAAATTATAGCTCTACAATTAAATTTTTACTATAGAAAAATAAATTGCATCAAATTATTTAAATTCATTTTTTCATTTACTATTTTATGAAATCATCAAATATTTTAATTGAATATTTAATTATTTGAATAAAATATCTAATTTCTTTGTCAAGACAAATATTTGTAATTTAAAATTTTAAAATTTGTAATGCACACTTATGAAGTATTATTGTATAATAGTGTATTAAATTTGTTTAATTTTTAACAAAATTATCTAACTAAGAACAAAATTAAACCCCTTCCCCAAAATCGTTTGTTCTGTATTAAAATTAATAGAGAAAATTATAAGGAATTAATTTTTTTTAGAAAACTGTACTTAGCTAGAAGAGACTTCATTATTCATTTTTGGTTATTTATTTTTTTTGTTTTGTAGAATTAGTGTTAAGGGGACCCGGTGGTCTAGCGGCCTAAAATTTAGCCTATTTTTAAAAATTTTTTTTGATATGACAGAAATGATTAAGGGTTTTAAATTTTTTAAGGCTTATTTTATTACTTATTAACAATACAAAAATGATGGTAAACACAAAAAAATTTTTTTTTTTTAATTCCAAAAGTGGCGCTGAAGTTCCCCTCTCAAAAAAAAAGGACCTGGCTGCTGAAGGAGGTTTTATCTCTCCCTTTGATCTGAAATTAAAAAATAAGACGGATTTTTAATCAGTATAAGTATAGTTATGGCAGGAACTAGAATAAAAAAAAAAAAAAATTTGACAAAATGGCGCGTAATTCAAAGTACGAGTCTGAAAACGACTCTCTTTTGCAATGTTTTTTTAATAAAAAAAATAGAAATACTCAACAGAAAAAATTTTCCTAGTCCCGGCGAGAGCCAGTACTATTTAGAATGACCTGTTAAAATTTTAGACGAATCGGTCGAACCGTTTTTTTTTTTTAGCTTCAGTAGACCAAAAAAAGTAGTTTCGAGATAAACGCGTTTAAAGTTTTAAGTAACTATATTCTCAAGAAATTGGATTGAAATATTTATATTTTTATTTCTTCAGAGACGGCTTTTTCGAAAACAATTTTGGTAACGGCTTCTGCAGCAATTTTTATGTTATTTACTATACTATAATAAGTACTGTTACAGAGGCCGTGTCCTAAATCCATCAATCCGCAAAAATTGTTAATTCCTTGGAAACCAAGGAAGCCCTTGAGTTGGAGCCCAACTCACCGATCGTCTACCTGACATTGTAATGGGTTTTAAATATAGAAATACTCGGAATTTTGTCACCAAATTTTAACAGTATATTTTTGAAATACTATACTTTCGAAATATGTAAAAAAAAAAAAATCGATTTTTCGAAAATTCTAGACCACCGGGTCCCCTCAAGATTTATAAAATAAAATAAAAAAGTTAATGTAAAATTTAATTAATTATTTGTCACTAATTATTCCATATATTTGCTTTTGACTATAAAAATATTCATTATTCATATTTTAATAATCTCTCATTGTCTTATCATTATTAAAAACCGGTATTTTATTCTCATTGTAATAATAGGGTTTGCTGCAGAAAAGAGATAGCTCAACATTTGAATTTATACGTCATATATTGTAAAACAAAAAAATTCTTTAATTTAATATTAGAAAAATCATTTACATGAATTTATAGTCAAGGAATTTAACGAATAAAATAACAAAAACCATTGTATTAAATGAAAGTATAAAACTTTGGTAACTATTTTCTAGAAAATATAAAGTATGGAGCTACTTTCTTTATGCAGCATACCCTTCCATTAACACATTAATTTATGTATGTATTTTGTTAAACTATTTAAATACAATTATTTGATTTACTAGGACTTGTTGTATTATATCAAGTTTTTTCGGAATAATATTATTACTCATATTTATAATAATACCTGTTGTATTCCGTTACTCACCACCACTTCAAAGGGGAATGATATTTTTGAATTATGGTAACTATAATATTATTTCTTATAAAAAATTTTTGTTGTAATAATTTCTAAATTAGTGTTAATTATAGTATATTTAATAATAATTAATTTTTATTTTCTCAAATATATATATATATATAATAATTCTTTAAATTACATCTTAAATACATATTTTTTAATTTTCAGTGCGTTATCCCAATAATAATAACTATATTCATCCTGAAAAGTATGGAATTAATGGCACCAGGAATTTTTACATAACAACAAACGATAATATTACTTTAGGAGTTTGGTAAGCAAATCAAATAGTAATTTATTTATTTATCTCTTTCATAAAAAATATTATTAAATTATCAATTTTATTTTTATCTTGTGTAAAATATACCTTTAATTATGATCTATATTTAAAATTTAAAATAACAGTAAAAAGTGTAATAAATTATAAAAATCATTTTCAGTCTAAAGATTTTGTTTAAATTATTTTGTATTATTAATTTTTATATTTTAAATTAAAAATTGCATTTACAAATATTAAATTATAAAAATTGTTTGCTTAATATTGTAGGCACGTTTTACCTGCTAAATTACTGCAACAGAATGAACACAGAAGCAACAATTTTGAACAACTTTTAGGCCATGGTGATCCTATTATAATATATATGCATGGGAATGCTGGTACGCGTGCAAATGAGCATAGAGTAATGTTATATAAAGTATTGCAAAATGTTGATTGTCATGTAATAGCTGTAGATTATAGAAGTAGGTATTCTTTATAAGCTATAATTTTGTATTATAAAATATGTTATTATAATATATTATTGTATATATTTTCAAGGTTATGCAGATTCAACTGATGATACAATAAGTGAAACAGGTGTTGTAAATGATATTATGGAAGTATTTAAATGGGTGCACAGTCGTGCTAATGGCTCTCCTATTTATGGTTGGGGACATTCATTAGGCACTGGGTAGATATTAAAAATATTACATTTTTGAAATGTGTATACATAGGATCTTTTTAAAATAATGTTAAAAAAGTATTAACATTTAAAAGTAATCAGATAATAATAATCTAAAAATTAAAAAGAAAACGGTTAAAGAGTAGAAGACATTAATAAATTGAAATGATACTCAAGTAAGAAAAAATATATTAAAAATAACCAAATCTTATTATATAATAGAACAAGGAAAAAAACGCTTTTCTGGGAAAATTACTTAGCGTGCTCGGATTTTCAAAATTTTTTTTTTCAACGAAAGTACTAGGTCACCAAATTTCAGGAAAATTTTTGGCCCTCGCCCGCGAGCGTTTTAAAATTTTGACCGTTTTTTTTTTTTTTTGAGAAAAACGCTCGCTGAAGCCATCGTTTTACGACTTAAATTTTGAAATTTTCATTAGATCAGCCCAATGACATTCCTGAGATATGATAAAAAAATCAATTCAATCCGTTCATTTTTCACCGTTTTACGAGCTTTTTTTTTTCACTCGCTCGAGACGCCAGAGCGTGCTGCCCGAAATTCTTGCGTCACTTAACGAAATGAAAACGATTTTTTTTACGATTCGCAATCATACCACAGCGTTCTGTACGTGTCAAGGAAGCGCCAAAAATCCGAAAATCCGAGATCCCAATAAAACTGGCCGCTACGAGTTTTTAAAATTCATCAAATTTTAACGATAAATAACATTTTTTCTGTATGCCAACAACACATTTACACGTCCTATTATATCTTATTATATAATAGAACAAGGAAAAAAAAGCTTTTCTAGGAAAATTACTTAGCGTGCTCGGATTTTCAAAAAATTTTTTTTCAATGAAAGTACACGCGCATGGTTTTAATATGTGCAGTGATTCATTTCTGCTCATACGTTTATTATGAACCTTAATTATATGGTGTAATATGTATTTTTATTAGAACACTATTTTGCATTTGCACATAGCACTATATTTTATCGAGAAATATATATTATATATAAATTTCAAGACGGTTATAATTATATAAGTTTGTACTTTCATTTTCAGAACAGTACATAATTAATAATCTTTTTTTTTTTCATCTATGATGTATGAGTTTATCGTTTA
Source organism: Daktulosphaira vitifoliae (assembly GCF_025091365.1). Taxonomy (NCBI): domain Eukaryota; kingdom Metazoa; phylum Arthropoda; class Insecta; order Hemiptera; family Phylloxeridae; genus Daktulosphaira; species Daktulosphaira vitifoliae. Next base: position 31,527,788 of record NW_026099573.1, on the reverse strand, counting down.
AATTAGGATTCATCTATAACAACTATATTGCCCAACGTTAAATCGCAGTTACCAATAATTTTATCAAAATTAAATTTTCTACATAGTCCTACGTATAATAGCCTGCTGAATTTTTTTTAATTATTCTATAATATAAACACAATTATTATAATTAGAATATTAATAATTTTTGTGTATACCAGGGGTGTATTTAAAGGAGATATGGGCCCCCCTTGAACCAGCGTTATCAATATTTTTTTAAGCAACTTCTAATAAATAAGGACCTAATGTCCTTTTTTTTCATCATTATTTTTAGCAAAAAAAATTCTATAACATGTTTAATAAAGTAAAAAATATTAAATACCCTCCTAAAATAATTTTTGAATTAACAAACGTCAACCTTATACCCAAACATTTTACTATATTCTCTTTTTGAATTTTCCAGATTTTAATAATAACATTTTTAATATATTTTTGTTACACTGATTCTGATGTAATATTTTTTCTGCAAAACAATTATCGTGCCCGGCGTAGCCGAGTACCCCTACCGGAATCAGTGACCTACTTATGATGACGGCCCAAAGAGACTTACGCGCCGAAGGCACTTTAGGCTTATAGGGCTCCAGGTCTGGGGCGGAGCCTAGTAATATTATATTATCATATGATAATTAATTGAACCAATCATAATATTTTAATTACTAAAGTGATAATTAACAATCATGGTTATTTGAAAAAACTTATAAATAAGTACTTTAAAAATATATAAATTATTAAGAGATTTTTTCCTTTTCCACTGTATTGAGTAGACTAATTTAATTTAAACACAATTCTTAGAATACTTGTCAATTTTCTATGCTTTTACCATCAGTAGCGAAAATATTACTATAGTAATATTTTTGATCTTTTAAAACTATAGAGTATATAATCGATTTTTTTAGGCAATTAAGATGTTAAACAAAAGTCTGAACTTAATACTCAATATATTTAACAATTTTTCAAAACTCGTATGTTTCTAACAAAATGGAAAAAAACAATTATCGTATCAATTTCTAAACTAAGCAAACACAACAAACAGCAGAATGTTTCAGGAATATTTCTTTTCTTTGAGCATTAAATGAAGTATTAGAAAAAATAATGAACAACAAACTCTCGTTATTTAGAAGAAAAAAAACTATTTGGTGAAATACAGTATGGTTTCCATAAAAATAGGAGTACCTATGATTCCTCTATTGGAAAATGGATCAACCCAATAAACCTCATAAAAAAGCAAGATATAATAATGTCAATAATGATAATTGGTCATTGCTATCTCACCCATAAATACTTGATGAATATGTAAGAGACAGATCCATGCACATCTTGTGAAACTTAAGTCACTATTAAACACCTACTATTAGAATGCCAATATATCGAAAAAATGAATGAAGCTAAACTATCAAACAATCTAGCAGAATACTTCAACAATTATCCACACAATATCCTCAGAACATTTTAAAAATCATCAAATTACAAAACATTTTGTAAAAAAATAAATAATAACTATCAAAACAAATGATTTAATCAAACCATTTGTTATACAAATTTTAGTATGTACAAAAAAACGTTAAAATTTAAATTACATATAATTTTGAAAATAATTTAACAATTTATAATAGCTTTAATATGTATTAACTATTATTTATAAAAAAATTTTTTTTTGACAGAATAAGTTCCCACGCTTTTTCATTATTGGAAAAAGAAGGACTTTTTTCAAAAGGTCTTATATTAGAAGCTCCATTTACTAAGATAAGTGAAGAAATTCGGGAATATCCTCTTGCTAAGGTTGTAATTATATTATAATAAACTGTTATATATATATATATATATATATTGTAACAATAATAATACCTTTTTTTTTTTTACAGATTTACGGTTTTTTACCTTGGTTTGACTATTTTATTATTGATCCAGTTGTAGAAAATGGTATTGTATTTGATACTGAAGAAAACTTAAAAACCACTAAAATGCCTGTTTTAATTTTGCATGCACGAGATGATGTTATAATACCTTATAAACTTGGGGAAAAGGTATAAAAAATTTTTAATTCAATTAGTAATATTATTATTGTTAAAAATATATCATAACTTTAAAGATGTTTATTTAATGATCATTTAATAGTGTGGTAAGATAAATAAAAAACATTAAAATTGGTTTCATATTTTTATGGCTCTTATAATCTCAAAATTTTTTTTTTTATTTGTATTATAGTTGTATAATTATCTAATGAAATCTAGAGATAATTCAACATATGTTGAATTGGTGTTATATGATTCTCACCTAAAATTTAACCACAAATTTATATGTAAAGATAAAGAATTAGGGAACAAAATCAAGTAAGAATTTTGTTTATTTAAGTTTTAGCTTTGATATGTAGCTGAGAGGTTTTACACTTCCTTTTTCTTTTATGTAACTGATACGTTAAAATAACATACATGTCATACTAAAGCTATTAGTGCCATAATTTTTAATTATTCTCTTCAATCGTCGTAATAAAAGGAAATGTCTCAAAATATTAAAATTATCATAAAACAGCCAATGTCAATATTTAAAATTTTAAGAACTTTCTTAAAAATAAAATTTTGGCAATGATAGAATCTATCTAGTTGAATCAACTAGATACAATTTGTGATCTTTCCATATCGTTGAATAAAATCTACTTAGTAGGGGTGGAGTAATCATGTATAGTAATACAAAAAAAACAAAACATATAAAAGTAAAATTAATACTTTCTTTGCTACCTATCAAAGGTAAAAAAAATGATATTTCTCATAAGTTACTTTATTTGTTAAAACTTTCTTATAGATCTTATTAATTTATTGGTAAATTCTATTTTTCAGGAAATTTATAAATAGTACTTCTAGCATTATGTCTTAATAAATTTAGAAATATTGTTTTGTGATTAAATAAAATTAAAATTTTTTTACTTTGAACAATAATTCCTTTATTATTTTCTTATTAGATTATGTTTTGTGATTTTAAAATTTGATAAATATTAAATGTTTTTGTTATTATATGTTGATCAATAATTATTGTTATATAAATAGTTATTTTTTATAGCATTGTAAATTATTATTGTATGTCATTTAGCAAAAATAATTAAACTTTACACAAAATTTTTACGCTAATTTTGTAAAAATGTATTTTTTATTTATTTTAATATATTTTAATCAATTTTATTTTGAACAAATATCACAAATAGTCTTACATTTTAATGGTTTTACCAATTAACAAATAAGACAAGAAATGGATATTAGTATAATTATGTATTGTGTTGTTGAAAGTAATTAAAAAAAACATGATTATTTTTACAATGTAATTATTTCCTCCAACATTTGAAAATTGTTTTATTATATTTTGTTGCCTCTTACAATCAAAGATAACTAAAAAAAAAATAATATATTTTCAATAAATTTTATTAAATTATTTGATTTTGAAATTGAAGTTAATAACTTCTCTAAGAAATTATTGTTATAACACTCAAAAAGAAATTAATCAAAAATAAATAAAAATATATTTTTAGTTGATATTATCTTTTGATCCTACATCGACGACTTGAACTAATAATTACTAGATTTTTTTAAATACACTATATTAATAAATGTTTGAGGTCATACATTTAAGCAATTGCTTTTTATATATTGATTTATTATTTCAACAATCGAGCATCATCAAATAAACCATCAGGGCTAGCTGCTAAGAATTGCAAAGTTTTATGAACAAATAAACCACAAGCTTTAATATTCACACCAAGCCTGTGTTGTAAAACTTATTTTGCCAATGATTCACTTTGAATACCATACTTTAGCAATTTAAAAATCATAATTCATAAAACTACAAATAAATATAAAATTGCTTAAAAAGTAAATTAACCTAGTAGCAGCATCGCCTAGGAAAAGGTAAAAAATACATATTTCAGTATTTGCTCGGATACAGGCCGTAGCCAGAAAATGTTTATTGGAGGGGCCAACAATTTTGGGCCCTTCTATCATGTTCCATAATTTGTTTCCCATGAAAAGCTTGTGGGAGGGCTCCCTCCACTCCTCTTTAGACAGTATCCCATACTTTGAATCTTACAAGTTCAAAATTTTACCATTAGTTGGTTAAAAACAAATTGTTTTCGTATAAAGTATACTAATTATTACAGTATTATAAAAAATGGATAGTATCTATAGTAAAAAAAGAAATACTTTTATCTTCACTATCGGGATGAATTATTCATATTGTGAAAAATAAATAAAATAATGATGTGAACATAAGATGATTTAATTTTTCAACTTTTAAGCTATTAAGAAAAAATAATTTATACCTAAATACTAATAACAAATTAGTTATAAATAATTTTTAAAATAAATATAAATTATAAACAATGTAAAATTTATTTTATTTAAAATTAAAAACAATTCCTGCCTTTTTTTAGTCATATTTTTGTTACTATTATTTAGAGCACGCAAATAACAAATTAACAAAAACAAACAAATTACCTATTGTAACTACCATAGTAAAATGAATAAGAAGTATGCTCGATCAAATTAGTGCGCATGATAAGCCTAGGGGTAAAATATGTAACCAACAATAAACTCAACGTGACGTCACATGTAAATACATTGCGTTGTATATATTCTATATTAAGGGGCACTGTCCCGTTATAGTCAAGTATTTTAATGAACTTTTTTTAGTTAATTTCGGTTTTCAATTTCATTTATAATTTTTTTATTATTATTATTAACTTCAACTGTGTTGTAATACATCTTTATTGTATTATCTGCTACACTGTAGTAGTTTATAAACCAAGATTTAATTCGTTGATAAATCTAACCTGAGAAAAACTTTAACTGCATAGTAAAATTTTACTATGTTTAACTGCATATAAATAATTAAATATCAATTTATTGTGTAATTACTTACAGTAAGTATAAATTGTTACATTATTTATAAAAAATGTAGTTTTAATGATTATTTAATAAATTTTTGAATTTTTTTTTTATTGCTCATTTCTCGTGATGCAAGATTTTTTATTTATATTCCGTATTCTAAAATATATTTTTGTTCTAATAATGAAGTTTTTGACTTCATCATCCACCAAAAGATTATCTGAATTACATGCTTTTTTAGTTAATTCCAGTACCTCCTTTATTAAGCCTGGAGTTTTTCTAATATCATCTATTAAAAATTTAATCATAGGTATGTAAAAATATTTTATATTAACTGTATTTCTATAAGTACCATTTTCATTTAATTTTTTAAAAATAGTTCCTATGATTTTTCCTAAATTTATTAATGTAGGTGATGGTTGTCGTAATGTTCCAAATTATTTAACCTCTATGCAATCATTAGGTTCATTCAAATTATCTACAAGATTCGGATATTTGTATTCAAATTTAAAAGCTACATATCCCCATTAAATATGTTAGGCTGTCCTCAAATAAATCTGATGGATTATATTTATTATTAGCAGCACACTAAAAAAATATACAATGAAAAGGTACTAGAAATATTGAAATATTATATTATATAATTTTTATATTATAAAAATAAAATAAACATAATCTATATTTCAAGATTATATTATGCTATCTCTCTCATTCACTTAATAAGTAAAATAATTTCTATAAATAATGTTGATTGTTTTTTAAAATTCACATTAATTAATACTCATTCATTTTTTTAAAAAAAAAAATGCTATGCGCTATGTTTTCCAAAAATGTACCATCTTAACTTAATGTAATATATTTAATATTAATTTCTTAAGTTAATGTGGTGTTAATTCAATGTTAAAACATAAAAAAATAAGTCTGCACACTAGTTAATATAGCTCACGTTTAATTAACGAGGTACAAAATCCTAATTTTTCATTAAAATACAAAAGTTACAACAAAAAAATACATAGAATCTAAAATAAGTATCCACGATTAAATTTATTATAAAATATTATTGAATGCGTTGTTTTAAAGTAATTAATATAATTATTACTTAAAAATTATGTCTATCATATATATTATATCAGAATTATCAATTTAAAAATCGCCCGGTTTTAAAGTGCATTCGGAAGCGGTCGTATTTCAACGATCGTATACGAATGCACAAAAACACAAGGAGATGCACTTGCGCGTACTACGACGAAAATGCTGACTGTGATCGAGCATACTTCTTATTCATTTTACTATGGTAACTACTACATTATAAAAAAAGAAACAGATTAAAGATAAGATTTATCAGAAAAATTTTCATAGAGTATTACTCTATCGAATTTTGTAATCAACTAGATTCTAATCAATGCAGATACATGGTAGTTTGTTATCATTTGTTGGACCAGAGTTAAAAAAATTTTACTTACACCACGTTTGGAGTAACTGCTATTCCATTTATTATTACGTCTAGAACGTTATCTTTTTCAAATAATGTTTTCTATGAATATAAAAATGAAAATACAGCCATAATAATAATTGTATTACCCAATAGTAATCACAAATTAATAATAATTTCAATGTATATAAGACCTAGCACGTTTTTGATAATTCGTAAAAATAATTGAATTTTAGATTTGGGGGGGCCCCAGCCATGGGTCACATTAAATCTAAGGGGGGCCAAGCCCACCCATGTCTACGTGCCTCATCGGGTATGTTACGTATGCCCGAATTGACTCAATATTAATCTTCTAGTATGTTTATTTCGTTCATTTATAGCTATATTGATACATTTTAGCAAATATCATTTATACAGGTGTAATATCAAGTATGCATTTGTAATTATTTTTAGGCAGTCTACGTAACTAAATAAGAAATATGCCTTAAGCGTCATAGTCTAANGTATTGCCCTACGTAACTAAATAAGAAATATGCCTTAAGCGTCATAGTCTAAAATTATTAATAAAAATTAAAAAATAATAATTATTGAAAAAAATTTGCTTTAAAATAATAATTGTATCAAAAGTTGTAAATGTTTTTCAGGTAGATCTGAAATACCTGTATATTTTAGCTTTATTCTTCACAGTGTCTGCAGGATTAGAGGAATGTATCAAGCAATGAAAATTTTTTTTAAAACTATATTATGTATTTTAAAATTGATATAAATAATAATTATCAAACAAATACATTTAATGTTAATCAAAACAGCATTCAAATAAACTAAATTTAAGTTAACAATGTTCTTTCCAGTTCAAATTAGCCCAATTGGGCATCTGTGTTTTGTATTCCCATCCAGGTCCACTGTATTTATAAGCATGCAAGTACATTATAAGATTTTCTGGTTTTGGGTCTCTATAATTTGTTTGGCATTCTTTACAGTAAGGATCAATAGATAGTTTACTATGATCAAATATAGAATCTGGCGGATCATATTCTGTTTGTGTATATATAGTATGAGTATGTTTTCCAACATCATAATTTAGTAACTTAGTATTTACTTTTGATGTGTCTTTATTGTTAGAAGCTAGCTCTGAAGTAATTTTTTCATCAGTATTAGACCAGTTTTCAGCATTATGAGCTTTTATTAATTCTTCTATTAATTTTTCATCAGATTTATTAAAATTACCTCCACGTCCTTTTTCAGGACCAAAAATGACATCATTATACAGAGGATCATTAGTAATAGGATGACCTAAATATTGTAAATGAACCCTAATTTGATGCATTCGACCAGAATTTGGATAACATTTAACAAGACTAGTATTTGATGTTTCATTATAATCAATTAATTTAAATTTTGTAGAACATATTTTTCCTTTAGAGGATACTTTGCAAACTCCTATTTTATAGCTGACAACTTCAATAGGCTCACTACATTCAATAGATTCTGGGAATTTGCCTTCAACAATACATATATATTGCTTTTTTACTTCTCTATTACGAATTTGTTCTTCAAGTTTTTGTGCCATACTTTGAGTCCTACCAAACAATAAAATACCACTGGTTAATCTATCGAGGCGATGAATAGTTTTCAAATTCTTTAAATTATGCTCTTTAGCTAATAAAAAAATAACTGTGTTATGTCTATAACGTCCACAAGGATGAACAGGTATACTAGCAGGTTTATTAACAACAACAATATTCTTATCTAAATAAATAATATCAATGGGATCTTTTGTTACTGGTACTTCATGTCTATGAACAGTATTTGACAATAAATCATTATGCTGAAGCACGTAGTCAGGGGTAACTTGTTCATTATTAATGGTCAAAGAACCTTTTTGAATATGATGTTCATATTCTTCAGTAGAGTGGGCACGAAATTCTTTACCAAATACCTCAAGTAAAGTTCTACCCACCCATCTACCTTTTGTATGAGTAGTAAAAGTATAATAATATGGATAAACTTTTCTAAGACCATTTTCAAAATAATAAGATGTTTCATTATATATATTAGATAGCACGTTTTTACCTTCTAATTTAGCTTTTTTATGTTTGCCATTATTACCATCTATTGCTTTAAAGATTTTACGCTTACTTTTTGATGTGGATTCCTCAAATTCAGGTGCAGAGTCACTTGATATTTGACTATCAGACAACGAACACTGGATGTTTATATCTACTTTATTATTTAATGACGGAGCTGAAAGCTGTACAAAATGTTTTTTCATTTCTTTTAATGATATAGAACAAATAATTATTTTAAAGAATTTCTCTAAATTATAAATCATTCATGAAAAAATGTTCAAAATAATTTGCCGATCAAAATGTATAACACAATAAGTTAAAGAAAGTTATCAAGATATATTACGAAAAACTTTTTTCTTGTATTAATTATTATTAGTTAATAGATAAGTAATACCAGTATTCACTGATATTCATTTAAAAAAATAACACGAGTATAGATTAATTGCTGTTATCATTTATTGATAACTAGTTTTATCTCTTCTAATATTGGTACATATAAAGTCTAAAGGATTAAGAAATATATATTGTTTTAAATAAACTATCTGTTATTTAAAAAGTTTCAATATTTGACGTTTATGTCTATTTATTCATTAGTTGGAATTACTAATATTTACAAATAAATATGATACTTTGTTGTAAATTTTGTAGTTGGTATTACTGATATGGAATTGTAATGTTGTTTTGATTATGGAAATTGTTGCAATTCTAATTCCAAAGTTCCAACGCTTAGCGATTCAAATTAATAATTATATAGAATGATGGAAGAAAATATTAAGCAAGAAGTTAAACCAGTAATTGAAGGAATTTCAAAGGAACCCGATGAAAAAAAAACAAATTTGTGTGTAGCTTTAAAAATTCTAAAGAAATATAATTTAAATATAACAGCAGAGACACTGAAAAAAGAAGCTAATTTAACGGATGTTGCTTATAACACTTCTGAACTGGATGTAAATAATGCTCTCAATGTATATAAATCTCAAGGTGATCCATCTGTCTACGAAAACGCGTACTTGACATTATCAAAATTTGTAGAAACTTCCTTAGATATTTATAAACATGAATTAGGATGCGTTTTGTATCCTGTATTTGTTCACATGTATTTAGATCTGATTTGTAATGGCTATGAAGCTGAAGCAGTCAAATTTATAAAAAAATTTGGTCCAGGACAAGAATCATATTATCAAAATGATATAAAGAATTTAGCAGTTATTACAAAAAAAGAGGAATTGAATGATAATACTTTAGTCAGTAATTACAAGTCTAATGAATTTGTTGTCAGAATGTCTAGAGATACTTTATCTCTTTTGAAACGTCATTTAAAAGAGAAAAAACAAACAGTTCTTTTAGATATTGTACAAGAAAATTTATTCTTTGATGTATATGAAGGAATAGCTAGAAATAAACAACAAATAGATGCAGTTGCAGGAGGAATGATTGGTGAAGGAACACGACAGGATAACAAATCTAGAGTTTACTATGGTTTAATGAAAGAACCAGATTTGCAAATTACTGCAGCTGCAGTGAATATGGATGAAGATGAAGAAGACGCACAAGAGAGTGAAAAACCTAAGAAAAAAAAATCTAAAAGTAATCCTTTACTATCTAAAAAAACCAAAATTGATCCAAATGCACCACCTTTAGATAGAATGGCTTTACCCCAATTAAGAGAGGTAATTTTATATTTAATTTATTAGGTTGTAATAAAAGTTTTAATTTTTTTGTAATTAAAATTTTTCAGATTGACAAAAAAATGAAGATACAGGCTGTTTTAGATTCTGCTAAAAGGGTTGCTTTAAGCCCTGAAACATTGCCATCTATTTGTTGTTATACATTATTAAATTGTTCCAATGCTATCAATTGTGCAACAATCAGTGATGATGCTACAATGTTAGCTGTAGGTTTAGCTAATAGTAGAATACGTGTATGGAGTTTAGTTCCACAGAAATTGAGGGCAATGAAGACAGCTGAACAGCTTCAAGATATTGACCTTGAAGCAGATGATGTAATGCACAGAATTTTAGATGATAGATCAGCAGAAAGTATGCGAACATTACTTGGTCACTATGGACCTGTATATCAAGTATCATTTAGCCCTGATAAAACTTTATTGTTATCATGTTCAGAAGACTGCACTATAAGGTTATGGAGTTTATTATTATGGTCATGTCTCGTAGCTTATAAAGGTAGTTATCATCCTGTTTGGGATGTAAGATTTAGTCCACATGGTTATTATTTTGCAACTGCCAGTAGAGATCGTACTGCAAGACTATGGGCAACTGATAGTTATCAATCATTAAGACTATTTAGTGGACATTTTTCTGATGTTGACTGTTGTCAGTTTCATCCTAACTCAAATTATATTGCAACTGGTTCAAGTGATCGAACAGTAAGGTTATGGGATTGTGTAACTGGTGAACAGGTACGATTGATGACTGGACATAAAGGAGAAATACTTACTTTATGTTTTTCTAATGAGGGTCGTGTTTTAGCTTCAGCTGGCAACGACTGTAATGTTCTTTTATGGGATATTGCCCATGGACACCTTTTAGCAATGTTAACGGGTCACAAAGAGCCTATTTATACAATAACATTTAGTAGAGACAGTACTATTTTATCTTCAGGATCTCATGACTGTAAAATAATGCTATGGGATTATTCAAAAATTTTAGAAGATCTATCATTAGATGATATGAATGTGCATAACCCAAATGTTATAAATGATAGTAATAAATATTTACTAAGAGCATTTGGTACAAAAAATTCTCCAGTAGTTCATTTATTTTTTTCTAGACGAAATATTATGTTTTGTGTTTGTGCATTCAATTCTCAACATAATCACCATTTACCATTAAATTCTTAGTTATTATATATATTTATTAAAAACATTAAAAAATCGACTTTATAGTATTGTTTTGTATGTTGTATTTTATACTTTATGTACTATAATAATTATTTAATAATGTTGGAATGAAATCACTTATGTAAATTATTAAATTTTTGTAATATATACAAAGTGTAGTGACAATGCCTAAAAATAATATGTATGCAGACTAAAATTGTCTTTAAATATTTCTTGCTTTTACTCGTTAGCCTTAACATAGTGTTATATACTAAGCTTACCATATTTATTTTTATTATTGAAAAAGTAAGGCTTCTATCACTACAATAGGTTATATAAAGTACATCACTATAAAATTGTATTGATTTTTATCTATTATTAAATTTATTTACTCATTTAAATAGTTTTAATGTATTATATAGTAAATTTAATCTCATAGTCCAAAATTAATTTTTTAGATCAATAATTATCTATTATTATAATAATAAATATGGTAAAGCCCTAAATAATTCAATTCTACAAATTTTTAAATAATATTTTGATTACAATAAAAAAGTAAACTTCATTATTTTAATTTACCAAATAATGATATCCATTATGTGATATAATAGAATTAAAAAAAAACATTTTTATAAGATTAATGTAATTAATATGTTAAATATTATATATTTAATTATATAATTATATTATGTAATTACTTATCAACAATACTGATAAAAGAAATTTTTTCATACTAATTGGATACATTTTATGAATATTCTTATTTTTCATAATAAAATTCATTAAATAATTAATTTCTAGATTCTTTTTGAAGATTTCTTCATTTTTGGAAAAGGGAGAAAGGAATTTGAAAAATACTGCATGAAATTTTTTTAATAATAATTAACTATAGAATTATTTTAGTCATTAATCAGTTTTAAATAGTAAAAATATATTCCATGTCTGGGAAGTCAGGTGAAATATACTGGTATTACAGACAAAATTATTAATTCTAATTTAGTTCATGTAATTTTATATAATTTTATGCATCTTATTAAAATATGCCAAGTGAACTACAAACTTGTTTCATAACATTATTAATAAATATGTGAAGTTTGATATTTATATTTCCAATATTTGATTTTTGTAGTTATTAGTACATATTATTTCCAATCAATTCAGAGAAATCTATTTTAGATGAAGGTAAAAAAAAAAATACTTGACAAATTTTTAAATAAATTTTGGGGAATATATTCACAAAATATTAGTATTTTTGCATTTTAGTTCTATTCCTTTATTATACTGAGTTCAATGGAATAAACGTTATCACACTATCATCACTACCATACATTAGTAAAATATGTGTATTCATTAATTTAAAATTTTTCTTAAAATCTAAATCTACATTTGAATAAAAATTGAAACATTTTAATGTATTTTAAATATGCACCATTTACTTTAACCAATGTAGAAAGATCATTTTCAATGTTAAAAATCGTATTGATCAAAATTCATCAATCTTTTAAGTTCAAAAAGATAAAAAATAACACTGATAGTACAGTATAATTTGTTATCAAATGTATGATGTTAAAGTTAGGATGGTTAAAAAATACTATTATTTTAGTAATTACAATCGACATTTATTTTCTAAAATAGGTAATTATATATTTTTTACACTTGCACCATACTATTATAATGAAATTATTACACATTATCATTAATAGCAATTTTTTTAATATGGTGTTTAAAACCAAAGAAGTAATATCCTTATAATAATATTTAAACAAAATTTGAAATAAAAATGGTCAGAAAAACAAATATTTAAAAAAAAATTCTAGGAACCTTAAGTTATATAGTAATTTAAGTAAAATTCTTACACCTTCATACTTCATAGTCTAATTCTATTATATTCTGGATATAAACATTTTTTTTCAGAGAAAACCTCATTTAATTTAACATAACAAAATACATACCTTAATTTAAAACACAACAGTAATTAAATAATTTGTAAATATAATAATAAACTATAAAGTAGAACTTTAAAACATAATAACTCCTAATTAATATTTATTTTATAAATATTATACTATAAAATATATTAATAATTGGTTTCATTTCCAGAGTTAATAATAAAATTATTTTATAACTTTCAATTTATTAAAACATGGTATTATTTGAAGAAATATAAAACAATCGATTGTGAAAATTGGCCATTGGTAGATATGCTTACATTTTTTCATTGGGTTAATCATCTATTACACCTTGTCTTCTATATACTTGTGTAATAACTTAAATACCCTTGAGTAAAATAAATATTTGTAATAAAAATAAAATTTAATTACTAAGAGCCACTTTTCTTGCCTTTGGTTTTAGATAATTAAAAAATTGAAATTAATAATATTTATCATGTTAACTATTTATATTTAGTTAGATAAAATTATATAATTTAATCAAATTTTAACTCAAATAAAAATGTATTTTTAAAAGTATGAAATAAGCAAATAGTTAAAATATATGTTACATTTATTATTTTATAGTACAATATAATGAATAATTTTTTAGTTTTTTTTTTTTAACATTGCATTTATTACAATAATCAACAATTAAGTACTTACGACAAAAAAATTGAAAAAAGTTCAAGTTAACTTCTAATTTAAAATTTACAGTATCAATGTTCAAATGAATATTATTAATACATGATGCTATCAGTTCTTACATATTTTGTGAGATGTACAGAAAATTATTACTTAATTTTTACACTTAAAATATTCTTATTTTCTTAAGATGTTATTTTTAATACATACATATTAAATGAAAATTTAACTATTCATTTACATTAATAATAATTATTCACAATTTATGAAGTTAATTATATTATAAATATGCTAAAATGTTTATAGTTTATAATAAAAATAGTATTCATTTATAATATTCTAAATATAAAAAGCAAACAATAAATACAAATTTTATAAAACTATAAAATAATAATAGATAATATTATAATTTTTTTATATATAATCAAATAAATTAATTTGAACAAATAAATTTCATAAATGGAGGAATTGTTGTATTTGTAAGTCATTAAATAGTTTTAAATCATGTACCTACTTGCATGTCATGTGATGATTCAAGGACTTCCATTAAAAATGTATCAAGAGGTGAATCCCCAATAAGTTTATAGAAAAAAAGATGTTCAAGGCATTTGAGACCAATAGAACGCAATGAAGGTAAACGCAATAGCAGTTTGGCAAATCGACCAGGTTCTTCTGGATGTGTTGTTCGACAATATTCTTCCAAGGCAACATATGTTTTATCTCTAAGTATTTCAACTTCATTTACTGATTGTAATCCTTTAGAGCCTACAATTAAAAAATTATAATTAATTAACACTGGAAAATTTACTCTTCTATTTATTTATTAATAAAGCTATAATAAAATACCTGGATTAAACAAAATTATTGTTCTTAGACAACCAAGTTCAGTTCTATCCATACCCATATCCCTCATTTTAGCAACTAATTCAGTTAGAACACGATCAAATATAGCTTCAACACCAGCTTGATGTGCAGAGTCTCGGTAAACAGTTAATCCAGTAGCTAAAACTATTCCATCTTTTACACTTATAGATCTGTGTGAAAATGCGGCAATCATCAATTCATTCCAACCTACAAAACATCACAATATTTAATTAATCTTCAATAGTACATACATGTATTTCTAAATTAAACATATATAATAACACAGACTATGTGTACTAATTTGGTCTAAATAAAATAAGTTTGAGAAATCTGATTTAACTCTAATATACTAATCATTATACAATTAGCTATAGAATATTATATAAATAATATCCTATAATTTATATTTTGTTTATACATTATAAATAAGATTGTGACTGTTTGCTTGAATGACAGAGGTAAGATACATATTTAATATTTTAATAAAAGAAGTAATGAAATATATTTTTAAATATTTTCAAGTAGAAGAACTTCTATCTTATTCTTTATAATATGATTTCATAGATGTTTTTATCTAAAGATGATAAATTATTTAATATTTCTAAGAAAACTCATTTAAAAAAAATGATCTCTGTAAGTAATAAAAAATTAATTAAGCCATTTTTATTTTTATATATTATTATAGAATGAATCATTAGTTAACTTAATACTTACTTTTTTTATATAAAATTATCAATAATTTATGTAATTGAATACTACAATATGAATTTGTACATAGTTTTTCATTTTAAACAACATAGTATAAAATACTATAAAAAAATATATTAACGTTTTGTAATAAAAATTTACTGACCAGCTCTCAACAACAAAACTTGATCACCTAATGGCAAACTTTTGAAATGTGGTATATGCTTTGCCCACTCAACAAGTTGTATAAGTTGTTTATCAGTAGCCTGACAAATGGCACCAACTGGATGTTGAGGATGCTAAAATTTGATAAAATAATATGTTATTTTGTCTTTATCAATGTTATTTGTAAAATATACAACTCACTTGCTGTTCGATATGTTGTTGCTCAGTCTTAATTGCATCTGCTTTATTTTCAGCTTTTAAAATTAGTTCAACAGGCATATCTGTATTAGAGCTGCTGGTGGGTTCAATTTCCATATGATCTCTTTCTTTTGTTCGCTGTCTCTCCTCCTAATCAGTAGAAATTTAAATGCTTACCTACGTTAAGCAATCCTATACAATAAATTAAAATACCTGGACTGCTTCTCTTTTCATACCCATTGTCAAACATTTTTGGTATCTGCAGTACTGACATCTATTTCTTTGACGTTTGTCAATAATGCATTTATTTTCTTCTCGACAAGCATATGATAAATTCTTTCTAACTGTTCTTTTAAAAAATCCTTTGCAGCCTTCACAACTATCAAAATATATAAAATAGCACAGTAAAATTAATATACTTTAAATTAAAATTAAAAGAAAAATTTTTTTAAGAAAAACAAACAACTTCATTATGAAATTTTTAAAAATAAAAAATTGAATAATCTTATAATACACTTAAAATTTAATAAAATTAAAATAGAGAACACAATTTTTTATGACTCCAATTATTTAATCAGAAAATTGCATGAATTTTATTTTAAATAGTATACAGAGTGTTAGATTAACTATTCCTCAAGCAATATATATAAAATATTTTTTTTTTTTAGAAGTTAATAGTATCCTATTCTTAAAAATTTCAAAAAAGAATAGTCCTACCCTTCTTATCTCTAAAATAATATCTACATTTTTAAATGAAAACATACATATTTAATTAGATTAAAAAATAGAAAATGATCTCATTAGGAAAATGACTGGTCAACTCTTAAAGAATATTTTAAAAGATATTAGCATTTTTATACTAGGGCAGGAGGAATAAAAGAGGGGCATGTTTATTTTTATCTCTTAACATTTATATATAGCTCTCATTTTATACTTGTAAAGATATTGTGTGAGGCATAGTTATTTAATTATCCTATATTACAAAAATATATATGATTGATTAAATTAATATTTTAATTACATTTATATTCATAAAGTTTTTAATGAATAAAATTTTAATTTATATTATATCATTAAATATAAGATGTATTATTATGATTATAAAAATGATTAAAATGTATAATATAGCTAATAGTTGATCAATACAAATATCATACCTATAAACACCATAATGTTTACCACTTGCACGATCACCACATATTGAACATAAATGTTTTGATCCACTTAATGGATGATTAGGCGGATAGTTAGGTGAATCTTGACTATTACATGAGTTACTATTCATCATGTTATTTCTATCTAAGCCATAGAGTCTGAAGAAAATTAATTAAAAACAATATCTTTTATTAAAAGCTCAAATTTTGTAGATTAATAATCATAAATTCCTATTAATAACTTATACTACAAAAAAAAAAAAAAATATGGAAAGTAATAATACCAGGGTGAAGATTATAAAATTTCATAACCTAATATATTTTATATTAATGTCATTATTATTATATAATATTAATTTTATTACTATAATACGCTATAAGGAACAGTAGGAAATGCCTAGAAATCTATGATTAAAAGGGCATTACAAGCATAAAAAAAAAAGTTTTTTTATAAAAGAAAATTATAAAAAGTCCACATAAAATTATTTATCATGGGCCTAACAAAATTTAACGTCAGCACTGACATCTTTTTGTCAATTTTCAACCCCTTTGAGGCACGTGAAAGGGTTGACCTAGGATGCTCAAAATTCACTAATATTTTCTGTATGCTGTATAGAACAAAATTCCGATCACTTGGCATAAAATTTGCTTAAAAAAAAAATCACCTTATTTAGTATAAATAAGGACCACTCTACATTGTACGTGTTAAAATATAAAACTAATTTTGCTTTAAACAATATGTGAACTTATGTGTTTTTTTTTTCAGAATTCTTCATGCAAATATTTTCCTTTGAAATAAATTCCTAACCATATACAAATTTCTAAAGTGGTTAAATATTTAATAATATTCATGCAGGCGTAAACTTTATGACCATATATTTTTTTTGTTTACTCAATTACAACATACATTACATTCATGTGGGTTATATTTATGAAATATTACATTTATCAATTTAATTCTTAAAAAGGTAAAATTTTAGTTCTATAGAAAATTTGGCTAATTTTTTTTTTTTTATAATTTATACATGTGATACTCAGGAATTTTGAATTATTTAAATAACGATTTTTAATAAGCTATTACGATTTCCAAATTAATTTAAATAAACATAAGTCATTTTAATTATTTTATGAAATTCTAGATCTTTTGTATCGTCTTATTTTGTTACTGTTTTTTTTTTTTTTTTTTATATTACATTTTATGAAAATCCTTTATTAAACTCTTTAACTATTAGCAGTAAAAATCCTAAATCAATTAATTTTAGATAATTATAACTTATAAAATATAGTTAAAAATTAAAATCAATCTTGTAACATAAACGGTATACACCCAAAGAAAAAACTCAATCAATTTTGATAGAGAAATTTTATCAAGGGTTTATGATAATGTTTTATTAATACGAACAAAATAATTATTCTTATAAATAATTATTGTTCAAGACAAGAAAAAAAATTATCATATTGATAAATATATCACAGATTCAATAGTAATGATATATTTATCAAATTGAACAATGAATTTATTATATAGATCGAGGTTTTTCTCTGGGTGTATAAAAATACATACGTAAGTTCGTACATAGGCGAATTACAATCATAATATTAAGAGGTTAAAAATTATAAAAGAAAACGTATTTTAAAAGTAAGACTTCAATATATAAATTAAATTCAGTGCTAAGTAATTAATATTTATAAATTTTAAGCCTTTAAAAATATATTTTCAATATAATTTTTAATAACACTAAAGAAACATAAATTACGAATTTTTTTAAAATTTCATTTAATTTTAAATTATTTAAAATAACCCGTATTTATGTAGAATACTTTTGAAAAATAATCTTTAATTAATCTTAAAAAATAATCTTAATGAATTCACATTTTCATTAAAAAATAAATAATTACACATATACAAAAGAAACATTAGATTTTTAAGAAAAAAAATCTCAAATTTGTTACCTGCTACTAGAATACATAGTATAATAATTAGAGAACATTTTTTTTGAATAAATTTAAATACCAAATTCGAGTCCTCAAAAAATAAAATTTAATTTAATTGATTTATAAAATATTAAAAGATAAAATAATTATGAATGTAGTATAACGTAAGCGAAATGAATAATGAATACTAAAAAACGAATTTATTAGTCGACGTTACAATGTTTACACTTTTATGAAACACACATTATTGTAATATTGGCCTATTTCCGATGTTTATAATAAGAAACGCCAGAAGACAAAATATGAAAAACAGACGAATTAAAATTAAACAAATAAAGCTACTTGGAAAGTAATATATCATTTTATTTTTGTAGTTTAAATCTTCAACTTATAATTTGCTGTTCTATTCCATTTAACATTAATTTATAATTTTAACTTACNTTCTATTCCATTTAATATTAATTTTAACTATATAATTTTAACTTACCCAGGACTTAAAGGATCTCCTGGAGGACTGTAATTAGCCATCAAAGTGGCCGTATCCGGCTTCAAATCTAACGGCGATTGGGGACCCATTGAACTCAAAGATACATTATTGTCCAATCTTAAACCTGAAAATTTAAATCTATTAGTTATTGTATAAATACTATTATTACAATCACAATAAAAATCATTTGAAATTATATAACCTAATTTAGTTTATTTTATTGTGATTTATATTTTGCATCAATAATATTTTTAGTACCTATTAATTTTTAATTTGCTAAATTTTTATGTAAAATCATTTTTTTTTTATTTCGTCTTTATTTGGTGGTCAAGTATATCTTATTGTTTAACTTTATTTTGTTTAAAAGCATTGAAAAAAAAAAAAAGTAATTAACGCAAATGCGGATTTAGAAAAGTTTACGGAAGGAGTTCATTACGTGTATATATAGGAATAAACTTTTAAGTGTATAGCAACTGAAATAAAATATATACTAGAAGTAAAAAAGAACGGTCGTTTTCAATACCCCAAATTTATTTATTCTGAAACTAAAACCTTAACAATTTTTTTAATACAAATTAGTGAAAAGTATTTTTTTGTTAAAAAAAACCCACACGCAACAAATAATTATAAAACTGAATTTGGCACGTGGCAAGTATTAGAACACCTTATCCTTAAAAATACCAGCTATTGCTAATAATATGCAATATTAAAATTTTTGATGATACCCTCATCCACACACTAAATGACATTGCCCTTGATAGTGTTCTAAAGTTTTGTTATCGACTTAATTTTAGCATATTTGTCAAATAATTATATAAACATACAAAAAAGAAATTGTATATCAATCATTAATGAGTGTATGATATTTTTAAGTAAAAATTATTCCACTACATGGAACCTACATAATTGACTTATCGCGTTGAATTTTGATTCGTTTCAACTCGATTGTTTTTTTGTAGGCATGTTAAACTGAGTACTATAACACCGCCGCTTTTGGCATTATGCTGATATAATAATATACATATACCTACAAACGGAAAAACTCAGCCTTCACCTCTACTACACATACGTTAAAATACGCATGCACAACATAATATAATAATGCAATGAGACCTTGAGAGAACATCCATTTACTGTACAATGGTATCATCATCTTTTACGCCCTTGATTCGTTGTTCAACAATAGGCGTTAAAAAGTCAGGATGGAAAAACTATTGGAAAAAAGTAGTAATTATTTCACTATTGGTCAAAAATCGATGGTCATGTGAGAAAGTTTAAACGTGACACAATTAATTTTTAACATTGCATATCAAAAGAAACACGATAAAAATATTAGTCCTAATAAAAGTAAATGCGTAAAGATGCTTTAATCAAAAGGATCTTTACGCAATAACATTAGGATGCAATACTAAATGGTAGTTATGGTAAAAATAAGACATTCATAGTTATAACATTTATATTCCATAATCAATAAAAACTCAAAACACTACATCAGTATATAAGTTTAATACAACTGAAGCCAAGTTATTATTAGCTTTTGAAAAGTAATACAATGTATAAACATTTTTAATTGTAAAAATTGAATTGTTCAAAAAAATTCGATTGTGAAATAGAGAACATATTGATAAAAAATATAAATATACAGCCAGCATGGCCTTGAGGCAGCTGCTCCAATAGGATAAATTCTAATAATGGAACGAAACGAACTTGCAGGGAACGGTGGGAGTCACATCACACATTGTAATATCATAACAGTAATACCATTGTATTTCTACTATGTGCAAATTTGTTTGATTTACGATTTAAAAATGATCAACAATGTGCCACAAACAGACGAAAATACGGCCCGTACCGACAAGGCTATGACCTGACATAATATTTTGGACCCTTTTCGGATAATATGCGTGAAAGTTGACTAGGTTGGGTTCCACGGGAATTACAATTGTTAAACTTAAACAATTATAATGTAATGATTTTATTTAAGCTAAAATAATAATAATAATAAACAAAATCCTAAATATTAAGAGATAAAGTTTATAAGGTTATCTTACTTCCGATGCTTAAATATTTAATAAGAATACAGTATATCTACTTTAAAGTTGTGAAGGGAAAGCCGAATCCAAATTAGTGGACAAACAAACTTTGTGTAAGTAGCTGATACGAATAAAAGTTTTTCTAAAAAAATTCCTTTTTTTAAATTAGCTTTCACCAACTAATAAGAACGCCAATTTTGTTATACTATTATACCATATTATTGTTTAAGCATCACTTTCTAGATTATTTCTTTACATATCAATCAATATTAATAATTTGATAACCAAATAATTATATTTGTGATCATATTATTTTCAATATGAATGTACTTAGTAAATTAAATCATACAAGAGCACTTACCCTTAAATCTATTATGACTTATGTCATAGTAAAATTGGGCGATCGGTGCCACTGGCGAGACGATCAAAAGTCTTATCACTCGCGTGCATTATTTATGATAAAGTCTTGATCGGATCAGCATAAATTAAGAAATTATTAAAATAATGATATACAACATTTTTTTAATAATCATTATATATATATATATATATATATGTAAATCAGATAAATCAAACTTAGAAAAGCAATATAGATAAACATAAACAAGATAGATGATCAAATACGTGGGCGACAGTTATTACTATTCGTAATACTTTTGATTTTTGTGCCACTCAGATTTAAATTTACCAATTATAATTAATTAATTAACCTAAGGGACAATTCGGTATTAAAAAAAAACTGAATAGTAAATCAGATTTTGTTTTTAGGTTTATTATCCTCGAGTAAAAGATAGAAGTAAAGCATATTTTCAAATGAAGTACAATTTAGTCATCGGATTTTTTTCATAAAAATTATTTGAATAAGCATCCGTAATTGAAACGATAATAATTTTCACAGAAAAAGTTATAAACCTATAATCCCAAAAATAAGCGCGAAAAGAAAGTTTCATTCTGTCCTTTTTTTAAATACATATTTCAATGTTTAACACCATAAAATAAACACGAAAATTCAAATTTCTTGATGATTACTGTATGCTTATTAACAAATTATAAATAGAAAATCTGTCAAAAATCGCCAACTTTAACAAACAAAACCAGAAAACGGTTCGTTGAATATAAAATATTATAAAAATAAAGTCGTTTGTAATTTTCGAATAAGAACAAAATAAAACGTTTGCTTTTAAATTGTTTTATTGAAAAAAATAACATTAAGTTTAAAAATTCTTATATTTTAATTGATATTTAATAGACGGTTAAGAATGAAGAGTCGTTAAAATAGTACAAATGTAAACTATAGACAATAAAGAATATTTCGATGTGATTAAAAAAGTATTCCTAAAATTTACCACAAAAAAAAAATATTAGTTGAAATGGTATTTGATAAGAATGTGAATTATCAGGTACTCTACTATTCGGGATTGATGTAATGCAAAATGATAAAAATACGGAAAATACAATACAAGAAAATACTAAGTACTAAAATATTCACCCAGAACAGAAGTCAATGTGACGATTTTAAAATAAGT
The DNA here is from genome assembly GCF_025091365.1 of Daktulosphaira vitifoliae. Lineage (NCBI taxonomy): Eukaryota > Metazoa > Arthropoda > Insecta > Hemiptera > Phylloxeridae > Daktulosphaira > Daktulosphaira vitifoliae. The sequence continues at coordinate 31,504,937 of NW_026099573.1, read as the reverse complement.
ATAAAATTTAAAATTTAAAATTTATGTAATTAATATTCAGTTAGTAGTTTAAACATTTAAGATTTCGCAGTAGATTTTTAAAAATACATATGTTTATTTAAAAATATATAAATATAGATAATATATTTTAAAATATAGTAATGTTATTTGAAATCGATTTCAATTAAACCACCGATGATCGCTCTATAATTGTAAACGACCTCACACTGCTTGTAGCAGCTTCGCCCCTTAGGCTAATTTTATACATAAGTTCTAAAGTTGAATTTTCATGGTTATAGTCAAGACATTTGTTATAGATTGATGACATAATCTCATATACTCCAAGTATGATATTCATAAGTATACATAAACGCTAACCTATACTCTCTCTCAGCATTCTCATCTCTGCTACACTCATTCTCTATTCAATTTTCTGCCTAACACTCTGAATCATACATCATTGCTGGATTTACTACAGTTTTATAGAACTTACCTTTCAGCCTCATTGTAATTCTCTTATCGCATAACAGACTAGACGCTTCTCACCACTTCACCCACCCGCACGAAGACAGTATCAAAATTTAAATTTTTAATGAAAATTAATGCAAAACAGTCTTTTTAATTTTCAAATATTATACCATAAAAGAAACAAGTCGAGAAAAAAATATTAACAGTATATAAAATGCATAATGGGAAGAGGAGCACGAATAATATTTTTCTTTTGACAAGCTATGGTGAAAATGTTTTAATTTATTTTGAGCTGATTATGAGCAAAAAAAAAAAAATAAAAAATAGATTAACAAATATTTTTATATCAGAATTGCACGGTTATGGAAATGAGCTCGTTCTCCTGTACGCCCTCTCAATTCGCCACAGATTCTAATAAATAATTTCATATGTAAGAAAAATCAATTTTAGTAAACGTCAATAATAATAAAACAAAGACGTTGCTAAAATAATACACGCGTGACATTGTATATTTAGCATGTTATAATAACCCAACCCGTAGTTTCCCACTGACGGGCCTCCCGTCACCACTATACACGCTGTTGTGACGTGCATGTCCACCGAGATCGTAGTTGACCTTCAGGTGCGAAATAGGAAGCTCGAAGGCAGAGGAGGTCCTACTGGGGCGATGGCGGCCTTGAAGACGGCACACACACACACACACACACCACAAACTACCGTCTGAACTGCGGCTGCTTACTAAGCTGACGAACTACGTCAACCGTGTCCGTCATCAAACGTTCACACTGCTACCACCACTAGCCCAATCTTTTAAGCCTAATGGTTGGATTATTAAACTTCCAAGAAGTTTTTAAAAACTAATTTATATCTATTTTTTATGATGACACAATTTAACAATAAATTTAAGTAATAGACATGTATCTCAAAGTTATTCAAAATATAAAAAAAGACATTAGGTATCAAATAAATGTAAACAAACGTTTGAGATATAATTCCGAATTCAATACACTCACAAAAGCCTATTTTTTATTTTCATAAAAATTGCTTATTCTTCGATAAAATGTGATTTATTGTTCATAACTGAAAACTTAGATGCAACTAAAATGACAGTAATATAAACAAAAAATCTTGAACAAATTATTTTAATATGTTGTTTACATGTTGAATAACTCATAAATACATACTAAATCAATGAATTATACAATAAGTATGATTTAAAATTCAATTCCATTAGTCTCCTACACTCTAAATTGGTATGAGAAGTCCACGTGAGTTGATCAACATGTGTAACCGCCTATGGTATTTTTAGACATTGTACTTAAACATAAATAAATACAGCAAAAATTTTGGTGTTATTTATTATTAAACAGTAAATACTTTTTTCTTTCGATAAAATGTCTTAATTTTTAATAAACTTAGAAAATTTCATTACATTAAAAATTTACTTTACGCAAATTACACAATGGGTAAAAAATGAAAATAAAAATATTGCTTATTATACTTATAATAGAAATCATATAATAAATTTTTCATATTTATTAGTTCACAGAAAAAATTAAAGAGATTCTACTAATAATTTATACTAATCGTATTTTAAAAAATCGTGAGAAAATTATTTTAAGAAAAAATATATTAAACATAGCTCTTACGAATCCAAAAACGCTGTTTATATCTTAATCGTTTAAATGCTTATGATCTTTTATTTATAAATACTACCTAATCCAATTCTCAAATTTATCTAATTTATAAGAAAAAGGTATACAGCCTGTCTACCAATGAAACA